>NC_066580.1:484822621-485155121 GCF_024323335.1 Lathyrus oleraceus | reverse complement strand
GACTCCCCAGCGAAGTCAACAGCATGATGGGGGATTCACTATACGGTCTAGTGTATGACCCGGTATGACATCCATGTCTTCAGACATTGTCTAGCGTACGACGCAAGCTGGAAATCTCCTCATCAAACTACCTGGATGGCATCTTTAAGCCCATCTCCACCAAGACTAATTGGCAAGTGCAAATTTTTGGGGCATTCTAGTGTTCAATAATCTTCCACCTCCAGACCACGAACGGCACATACCATTCTAACTCTCTCGGTTCAAGAATATTGAACAGGGGCAGCTGTCATACCCCAAAATTTGCCCATTAATATTTCAAGACGTTTTTCAGGGCACCCCGACCCATTTTTACGGCACTGATCTTAAACGAACGAAGGCTCAGCTCACGAATGACTCAAACTGGCCTGTTCGCTACACACTCGCCTAGTGATAACATGAACTTATATTATAGGACTTAATTCAATTAAATTTTATCATCATTTATTTCAGTTCACTTTATGTTGTTAGATATTACGCGGTATGTTCTTCCTATTTGTCTCAGGTGGCTTATTTTGAAGCACAAGAATTGGAGGAAAAGAGGTGCAAAAAGGAGGAAAAACGAACCAAATAGCAAGGCCCAGCCCAAAATACAAGAACTCAGGTATTGCACCTGTGACGAGCGTCACAGAGGCTGTGACGAGCGTCACGCCTTGCGCATCCCTGTGACGGACGTCACACATGGTGTGACGAACGTCACACCATTCCCCTACTTTGTGGGCGCAGCTAATGCTTCGGAGACTTGAAGATACGTTGAGGGATGTTGGGCCTTATATCCACGCGCGTTGAAGACTTTTTTTTGGGCAGCAGGCATGACCTAACGACACCAATATAAATAGCCACCTTGAAAACCTAAAAGGGAGACTTTTCCACATTTGTTTTCCTTTTGCCGTTCTTGCTTTTGCATAGTTTCTTTTCCAGTAGCTTAGTCATTGTTTATTACGAGTTCTACACTGCTCCCCTTGCAATTTCCCATTTCCTTTTTAGCATTTAGTTAATTCTTTTCGCACAATAGTTTCTGCAACGGAAACTATTGTGCACCTTTTTACCGAATCTAACCTTACGTTAGGATCTAGTTTATTTCCTTCGTTTTAATTTGTTGTTTAAAGGAAACCCTGAAGGAAAAGCCGGCGGCACCGCTCAGCTCAATCCGGCATCAACCCTAAGAGTGCCAATTCAAGGTTACAATTCAATTGCAAACAGGTTTGCGTTACTATCGCCGCTTTACGTTCCGAATTCCCATGTGATATTATAATTGAATTCATAAATATATTTGAGGTTCTGTATGTAGACTTAAGTATGCCTGGATACCTTGAATTGTTGTAATGGATGCCGCTGTTTTTTCGTTCTGTTTTGATCTTTGCCCTTCTGACCTGTTTTATTATAACCATGCTTTGGTTACCTGATACTATTACGGCTTTGGTGCAACTCCTCGATTACACCCTGCTTTGGTATGCTAACCCGTTTGTTGAATTTTGCAAAGGTTCATATGGCCCAGGAAAAGATTGCCGTTAGGTCGTCCACTTTATTTGTGGGGTACCATTGTGGAGGCTCACCCTAAATTGCCTAATTAATTTTAATGTGTTAATTTTAATAATTAATTTTAATGTGTTAATTTTAATAATTAATTTTAATGTAATTTTAATGTATTAGTTTTAATGTGGAGTTTCATCCTAATTATATAATTAATTGTAAAACTTTGTCTTTGAATAAGTGATCTTGGACCTCTCTTTGTTGCCTTACGATTACGATATTACGGTCATGTCCCGCGAACGTGGGGATACCCTTAGCAAAGACCCTTCGGTTAAATCATCATAAAATAAATTATAGTCCCTCGGATGTTGCCTTCGAATATACAACTTTGTCCCTCGATGACCCTCCGATGTTGCCTACGGTTAAATGATGATAGTCCCTTCGAATGCTAAGGTATCCTCATAACTGTTGCCTTCAATGACCAATCGATGACCCTACGATGACCCTTTTACATCCAAAGGATAAAACTACTTATTTCTCAATAATAAGGACAGTTTTACCCTCATAAGGATAGGAAATGCCCGTAAAGACCTTGGGTCGGTATAACTCTTAATTGTTGGCTCACAACATAAAACATTTTTTTTGCACCTCACACCTTTCAAAATGCCTTTAGAAAATCACCACTTGGTATACATTCATACTAGAATCATTACCGAGTTATATTTTTCTAAACAATTTTCAAAACTAAAACGGGATAACCACTTTGTATACATTCATACAAGAATCATTACAAAGTTAAATTCTCTTTTCAAAACAATTTTCCAAACAATTCACAAACACTTTTTTTAGACAAAAATAATATAAGTGATCGAGCAATTAAGAGCCCATGGATACCCATGGATACAAAGGGTGCTAACACCTTCCCTTTGTATAATGTACCTCCCGAACCCAAAATCTAAATTAAGGTCTTTCCTGCTCTTTTCCACCTTTCCTTATTGGATAAAAGAAAAGTCGGTGGCGACTCTTGCTAACCGCGACATTGCGATAAAAAACACAAAAAGTCCAGTTCACCGTATGACAGTGTCATTACATGGTGGAGGAATTCAGGGCTAGGATCAAAGAAAGATGTTAAAAGGATTTTATTTATAATTGGGTTTTTAATTTTGTGTGTTTCCCTTTTTATGAGTTATGAATAATTATTGGGTTTTTCTTGTTACCATTTTTTATCATTGAAATGAATAGAGTACTTTGAATTCCTATTTATCTTTATCTTGCTTACAATCGATGAATGGTTAAGATTCCTCTAAAACTAGTTTTTGCATACTCATGCATTCATTCATACAATACATGCATAAAAAAGGAAACGAAAATCATTTTTCTCCCCTATTCTCTGTAGAATCATTGTTCAAACAATTTGACTCTCTAACGACTTACCAAACTCAGGCTCGTCAAAAAAAGACCAAGGAGCAAATCTAACAAAACCCAGCTTTACTCAGTGAGGATATGGACTCAGTAAAAGGAAATGTTGAGGGGGTGAAAGATAAGATCGACCAACTCACGTGCACCATCACTAACATGATGGCAAGAGAGGATGAGGCTGACAAAAGGAAGGTTGATTACACATCTACCACTCCACCTATGGATGGTAAACCTATGCAAGCATTCATCTCTGACAGCCAAGGGGTGAAGCTAATATCACTTCAAAAAATAATGGCACCATCCTGAAGAGTCTATCCCAATTTTTATTTAGAGTGAGGCATTTCGACCCGTCCAAATACCAGTTCCATAAGACAACCACGTGGATCTGAGTCAATAATAGGAGGATGAAGATCATAGGGGTATGGTTCAAGATAATAAACCAGTTGCTCACCCTTCCGTCGTTATTGGGGAAGCAAGGGTTGATGACAAATATAAAATCTTAGAAGAAAGGTTGAAGGTAGTTGAAAGGTTCAATGTCTTCGGAGTCGATGCTATGGGGATGTGCTTAGTACCAGACGTGCTTATACCTCCAAATTTTGAAACTCCTGAGTTCCAGAAGTACAAGGGCGTCAGTTGCCCTAAGAACCATCTCAGGATGTTTGTCAGGAAAATGGCTGCTTACGCAGCAAATGAGAAACTAATGATGTATAATTTCCAAGACAGCCTAAGTGGGGCATATCTAGACTGGTACATGCAGCTGGAGAGAACACATATTAAAACTTGGGAGGATCTGGCTAATGCCTTTTTGAGGCAATACAAGTATAACTTGTACATGGCTCCCAATTGCATGCAATTGCAGAATCTGTCACAAAAGGGGAATGAAGCATTCAAGGAGTACACTCAGAGATTGAGGGAACTGACCTCCCATGTCCAACCTCTGTTGTTGGAGAGTGAACTAGTGGACATGTTCATGGGCACCTTACAAGGCCTATACTACAAAAAGATGATATGATCAGTATCAACAGGTTTTGCCGATCTGATAATAATAGAGGAGAGAATCGAGAATGGGTTGAAGAGTGGCAAGATCAAAAAATCATCCTCTGGTCAATATAATAATAAAAGGCATCATAACAACAATAATCCAAAGAAGGGTGATACCAATGTTGTTATTATTTATGGGTATTCTCAGGTGCCTTACAATCCTAATGTAGCTACAGTAAATCCTAATCAATACCCATAACCGACATACTTCAAGCCTCAAGCTCAACAACCTAGGCACCACCTCCATAGATTCAACAACAAAATGGGTATCCCCAAAGGGATCAACAAAGGCCTAGGAAGGATTTTGACCCTATACCCATAACATATACTCAAATCCTGTCATACTTACTATAAAAAGGATTGGCGGAAACTATACCTCTTCCACCTCCACCAACACCTCCTCCTCGTGGATATGACGCAAGCGCTTGATGTGATTTTCATGCTGGTTCATCGGGGCACATTACCTAGAAGTGTTTCGCTCTCAATTCTAAGGTCCAGGACTTGCTCGATCGTAATGTTAGTTCTTTTGCTGCTGAAAATCTGAACATCAAGAATAATCCAATGCCAGGACACGATGGCCTAACTATCAAATCCATTAAAAAATCAGAAGATAATGTCTTAATCTAGAGGGTGGACCAAGTAAAAACACCTATGTCTAGAATATGTGAAAGATTGATTGGCTACGAGGTATTTGAAGAATTACATGATGATTGTAAGATTTGTCAATCTAACCCAGACAAATGTGAAAAGATGAAGAGGCATCTTTAACAAATGATGAACCAAGGTTTGGTTAAAATTGGATACTAAAAGAAGATAAAAGACGTTTCACCTATGGAATCTCAGGGGCGCATACCCTTTGAGATTCCTTACCAAATAGGAGAAACACATGCATCATTCCAAATTCTTGTACCCATGTCTTCTCAGACATCGATTAAGATACCAGTTCCTATGTCATTCCAGATACCAGTTTAGATATCAGCAAAGTCAGAAGACCATATTGTCTTCCATGTTTCGGAGTTGTTTTCTTATATAGATACTAAGTATGTACCCTAGAATTATTCTGCTACTACATATATGGGGGAAAAGCCTTTAGTGCTTGAACCAACAGTCACTAACATAGCTGGTGTTGGAGGCATGACTTGGAGTGGAAGGGTAATAAGCTTATTATATTATTATTGGTTAGATTTATTATCATTTTGTTATTGGGCTAGTCAAGAGGCTGGCCGAGCCAAGCCCAAGTTCACTTCAGTTGGGTCAAGTGAATGACCAAGGTCCAAACTCAATTAGGTCACCCAGGCCCGAGTCCACCACTTCATTGGGTCATGTCCATGACCCGAATCCATTCCCCAATTTCCCAATTCATCCCCAGAAACCCTAATCAGCACTCAAAGTGAAAACATAATGGATCAAAGCTGCAATTTCAAATCAATCGGAAACTTCCGTTAATAGATTTCAAACTCATTACAAAATCACAAGTTACAAATCAAAATTTGACTAAATAACAGAATCAGATCAAATTACAAATTACAATCAATCATATAAAAAATTTCCTATTACAACCTATCTAATTCAAGTGCAAAACCCTAATTCTAACCTATAAGTACCTAAGTCTAAAATCAGAAGGGGGGAGGAAAAAAGATTGAACCCTAAAGTTGTTTGCTGCTAATCTAAACCCCCACTAGAGCTTTTGAAATTTGATACTTAGGGTTTTACACTAAAATCCTAAGCATCTAAGCTTAGCCTCTACCAGTGAACCTCGCAATCGAAAGAAGAAGAAGGAGTCAGAGAGGGATACAGATAGAAATTCAAAAACAAAAAGGAATTAAAAGAAGGAAATTTTACCATTGAGACTAGAGAGCACCTCTTCTACGTAGGTTGGTTGAACTCTATAATCTATTTACTATTTGTTTATAATATTGTTGTTGTCGTGTTTGTTTGATGATTAGGGTTAAGGGATTCAGGGTTTACATTTTGCCATATGATTTGTGTCTGATTTGCTAAGTTTATTTCAATTAATTGTTTTTATTTTGTAGCATGTCACATTTCGGAGCAATAGGACAAAGGCTTGAGAAAGGGATTGAAAGAAGAAACAGAGACTAAAAACTCCTCTAATCCTCTTTGTTTTTTCTAATCTCTTTGAACTTTCTATTATTGTTGTTGTTTCAGGGAATGGGTCCAAAGAGAATTCGTTCCTCTCGAGCATCATCATCAATTAGACGAGGGTAGAATGGACAAAAGAGAACCAAGACTTCAAGAACACCATGCAAGACGTGCAAGAATTTTTTCGCTCCAATGACATGCTAATTTGGAGTTTTCTGAATTTGTATTAATTTCTATGATTCCCTTTTAAGTACAACAAGTCAATTTCTCAAGTCAATCTAGAGTATTAGCTACAATTCTTGGTTCCCCTTTGTACCAATAAATATGTGTTTGTCTTTAATAAACAAGTGTGTTGCTGCTATTTCTTTCAGTTAAAATTGCAATTTTAGCAATGAACATATGAACCATAAGCATCATAAAAAACAAAGGTGATCAATAGGAAAGTTCCTTGTAGATTGAGAGTTGAGGAAGAAAGCAACAACCAACTACCTTGAACTCAATCTCCAGATACCTTAACTAGTAAGGTTCGAGCCAAATATTCCATTGTTTACTTTTCCTTCTTATGAGAGTATCCGTACAATTGTTATTTTCTAGAATTTGCATTATTTCTGATTTAATCTATTGGTTTGATAAATACAAATTGATGAACTTATTTGTGGTAAACTCTGAGCCTTTTCAAACTAACCCATATATCATGTTTATATCATTTGTTAACCACTTTGAGCCTAAGCCCTTTCTGTAGGTGACATAGCCACAATAATTAGCCAATTGACTTGAAATATTAAATCTTTCCAACCTCTCTTTAGAGTTAAGTAGAAAATTTAGTTCCTTTGTCATATGCAAAAGAATAAGTTTGGTGTTGATCTTGGAAGTGAGCAAAGTTTAAGTTTGGGGTTGGTGTACTATAGATTTTGGTCAAAAATTCAAAAATAAAAATGAGAAAAATAAAGAAGTCAAAGCAACTTCTTCAAAAAAATGAGAAAAGCAATGTTTAGGACCATAAAATGTTAATCTCTAGTACTTAAGTAATTAAGCAAGAGTTGATATGAAAAGGAATATGATAAAATAAGGAAAACTAGGTACCTAACTCCAAAGGTTTAAGCCTGCTATCCCAAATTATCCTACCCTGACATAAGCCTCATTACAACCTTGAAAGACCTCCAAAAGTGTGTATTTATATGACTTTGATTGATTTTATTAGAAATTTTACAAACTTATGATAAAATACTTTTGTACGTTGATTGTGTGATTACCCTGTTAATTCGAGTGAAACAATTAGTAAGCTGAGACACGGGTTGAGTACTTGTTGTTGGTGTAAGCCCTAGAGGCCAATACTTTTGGTACTTGTATTGAATTATTTATTAATAATAAAAGGCTTTTTCTTTATTATGTTTGTTTAATAAAGTCCATAGAATAGCTAGTCTGTTTAATGTATCAAGTGTGACTTAATCATGAGATCCCATTAAACATAAGGACATTATTCTTAAAGTATCCATAGTCGAGCTTTATTGTGAAATGGGATAACATTAAAGCATTAAGAATATTATGTATATAGACTGATGATCACATCTCATAGATCATGGATAAGGAGTTATCAAGTCTTAAACATAGGTATGAATATTAAGAGTAATATTTTTACTGGATTGACCCGCTATGAGAATACTATATAGAATGTTATGCAAAATGTCATAAGTTATTCTCATGGTGATAATGGTGTATACCATCCTTCGACCTGAAACCACTATGGACCCTAGATGTAGAGTCGAGTGCCTTATTGCTAATCAAACATTGTCCGTAACTGGATGACCATAAAGACAGTTGATGGGTACTCCACGAAGCATGTTGGGGGACATGAGTGACCTAGATGGAATTTGCCCATCCTGCGTAACAGGATAAATGTCTACGGGCCCAATATTGAACTGGACAAGGATGACACGGTCTATGCCTTGTGTTCAATATAGACATAAGGGCAAAAGGGTGATTGTACATATAAGTATTATCACAAAAGAATTTGTCAAATCACATGACATTTTCGTGTCTTGGATAGCAGTGATGTGTGGCTAGATACCGCTCACTGTTTATTATGTTAAATACGTGATTTAATATAATTGCCAATGGCACGAAAACCTACAGGGTCACACATAAAAGGACAGATTGATGAGAGATATAGTAACTAAGGAACACCATAAGGTACGGTGTTCTTAAGTGAATTGTAGAACATCGTAAGGTACGGCATACTTAAGTAGAATACGAAATATGGTAAGGTACCACGCGCTTAATTGATTTTGGCATATTATAAGATATGGGCCACATACACTTAAGTGGGCTTTTTAGCTTGCATCCCACACAAGTGGTTCTATAAATAGAACCCTTGTGCAGAAGCATTTGTGAAATTGTAATTTCATTTCTCTCTCTCTCTCTCTCTCACTCAAAGCCTTCATTCGTAGCAACTAGCACTGAGATTGAAGGAATCTGTTCGTGTGGACTGAGTAGAGGCGTTATCACCATTCAACATTCGTGATCGCTCTGTAGATCTGCATCAAAGGTTTCAATCGCCACAAGAGGTAAGGATTCTATCACTGATCATGCTCATTCGTAAGGATCACTAGAAATTTTTTAAATTCTGTTGCATTTTGGATCGCTCTTCTCCTACACTTGTTGTGTTGGAAGAACTTTTCCAAATTTGCTCGATTAAAGTAGGGAACTGGAATGATGATCATGTAACATAATTGGTGATGTTCATTTGTTATTATTTTAATTCTTTTTTCTATTTGAAATGTGGAGTTGCAGACGAGTTACTTGAGGACAAGCAACAATTCATGTTAGGGGTTGTGTTGACCGTTTGTCATTACATGATTTTTATGAGTAGTTGCAATGAATTAAATGAAACTTCAAGTTAAAGATGAGATAGATATGAAGAAGTATGAAGAAAATGAAGAAGTCTAAGAAACAGAGCAAAACCAAGAAATCAAGAAGAAATTGTGAAGAAACGAACAATTTTCAGCATAATTTACATCTCGATGTTTGTCCAGTAAATTGATGATATCTGAAGTTCCGTAACTCGTTTTAACATGGGGATTTTTGAAAAATTAATCTAAGAGAAATATATGCATTCTTCAATAATCACGCATGCGATGGAAAGTATCACGCGTGCGATACAGCATGTTCAAAATCACACGCGTAATGGAAAAGTGACGCCCGTACGATGATACCTTTTTAGATCTTTTTCGGACACATTTCTGATCCATTCTAGCTGCTTTAAAAGGGAATTTTCTAAACTTTTTCAAGGGGAGAGCAAGGGTTACGAAATTGGCACCGGGGGCATGAATTTACAACATAAAAGGGTGATTTTAAGAGCATTGGAAGCCATTGAAGGCCAATCGTTCAAAGAAATTCATATGATATTCTTATTTATTCAATTGGTATTATAATTTTAACTATGAGTAGCTAAGATCCTCTAGGTTAGGTTGTGTGATGATGAATCTTATTCAATCTCGTTGGCATTATATGTTGGTTTGACTTTGTATGAATCCTTTAAATTATAATCTTATTTAGTTGTTTCTTAACCTTATTGTTTTTTATTTGAGATAGTCTGTTAATCTTATATTAGACACATAAGGATTACTGACCCTTAGCCTATGTGTTGGACCTAGTGCAACTGTTCTATTTATGCTGGTTGAATAGGGTTAGGAGATCCCGAGTAGTGGCATAGGGAATTAACGTTCTAAACATTGCCTAGTCCTGCTTACGTTGGTGGGCTAGGAATAGGAAGCTCCGAGTAGTGATTAATGAGTTATTTCGTGAGGTATCCGTTATAATGATTTTGTTAATTCGTCGTGAGATTATAAGGATATGATCATTCATACAAGGTAACATACATTAATTAGAGAGGTTAAGGGGATTCGATACATAACCTAACCATCTTAATATTTATGTTAAAACTCTTATTTTGTTTTGCGTTCTGACCCCCCTCCCCCCATTTATTGTTTTCCTTTACATTGCACAATTGTTGGCTTGTACGAACACAATCCCTGTGGATTTGATCTTTTATTACTGTGGCACTATCGGTACACTTGCTGAGAAGTCATCAACCTGCTAGCAGAAGGGTGCCCTTGGGATTTTTGGTCGAGCTAAACGTTTTCATGGCACTAAATGCTAAGCTTGAAGCCTCATAAAGTGAAACCAAGATCAATTGGCTTAGGCAGACATTCCTTCCAACATGAAGTTGATTAGAAAGAGTGACATAGGATTTTTTCACTTGCAGAGAACTCGAACAGAAAATGACGTGTTAAAAGCATAGAGATAAGAAGGCCACATGCTCTTCGCCTGAGACTTCACTCGTGGCTTCTTCAAAGTGGTTGGCAATGAAGTTGGTGAAGCTCGATCATTTCGTATTGAACCCAATAATGGCGTCAGTGCCAACAAAAGGGTCAAACACTTCACCCGTAGGTCGAAGACCAATGATGGCGGCTACGTCAAACAATGTTGGCGTGAGCATACCACAACGCAGTTGGAAGGTGTTCGTTGAACCCTCCCAAAAATGGAGTGCAGTCAGCAACATGTTTTGATTATACGTATGGTGTACCCTAGATAGTTGAATCAGTTTGAAAAGACCTTGATCCTTTCAGGTTTTCCCTTTCTAGGAATCTACCTTATTTGACCAATTAAGGTAAGTCGGTTGGTTGGTGTAAGGGGTGGAATTAGAATACACGAGTTCCATATAAGTAAGATCAAATGGTTTTGTCATGGCCGCTAAGGGTTTTGTCCGATGATAGCCAGGAAAAGTTTCATTAATCCTAGCCACATTGGTGTTTAAATCAGGAAAAAACTAGAGAATGCATGTGTAATTTTACCAATGGTGAAAGGATTCAATACATGTGACTTCCAAATAAGCGTTTCCTCCTCTCAAGAGGAGGTTCATGAACATACGACTAGTTCCCTGAGAGAGTGGGCGTGGTGATGGATGTAGCTAAAGGAACCTCTGGTTTTGAGTTTGTTTTGGGAGTATTTGTGTAAGTGGAATTTGGGTTTCGCAAGAAGAAGAAGTTTAAAAGTTTGTGAAAAAGGGAGAAAGTTGGAAGAAATTATCAAAAGAGAAGAAAAGGGTTACTTATAGTTTCAGAAAAAGAAACGGTTCAGTGTTATTTTTTCTTTAAAAAGAAAAGAAAAATGAACTTTTTTTACAAGTGTATTACTAAAAAGAGATGAAGTGGGAAGTCGGATCTTCAGTATGGCCCATGTCTTCCTAGGAACTCGGAGCCATGATGGCTAAGGCTAATCTGAACCTACACATTTCGAAGGGATGTTATAGGGCATAACCATGATGACGGTGACGTCAACGCCAACTTTGAATAGTGTTGGAACTTCAAAAACATCACCCATCTCTTAAAAAATAAATTGAAAGTGCCATTTTTTGGGGGCAATTTGTTTTCCAAGAATTTCCAAAAGAGGATATTCGACGGAGAAGACAAATATGAGTTTTACAAGCATATGGTAAGGTCAATATGCCTTTCGACCAAGGACTTCCTGAGGAAAAAACAACATTTCGATGTCGAGGAGTCATGTTTGGGACTTAGTAAAATTTCAAGAAGCTCTAGTGATGCGTCAAGTTCATCAGGTAGAAGGGGTTCGGCTGGAGGAATATTGAAATTTCAAACAGAAGTAACTTCTTTTTGGTCTTATCCAAATTTCCAGGGACACGTGAAGATCAATCGAAGGCCAGTCACGTATGCAAAGATGGTGTGTCGGACGAAAAAGCATTTAAACATTGGGAGATCGTTAGTTCATAGCATTATAAATAGGAGTTCTAGTGGTTGGATTAAGGGGTGGAAAAAACATTGTAAACTTCGATATACACTCAAAGTACTCACGAACAAGAGAGAAATGAGTTTTCCTAAAGAAAATGTATTTGCCAATCTTTTTTACATTATGCAAATAAATTCCTTTTTCATTTAAAGTTGTTTTTTTTACTTGTTTTCTTTATAATTCAAAAGACTAATTTCAATCGTGTCAAATTCAGTTAGTCAGTTTATTTTAACAACATAATTATTTTACTAAGGATACCAAAATTCATTGCAAGCAATCCGACAATATTGAGTGCATACTCTTTTTTTTAGAAAACTAGCACAAACTTGCCCTAGGATTTAATAGTTTGTTTCTTTAAGCAATTAACCTAAAACTAAGTGATTGTTTACCAAAAACACCCGTGAACAGAATCATGAACGTGTAGCCCATTGACACTTGCGGCGCTCCCCAGACTCTCCAACAAATAATGACATGCAGAAAGAGAAAAGTAATAATCAAAAAAGGAAAGTGAAAGATGCTTACATTATGAAAATGAAGGATGACAAAAATCATCATATCCAAAACAAAAATTGCTCATATTATCGAGATATTCTCGATATCTATAAAAAGCATACTAATAAGCATATGCAAAGTAACAAGCAAGCTAATGAACAAAGGCAAAGAGACAATCACAAAACCAAATTCAAAGACAACAAAGATAAGCATAAAATAAATGATGAACTTCAAAACAAAGACGAGACTTCTACAAATAACCTTAAAGATGAGAATACTAGAAATAACACTTTCACCATCAACACAAATGCTAATCTGGCCAGTGAAGGATAATGAAACCTTGGAGCCATCATCAATAACTATAATGCCGAAGTTATTACTGAGATTAGTTGGAATCGGATACAGTATAAAAGCTCTCTTGCAGATGAAGAATATCAATATCAAAACAAATCACAAAATGATAATGAATATGGTGAGCAAAAAGGAAGGAGAATGTGAAATAGGTAAAAAAATGTCTCACATTAGATATCAGATGAACCACATTAGAGAAACCCTAGGTAATTTTAAGAAATATACTATTGAAATCATTAGAAGGGATCTAAATAACCAAGCACATAAACAAGCCAAAAAACACATCCAGATCAAAAATCATAATAAGGCTTTCCAAACCTAATTGTATCGCATAATTAGTCACCAAACCTCTTAACTTAATTTAATGTTCTGCTTTAATCCCTTAACTAAAAAATGTTACAAGTGTAGGAGAATTGCCATCCAAGGCGCAGCGGAATTTAAAAATTTCTCCATTTAGTGATCCTTACGAATGGGCATGATCAGTGATAAAATCGTTACCTCTTGTGGCGATTCAAACCTTTGGTGCAGATCTCTGATAATGATCAAAACCTTTGATACAGATCCACGGGGTGATCACGAACGTTGAACGATGACAACGTCTCTACTCAGTCCACACGAACGGATTCCTTCAATCGCAGTGCTAGCTGTTATGAATGAAGGCTTTGAGTGAGAGAAAGAGTGAAACAAAATTCCAAGTCTCTACTTGAATTTTTGTCTGAGTGGATTGGAGTGACAATGCTTCTACCCAAGGGGTTCTATTTATAGAACCACTTGTGTGGGCTTCAAGCTAAAAAGCCCACTTAAGTGTATTTTGGCCATATCTCATAATATGCCAAAATCACTTAAGTATTTGGTACCTTACCATATTTCGTCTCCCACTTAAGTGCACCGTACCTTACGGTGTTCCTTAGTTACTCTATCTTTCATCAATCTGTCCTTTGTGTGTGACCCTATAGGTTTTCGCGGCGTTGGAAATTATATTAAATCACGCATTTAACATAATAAACAGTGAGCGGTATCTAGCAACACATCACTGCTACCCAAGTCACGAAATTGTCATGTGATCTGACAAAATCTCCTGTGATAATAATTATGTGTATAATTACCCTTTTGCCCTCATGTCTATATTGAACATAAGGTATAGACCGTGTCATCCTTGTCCAGTTCAATATTGGGCCCATAGACATTTATCCTGTTACGCAAGATTGGCAAATTCCATCTAGGACACTCATGTCCCTCAGCATGCTTCGTGGAGTACCCATCAACTGTCTTTATGGTTATCCAGTTACGGACAATGTTGGATCAGCAACAAAGCACTCGACTCTACATCTAGGATCCATAGTGGTTTCAGGTCGAAGAGTGGTATACACTATTATCACCATGAGAATAACTTATGACACTTTGCATAACTTTCTATATAGTATTCTCATAGCGGGTCAATCCGGTATAAATATTACTCCTAATATTCATACCTATGTTTAAGACTTGATAACTCTTTATCCATGATCCATGAGATGTGATCATCAGTCTACAAACATAATAGTCTTAATGCTTTAATGTTATCCCACTTCACACTAAAGCTCGACTACGGATACTTTAAGAATAGTGTCCTTATGTTTAATGTGTTCTCATGATTAAGTCACACTTAATACATTAAACGGACTATCTAATCTAGGGACTTTATTAATCAACCATAATAAAGAAAATGCCTTTTATTATTAATAAATAGTTCGATACAAGTACCAAAAGTATTGGCCTCTGATCAGTCACCATTTATGCTAGACAGTCCACTATTTAACCGTAAATAAGTCAGGTAAACTGTGTAAATTGAAGCATTTTTAGTTAGATATAAGCTCAATTCTATAATATTAAGTGTGTTGTTACTTATGAATTTCTTGAGGATATTTTACACTTTTTGGTATGTTAGCAGGTAAAAAGCTAGTTTGGAAGCTCAGGAAATCAAATGTAAGATGCGAAATCGAGCCCGAGCAAGAAAACGGAAGAAAAAGCCAATTTTTGGAGAACCTGCTGTCCATACGCGTATGGCCTTACATGATACGCGTATGGACCTTCCCAGTACGCGTAGCATACGTAAATGACCAGAGGGAAGGAAAATTCAGCCAAAAGACAAGCTTCTGGTGATACGCGTACCAGCCTGGGCAATACGCGTACCAGTCTGGGCAATACGTGTACCAGAGGCTGTGTTACGTCCAATACGCGTTTCATACTAGGCAGTACGCGTATGGGACAGCGCAGTACGCGTATGGAGCACAAATTCAGGAAAAATCCAACTGAATAGCTATTAAGAGGCCAGACCACGATTTTCCGGAGGTGGGACATTTTGGAGAGAAAAAAGACGCGTTTTGAGAGCTGGAGACTCAACGAATATCAAAGGATTCATATGTTCAAGAGTTTTCTGACGATTGAAGATTGATTCCTCACGAAATTCTGTAATGACAACAATATTAATCTTTGTTTTTACTTCTATTATGAGTAGCTAAACCCCCCATTGCTAGGGGGGTGACCCTGATTCTGAATGTGACAGATTTGATGTTTATGAATGTTTTGCTTATTTCTTCTTTTCCATTGATTTGTTCTTATCGCCGTTCTTTATGCTTTATTCGTCGGACCAACGAATGATGATTAATATGAATATGTATGCTGGACAGCGATTATTCATTGACCTGGATAAGAACTTTGGATAGTAAAAATAACCTAGGACTAGGGATTTTCTATCTGACCGGTAATTCTTGATAATTGAATGCTTGAGTATGAACCTAATTGTTGATGGACATAGTAATTAGGTTACATAATCAAAGGTCTTTTACTAAGGACTTAGGAATAGATACCCTTGAGGACCGGAATTAATTTGACAGGAGTATTGTCTGAGTCTTCATAAATTATATCTGTTACAGGAAGTTTCATTCACCGAACCCTAGCAATCTTCTCTCATTTGTATCTCGTTCAACCTTTTACTTGTTTTCTTTATTTGAAATTGGTAGTATAATTACTCACCACACAAAAACCAAAGGCTTTTGTCTAATTGAAACAATCTATAAACTCTGTATCGTCAAGCAGTCCTTGAGATCGACAAACGGGGATATTCCCTTTTATTACTACAGTGAGAAAAATAATACACTTGCTATTTTCCCATCAAGTTTTTGGCGCCGTTGCCGGGTGTAACACCCTTCTAAATACCCCAAATATTTAATAACAACAACAAATATTTATATATATCAGAGTAATCATGCACCAAGGGTGTCACATAATACTTCACATAATTCACCGTAAAAATCAGTCATGCTCATTATTTAATCCAACATAAACACTTCTTTAAAAATTCGCAGCGGATAGAAACATTCAACATCTGTAATATCTTAAAAATTAACATTTATTCAACAAATAGAACATCCCGTCCCGATGTTACATCTATCAGAGCATGACCCAATAAAACCACTCTAGACTTCAAGCACTAGCTTCTACTCAACTCACTGCTCGTTACCTGAAAAATATAACTGTAAGGGTGAGTTCCTCAATCGATATAACAAATATTATAAATCATCATGTTATGTTAAGTAACTTTACACGTTAATCACCCACATCATATCATGCATTCGGTAGCAGCATATTCAACTCAACATCATATTCAAACACAACGTAAATGCAACTCAAATGAGACTCGACTCTTCATGCATGTGGTACCATTTGGAGTAAAACTCCCAACTTAAAATCATTGCCAGTTTAGTGGGCATCAAGGCATAAGCCTTCAACTTTCAACTTAAAATTTTCGCCAATCCAGGCCAACGTGGTGTGAGCAAAAGCCCCATAATTCTGCCAATCCAGGCCAACGTGGTGTGAGCAAAAGCCCCATAATTTTGCCAATCCAGGCCAACGTGGTGTGAGCAAAAGCCCCGACTTAATGCATATGAATGTATATGGCATGTACGACTTGAAAGTTCAACAACATAATAACAACGACAACATAACAGCTTTTTCAGCAACAACAACTTAAAAATCAACTTTGGCTCATCAGCCTACAACTCAGCATTTTCAACAAAACAACTTGTATTCAACTTTGGCTCATCAGCCTACAACTTAATATTTTCCACAAAAACAACTTATCAACATATTTGCATCAACATTTCACAACATAGACTCCACGAATTTATTTATCACAATTGGATACAATAGGCCAATCACCAATTACACTTACATCATAAAAATCAACCATTTTTATATACTGCAACAGTGTTAACCGGTTAACGCTATAGGTTAACCGGTTAACGCAGGAAAATTACACTTCCAGGCAAAACGCAACAATGTTAACCGGTTAACGCTATAGGTTAACCGGTTAACGCAGGCAAAACTCAACATTTTTCACAATTTATAACAGTGTTAACCGGTTAACACCCTGGGTTAACCGGTTAACGCAGGCGAAACAGCAGTTCCTGCGCTAACACAAGGCAGAATGCAGAGTTTCCGCATTTTCCGCCGTTGGAGGACTTCCGGACCTCCGATTCAACTTCCGTAAAAAGCTATACGCTCAGAAATTCACAATACACTCAAACACAAATTCAATTTCAGCTTTAATACAACTTATTCAACATAATTTCTCAGCATTCTAAATCCCAATTAGGGTCAATCGACGGCTTATCACTACCCATTACATGTTAATCGATAATACCCATTAAAAGACGATAAACCCCCCTTACCTTAACAATCCGGCAACTCTTCGAGCTTCAAGCTTTTCCGTTCTCCAACCTTTGCTCTACAGCTCTTTGCCCTTTTCCTCTTCTCTGCAGCTTCTCAGTTTTCACGTAAAAACCTTTTCCAAAAATGAAAACCTTTTCTCTTATTCCGCTTATATATTTTCCAATAATTATTACTCCAAATAATAATAATAATCCAATAATTCAATTTATTTAATTAAATTATTAAATATATTATTAACTTAATTTAAATAATCCTTTTACTTTATTTGGGGTGTTACAACTCTCCCCCACTAAAAGAGTTTTCGTCCTCGAAAACATACCTCAAACAAATAACTCTGGATAGGACTCCTTCATCTGACTCTCCAGTTCCCAAGTCACATTGCCACCTGCTGGTCCTCCCCAAGCTACCTTCACTAAGGCAATCTCTTTACCCCGCAACTGCTTCAACTCTCGATCCTCGATCCTCATAGGCGATGTTTCAACAGTCAGGTTATCTCTCACCTGTACATCATCCACTTGGACTACATGCGACGGATCATGAATGTACCTCCTCAACTGAGACACATGAAAAACCTCATGCAAATTCGCAAGTGACGGCGGTAAAGCGATACGATAGGCTACCTCTCCTATCCTCTCTAAAATCTGATAAGGACCAATAAATCGAGGTGTCAACTTCTTCGACTTCAAAGCCCGACCAACACCTGTTATCGGAGTAACACGAAGAAACACATGATCTCCCTCTTGAAACTCAAGTGACTTCCTCCTCTTGTCATGATAACTCTTCTGACGACTCTGAGCAATCCTCATCTTCTCCTGAATCATCTTAATCTTTTCTGTAGTCTGTTGAACAATTTCCGGTCCGACCACAGCACTCTCACCGGACTCACACCAACATAACGGTGTCCGACATCTCCTACCATACAAAGCTTCAAACGGCGCCATACCAATGCTCGAATGAAAACTATTGTTGTAGGTAAACTCAATCAACGGTAAATAACAATCCCAACCACCTCCTTTTTCCAAAACACAAGCTCTCAAAAGATCTTCTAATGACTGAATCGTCCTCTCAGTCTGACCGTCAGTCTGCGGATGATATGTGTAACACCTCAAAATTTGCCCTCCTCTCTTGGGACTAGCATTAACATATTTGCATATCATTTTAGGGCATTAGGCATTTCATATTGCATAGCATGTGGTTACATTGTGCAAGTCATCCTCCCAAGTCTTGATCAGAAGATGAGGAAGTCAAAGTGCAAGCCTAGGGTTTATTGACTGATCATTGGCCATCTGAGGATTGGGCTGTGAATGAGGGTTTTGTGATTCTCAATGGATATTGATCTTCATCTTGATTGCAATGGTACATCATCATCATCATGGTTGGATGTCATCAGAAGATTGAAGAAGATTCCTTGAGATTAGGGTTTTGACCATTGGTCAACCCTAACCAGTTGCATTGGGCCAGTCAGGGCTGGATCAGGAGATGAGGTTTATGATGGTTATGGGGTTCATTATATGATTATTTTGTGCTTATTGAGTCTAGGGTTTCACCCTTGAGCTATTTCAGTTGAAGGTTGGAGCTTAAATTGATCTATGCCTTGTCAAATTCATCTGTCAGTTGAAAAGTCAACTGTGGTCAACTGTACATGATCTGATGGATTTGGAGGTGGAAATGAGTTGGATACACTTCATTCATGTTGGGACAAGTGTTATTTGACATTGCAAAGCTTAAAAATGAAGAAAATCAAGTCGGGACAAAAACTGCCAAAAATAGAAAGTGACTTGTAATTGAAGTTTCCAAAAATGGAAAGTTTTGGACCTCAAAGCCACGTGTCCAAGGAAGCTTCAAATCAAGATTTGTTCAACATGAAAGTTGTAGATCTTGTTCTCACCTTTCCAAAAAGTCCAAGAACTTGAAAATCCCATGTATGGTTGGAAAGTTATGGCTCAGTGAATTTCAAAAATGACCCGTAATCAGGAGGCCATAATTACCACATACTTTGTCCAAATTGCAAGTTCTTTATATGCACAAACTCCATTTGACATGTACTTTGAGGGTGAATCATTGGATTTGTTCAAAAATGGCCAAGGCAAAAAGTCACTTTTCAACTGGACAGCTGAATTGGACCAGGGGCAAAATTGTCCAACTCTCAAAATAATTGGAATTTTTGAATGGGACTTTTTCCAACACCTCATAATTGGCATTTTAAACTTGTTGGAATCATCATTTTATGGCTAAGGCATTTGGTTTGGAATTTGGTTTGGAAAATGAAATGGTGAAAATTGGACAATTACCACACACATGTGAATTTGAGAAATACACTACCAATGGGAATGGGACAAGTTTCTATGGTTCACATATGACATTTGGGGTTTGCATGAGCTGTCAAAACAGCTGGCATGAGCTGGCATAGTGGAATTACAATTTTGCCCTTATTTGCAAAATGACCATTTTCATTAACAATGCCATTTAACTAATCAAGTGGATTAAGGGATAATTAAGCATCCATATAAATTCCAAATCACTTCCTAATCCTAACAGAATGCACAATTACCAAGTTCAGATCTCAAAACCATTCCAATTCTCTCACATTTCATCAAGAACACAAGAACTTCATATGCATCAATCTTCTTCATCCTTCAACCAAATCTCAAAATTCTTTTTGCTTTGGATTTGTATCATCATGTGCTAGGACTGTTTTTGGAGATTGGAGGAAGAAACTCATCAAATCTCGACTGTTCCAAGAAGCATCTTCCATGGTGAATCATGAATTAAAGCATTAGGAACGAAATCGAGTGAACCTAGGCTTTGCATCTCACTTCCACCAGCGTATGCTACTTCTGTTTCGTGGAATTGAGGCTCAAGAACAACAGAAACTCCATTGCCGTGCCAGGTATGCCAAAACTCGAGCCTCACGATTTCTCAATTGCTTATATGCGTTAGAAAGAGCATGAAACGTAGGTTCTAATGCTGTTTGTGGTTTAGAAAATGATTAACGGTAGCTTGAGAAATCTAGGTTTGAAGATATGAACACAAACCCTAAGTGACTCGATTCGTTTGATTTAGGAAGAGTTGGGAGAAATAGAGTTCATATTTGTAATCCTCTTGTTTAGACGGTTCGAATGCATATTTACTTGTTGATTTTGGTGACGATCTGGAAAATTCGTGTTCTTCATATTTCTGGAAATATTTGAGTGAAGATGATGAAATGAACTCTGTTTGATCTAAAAAGCCATTCGAAAATTCAAACTGGAGGTTTCCCTCTCCCGCCATGAGTTATTTACCAAACTGCCACTGTGCAACTTTAATTAATTTGTTTAATTATTAAAAAATTCATATGACCTTAAATAATTCATAAAAAATAGTAGAAAAATCACAAAAATATGGCAATTTTTTCCTTGACTTTGTTGACTTGTGTAGGATTTTTTTGACCTATTGGTCAAAGTTGTGCTTGGTAGAAAAATCATTTGCCCTAGGATTCTTTCACATGTGTGCATTTTTGATACATTTTGGCAATTTGATCATGAAATGCTCATATCATAAAATAAATTCTTGAAAAATTTTGTGATGATTGTGGACTCATTGATGTTCATTTATATGTAAATTTCATGCATTTTTGATACCTGGTCAATGAGCAGCAAATTCTGGAACTTAGGTGTGACAATTTGTGTCACACCTCATTATGTCAACTTGCTGGATTTTTTTGATTGGCTTATACTTGTTGAAATTGATTGAAATTTTGCATGATGCTTAGTTAACATGTTAGGAAGCTATGAGAATTTTTGTGGAATTTTAAACTGCATTTTCAAATTGATTGTGAATTTTCCTTTCTGGTGGTTGAATTTGCAAGCTCATGTGACATAGGTTAGTAGAATGATTGGGAAATGCTCATATGGTATTGTATGATCATGAAATTTAATATGCTTGTAGTAGACACATGTTAGGACCTCCCTGTTTTGGTCTCATCCATTTCTTTTTTGTTTTCATTGAGATATGAATTTTTGAAGTGGATGTATACATTGATGTTGTGATTTGGAGCCTATTATTGTGTCTGTTTTTGTTGATTTTCATTAACATGGTTCCATTTGCCCAATTGAGCTCAAATTTGACATGGTAGACCTTGATTAGGTTCTGTTTAGGTGTAATTTATTTGAGAATTTTTGGAAGTGTTTTGGTGTGGATTTGAATGCAATAGTTCTGTTTATATGCTTGGTGCCTCATTTGGACTAGTTTGCCTTATTTTGTGCATAACATGAGCATAATGAATGATATAAACATGAGACCAATGATGTTTGCTCTTGTTTGACTTTAATTTGAGATTGGTTGGTGAATGCCTTGCTGTTTAGGAATTTTTTTCTTGCTTTGGACCCTAGGCTTGGCCTAGTGGTCTAGTTGCTAATGTTTGCTTGATTTTTCAGGATCAAAGGCATAATGCACATGGAGAATGATTCAAATCAATTTTAATTGATGTTGTTGATGTTTGTACACTAACATAACATTGTTTTGTAGGTGATGAAGCTTAGGCTTAAGCTTTGAGCTTGCTTTGTTGTGCATTGCTTTGTATAGTTTGATTGATTGAACACTTGCTGTTTGGTTTTGTCTGTCTGAGTACTAACTGTGTTTGATTGTTTCCAGGTACTTTAGTTGCTCAGTTCCTTGTGAACTTTTGCTTTGCGTTGCTTAAGCAACTTGCATAGAGGTATAACTTTCTAACTTCATGTAGTCTGGAGACCCGGCTGTTACCGGGCCGGGCAAATAAATGTCTGAAGTCCTCCTTAAGAGGCAATGATTGTGGTTGTTTATTTTTAAGCCCAAGCAGGTGAAAGTCCTTTAAATAAGGCAATTGGTGGAAGGTAGGGGTATGCAGCCTACCCCCCACTATTCAGTTGAGTCTTCTCCTTGCTCCCATTACATGGTTGTAGCATTGAGATCAAAAGCCCAAGATCTGTGCAGTGCACATTGAGTCAGAGTCATCGAGTATAGAAGGGTTCCCCTATTCTGGACCCATGCTCATTCGTCAGCTCTCCCTGGTTAGGGATAAGAGCTGTGAGGTCTGATCCTCACTTCATCCCATCATCTGCTTCACCTTAGCCTCGTAATGGCAAGGTTAAGAGCAAACCCAGCCCGTACAGACGACTTGCCTCGGCAGTCAAACCTGATTGATTGAGCCCCTTGTTTGGCTATAGTGCGTGTTATGTGGATATCTGATTGACATGCTTGTTTGAGATACCTGTTCTCATTTGATGATATATGATTGTATGCTTGTGTGCTAGCTTCTTTCCTGGTTAGGTTAGTTTGCTTATGCAAGTAGGATAGAAAACCGAACTTAGGGTTAACGATGCATGACAACATTAGGCTCGAGTCTCAGCTCCCTAGTTGTGTATCTTTCCCCGGTTTCTGGTTAGCAATTTAGTCCCTTTCAGGGGAACTACATCGCCCTGATCCTTGTTCCAGACGAGGTATGTAGGCAGGTGGTCGTGCGAGACCACTCCGGGCAACCTTTTTCTTTTTTGCGTGCGTTTACTTGTTATCTGACTACATGTTTTGGTTCGGATGCCGACGTAAGCCCAGTGATTGGCTGTCGGGCTCCACGTTTGCCCTTTTGAGTGTGTTTTGGTTCGGATGCCGACGTAATTCCATCCATTGGTTGTCGGGCTCCATGTTTGCCACCCTTGCTTGTTTGTTTTGTGTTGTTTGGCGTGCGTAAGCCGAACTACAGTGGCTCTGATTCTTGTTCCAGACAAGATATGTAGGCATAAGGTGCGATACCTTATCGAGCTCCGTTTCTCCTAACCCCACCTGCGTTCCCTGTGTGTGTGTGTGATGTTTTAGCAACCTTTTCTTTATTCTAGGACGTGGATCCCTAGGAGTACCTAGGACGTGAGGGGTGCTAATACCTTCCCCTCGCGTAACCGACTCCCGAACCTTTTCTCTCTGGTCGCGAGACCATGTCTTTCCAGGTTTCTCTGAGCGTTTCCTTTCCCTATCTTGGGATAAATAACGTTTAGTGGCGGCTCTGTGTTGTGTTTTATTTTTGAGTCTCGCCGGTTGATTTTTCGCAGGATGCGACAGCTGGCGACTCTGCTGGGGAATAACATGTAGACCTATGCTGGTCCATCATCCCTAAGCGAGTCCTTCCTAGCGTTTTAGGATTGGTTTGGGTTGCTTATTGTGTGTTATTTATTGCATTTATTATTCTAACCAGTGTGTATATATATTTGCATTAATGTCTGCATGCATCATACTATCATGTTGTTGTCGTCCTCTATACAGGTGGTTCCTCTGTTTTGGGGTGGGAGTTACTCGAGGTAAAAGGCCCAATACCCAGGCTATGAGTGAAATCTAGGAAACCTAGGAATAGAGTGATGCATGGGAAGCGGGTGGTATGGCGCCACTTAGCGGAACATTGACATCACGAGCAGTTCAGACCCTGGTGGGATATTATCGTTACATACTTCGGGTGTGTATATGATGGTATTCTACGAAAGGTTATTTATGCTGCGTTTCTTTCGACTTTACCCTGGCCTAGATGACACCCGTGAGTGGGGAGGGAATGATCATTTTAACAGGTACAGATGGTGACTGTTGGTGATTGATGGTGACTCAGATGGTGACTAATTGTTCCGTGGATCAGAGTCCTATTTATAAGTCGGATTTATGGTCATTTATTGTCGTGACGCCGGAGTGCTGTCCGAGATATTTATCAGTGGGGATCCGTTTATTTCAGGATTCCCCGGGCCGAGATATTTATCAGTGGGGATCCGTTTATTTCAGGATTCCCCGGGCCGATTCAGATGGTTGTGGGTGTCTACTCAGAGACTGGTGATGATGATGATGTATCTTTCTTCCGTTTATTTCGGAACCCGTGGGTCAGATTGGTGGTTACATATTCCCTCAGATGGTTATGATCAGTTCAGAAATCAAGGCTGTGACTCAGAGCAGTAGATGATCAGATGACTTGGAGGATGGCACAATGCATTGCATACATCTGCATCATTCTCATTTTGCATTCATCTGCACCAAACCCACGTCTAGTCATATGGGGAGTACTATGGATTGAGATTCTGGTTGAGAGACATCATGAATTTCAGAATGTGGATGTTAAAATGTTATCTGTCTCGATGAAACCAGAATCAAAGGACAGAATCTTCCTCATATGGACAGACGTGGCATTCATGCATACTAACCCATTTGCTGTTTTGTAGGTGTCAACCGGTGCGCATAGCTTGTTTGCTCAGATATCCTGCTAGGGGCAACAAATCCAAACTGATGGATCCTCCCAACGCCGATATCCTCGAACTGAAAGAGATGGTGAGGGATTTGTTCAGGGTTGTGCAAGGGCTTGCCTTGGGGCAGAAAGTCATGGCCGAGAGATTAGAAAGGTTTGAGGGCTGGATGATCAAGGAGAAAGTTTGGGGAAAGGTTCTGTCGTCCGAAGTAACAAATCCCTCTGGCTCTGTGGTGAAGAAATCCCTTGACAGTGGTCAGCCCAAGAAGAAGGTTGAATCAGGTGGTACGCAGACTAAAAGAGAATGCGGTAAGGATCGTTACCACCCTTATGCTGCCACCGTAACCATCCCTGTTGGTGATTCATCTGTACCACAGCGGCAACAGTCACCTCAACAGAGGACACAGAGAGTTGTGGGCCAAGTGAGAAGGAGGACGACAGATCGTCATTTCAATAAGCCGCCTGTGACTTACGCCTCTCTGTTCAAGAGGTTGGAGGATCTTGGATTGGTGCAGCCGAGGACGTTGACTCTGTTAAAACTTGATCAGAGGCCTGCCGGTTACGATGAGAATGTCAGGTGCGAGTTCCATGCTGGGGCACCCGGACATCATGTTGAGGATTGCAAAGCTTTTAAGCATGTGGTCCAGGACTTGGTGGATTCTAAGACAATCAGCTTTGCACCGATGGCAGATGATAGTGTTAACCCCGTGCCAAGGTATGGTCCTGTAAAAGCGGAAATGATGTTGAAGGACAAGAAAGGGGTAGAAGTGACTGAGAAGGATCAGTTAAGAATGCCCATGTCTGTGGTCCCAAAACGCCCGACGAAAAATGGAGCTTTCCCTCGTGTTGATGATTGTTGTGCATCCATCGCTACAAAGGGGTGTGTAGTAATTGGGGAATCTGTCCAGAGAAAGATGAAAGTAGAAATGGACGATGCAAGGTGTAAAGCACTCAGTCTGGTAGTTGAAACCGTCAAGGTGGAAAATGCCATTGGTGTTGAGAAAGAGAAAAAGCCGTCCATTTCTTCTTACAAGCAGGCATTGGAAGTGGTGAGAAATGGAGGGATCCCAGGCTGGGAACAGATCATAGGCATTGTGGTAAAGGCGGATATGTTTGGGATTGGTTATCGTCCAGGTCAAGACTCGTCTGAGCAGAACAGAGGACGTCGTCCGTCGTTCACCTTTGTAAGTGCCGGAATGCTAGATTCAGATCACGCCTATACAGTGGGTAAAGAAACTGACAGTGACTGGGAGATTGATCAATGGATAAAATCGTGTGTACCAGGAAGCTGGAAGGCCTAACAGATCAGCACTGTCACTCGTCTGGAAGAGTAATGATTTCTGTTTTCGGTTTTATTTGCATGAAAGCCATACGTGTTGCCCGACACGTAATGGTTCATTGTAAGGGCCACCTCATGTTTAAATTTGCATTTCTGCATCATAAATAAATGGATGTTTTTCAGTCAAAAAAGCGGTGTTCCCTGTTTTTCATTTATTTTTGCAGTTTAAAAACAAATAAAAATGGCGATGTTTATTTTCATTTTTCCTTTTTGATTTGTCTCGTTCCGAATTCAAAAATAATTCTCCGGATCTCGCTGATAACAATTTGGTTACCCCTCATATGACTTCGACAAACCGAGCAATCAGGCTGAAGAAGAAGGCGAAGAAGATTGTGACCTGCTGGAATTAGTCAGGTTGTTGAAACAAGAGGAGAAAGTGATTCAGCCGCACGAGGAGCGGGTTGAGGTTGTTATTCCGAGCACCGCCGAGGTCAGGAAGTGAAAATCGGAGCCGCTTCAGAGGCGAGTCGAAAGCAGAATGGTAGCCCTGTTGAAAGAGCATGTGGATGCCTTCACCTGGTCATGTCAGAATATGCCAGGGTTGAACACCGATATCGTTGTACACAAGCTACCATGGAAAGGAGACTGTCCTCCAGAGAAGCAAATGCCAGTGCCTGTATCAGAGAGCCATGGTGACTTTGTTTCATGATATGATTCATCATGAAGTTGAATGTTATGCTATGACATGATAGCAAAGTCCCGAAACAGGAGTGGGGCATCTGGTGGAGACAATTCAAGCTGAGGTTGAATTCAGATAAGCGCACTATCAGAGTGCGGTCCGGTAAGATGTTGGGGTTAATTGTAAAGGAGGAATCGAGGTTCATCCTACAAAAAAAAAAAAAAAAAAAAAAAAAAAAAAAAGAAAAAAAAACAATAAGAGAAAAGCCTGAACCGAGAAAAAGTAAAGAAAGAGGTTCGTGGTTTCTTAGAAAGAGTGAACTATCTGTCATGGTTCACATCTCATCTAACAGCCACGTGCGAACCTATATTCAAGATGTTGAAAAAAAAAATCAAACGGTCAGGTGAAATAATGATTGCCAAGGGGCATTGAAAAAATAAAAGAATAAGTTGCAGGAACCTCTGATTCTGATACTTTCTGTGGAAGGAGTGTTTGTCAAATCTGTACTTGACGGCCTTCGAGGGGTCTACGAGGTGAAGTGGGTCAGCATGACGCGTCTTGTCGAAAAGAGCATGCAATTTACCTTAGCAAAAAGTTTACCGACTGTGAAACAATACATTCACTGTTCGAGAAAACTTGCTGTACTTTGGCATAGGCTGCTCGCCGACTGAGACAGTTTATGCTGATTCATGCCACTTTGTGGATTTCCAGAAAGGATCCGATCAAGTATGGGTTTGAGACGCCAGCATCGACTGGACGGGTTGCGGGAGAGCAAAAGAATGTTGACTGATTTGTGATTCGCTCAGAAAGCAATCAAAAGGGGTATTGTCTGATTACATCTCTCTGCAACCCATTGAGGATTATCAACCGATGAAGTTTGAGTTCCCTGATGAGGACATCTCGAGGTACTCAAATCGAAAGATTGAGAGTGACCGATCCCGGAGGAGGGGCCTGACCCTGAATCCGAACGAATTCTGATGTCTGATGGGGAGGTTAAGGAGAATAAGCTTTTGCTGCCAGGATAACGCTTGAAGGCACCAGCAGGGTGGCTGAGTAGGAAACTGGTATCCTGGGTATTGATCTTCGGTGTGTCTACTGGGGCAAATCCGTTCTCATTGGTATGGAGGCTGTATTACCTGTTGAAGTTCAGATTCCCTCTCTGAGAGTCCTGATGGACGTGAAATTGCAAGAGGCTGAATGGGTAAGGACCCGGTACGAAGAGTTGAGCCTGATAGAGGAAAAGAGGCTAGCAGCCATCTGTCATGGGCAATTATACCAGCAAAGGATGAAGCGTGCTTTTGACAGAAAGGTGCGACCTCGGGTATATCACGTAGGTGATATGGTGCTGAAAAGGATCCTTCCTCCTCAAAACGATCGTAGGGGCAAATGGACGCCGAATTATGAAGGTCCATTCGTGGTCAAGAAGGTTTTCTCTGGCGGAGCCTTGTTGTTAACGACCATGGATGGCGAAGATTTTCCATCCCCTGTGAATGCGGACGCAGTTAAAAAATACTTCGTATAAGAGACCCGCTGGACGAAAAGAACAAAATAGTCCAGGCAAAAATGGGCATCCCGGCGAACCAAAAACAGAGAAAGGTTCGGGCAAAAATTAGGGATAAAAAGGAAAATTGTACACCCGGCAAGTCGAAAACCTGAGAAAGGCGACTTGGGCAAAAAGGGGTATCCCGGTGGACTGAAAACCCGAAAGGGCGGTCCAGGCAAAAGAGGGATTGAAACGAACAACTGCGTCTAGCATGATCGTTTGCGCTTGGGTTAAAGCATCATGGATAATACCCGGTAGGGATCAGTTGGAAGCGTCTTGTTCGGAAGGCAGAAGGCATGGAGAGTCTGAGGACATATGGGGTGTAACCGAGTTGGAACTCGATGAGATCATGGGTTTCACATTGCCATTAGGATAGATTTTTCCTTTTGAGTGCAGTTACCTCTTTTCAGGAATTGCTTCCTTTTGTATTGCTCATTTGAGCCACACTTTTCCAATCAATAAATGCATATTCAGTCAAATAATTTTGTTTTTGTTTTTCATTACCGCTTTGATTGCAAAAACATCCGATTATTTTTGACAAAGAATCTTGCATTTTAAGACATACAGGTCCCTTCCAATGCATGTTTATAAGATGGAAAGCTTGAAATCTTATTTGGAAGGTTGAGTGACCCAAGTGTTGAAATCTTGACACGCCTGGGGCACGGTTTTATCTGACGGTCTGTTTTGCAGGAACTGTTGGATATTCTTCATTCACTTGCAGGTTGTGATGTGGAAGCTTTGTAACAGATCCCCAGAGAGTTCGCTCAGGAATGAATATGTGAACGGAAGGATGGCGAAGCCGTTGCGACGTACGACGATCCTTTATATTAATCAAGAAGACTCTTCAAAGTCGGAAGATTGAAATTTCTGTATAAAAATCCAGGAGTACGTTTCCGTCGAGCGCGGAGCGATTTGGAATACAAGATGATGGAGCAGAAAAGGTCCAGACGAGTCTGGGAATTCTCAAAAGTGGAAAGTCGATACGAGATTGGGAGTTGGATACCATGGTTCGACGAGTCGACGGGTGTTCTGTACCAATTGTTCTCATTTCCCAGCTAGGTCCCCGAGCAGAGTCATAGGACTAGCTCCCCCAGCAGATCCAAGGTCTGTGACTTCTCCAGCCGAGTCAGGATGGTTATCCCCGGCGGGTTTACGATGGTGTTTCCTCAGCAGCCAGGCCCGAAGGTTGCTATCCCCCGAGTGGAGCGGGTCTTTTTCAAAGAAATATTTCTCCAGCAGTGTTCATCCTACCAGTGGATTGAACGAGTTCCCGTAGCGGACGGATGTTTGCATCTCCAGCTGAGTTGATTCTACCTATGGATTGCATGGGTATCCCCAGCGGAGTAGTATGCGTTTCCCTAGCCGGGTCAGGATGGTTATCCCCAGCAGGTGATAGAGTGATGTTTCCCCAGATGAGTCTGGAGATTGCTATTCCCCTAGCAGAGTCTCTGTGAGTGTTTCCCCAGTGAAGTCAACAGGTATCTGTGAGGGTTTTCCCAATGCCGAGTCAGGATTGATATCCCCAGCAGGTCAAAGACTGTTGTATCCCCACAGAGTGTTGGTGGTTCCTATCCCCAGCAGTTTCCCGAGTGGATTGGGTGCAAAGGAGGTTCTTCCTCAGCAAGGGTTGCTATTTCCCAGCAGCAGTGCTATTCCCCAGCAGGGTGGAGTTAGAGCGGTGACGAGTTCCTCAGCAGAGTGTCTCGTGCTTCTCAGAAGAGTCCCTTGAGGGGGATATTTTTTATGCATTCATCATGTAGAGTAAGCATAGCATATTGCATAGAAAAATAATAACTCGCGTAGCATTTCCATAATTATGGAGCATTACGCAGAAAAAGATCATGCATCATTGTTGCAAGCATAGAGCTAGTCTCAAGCCGTGGTTACCGTTTGAGAGGTGGTTTTGCCCAGAAGCGAAGATGTTACTCTGTGGAGTTTAGCATCATGACGCCAGATCAACAATGTTCCCCAGTAGTGCGATATTGGAGGAAATGTTTCCGTCGGACAGAGATGGAAATAACATCAAAGGACGTTACGCGATCAGCGTGATTCAAGCCGTGGTTACCGCTTGGGATTTGGTTTTGCCGGACAGTGAAGACGATACTCCGAGGAGTTCAGCAGCGGGATTTTGGAGCAACAGTATTTCCCAGTCATCAGTAAGTGTCTGGTCGAGCTTGATTGGTGTCCTGTAAAACATCATCATCCGATGTCCAGTAAACGTCGAGTTATTTCCCAGTCATTGTTTAATGTCTGGTCGATCCTTGTTTGATGTCCTGTCAACATCCTTGTTTGATGTCCTGTCAACATCCTTGTTTGATGTCCTGTCAACATCCTTGTTTGATGTCCTGTCAACATCATTGTTTGATGTCCTGTCAACATCCTTGTTTGATGTCCTGTCAACATCATTGTTTGATGTCCTGTCAACATCATTGTTTGATGTCCTGTAAACATCATTGTTCGATGTCCTGTCAACATCATTGTTCGATGTCCAGTAAACGTCGAGTTTTCTCCCAGTCATCAGTCAGTGTCTGGTTGAAAATGTTACTCTGAGGAGTGTGGTACCATGACGTCAGATCAGCAGTGTTCCCCAGTAGCGCGATATTGGAGGAAATGTTTCCGTCGGACAGAGATGGAAATGATATCAGAAGACGTTACGCGATCAGCGCGATTCCGGGGTTCAAATGGAGAAAAGGAGATGTTGCGACATTTTCTGGAGATCGGGGTTCAATCAGAGAAGAGTATATGCTGAGGCATTTTCCGGGGTTCAAATGGAGAAAAGGAGATACTGAGGTATTTTCTGGGGTTCAAATGAAGATTGGAGTTGAAGATTATATCCAGGATGAGGTCCGCAGGATTATCTTCTGTTCATGTGTCACCTTAGACTTTGGCGGATGCCAGTGGAGGTCGTTACGGGTGTCTTCTGAGGAAGAGTTACACATGCTACCTTCCTTTTGAGAAGGTTTACCCTCTGACATGTCGCCCTCAGAGTGGTTTGGTGTTATTTCCGACGTTGCCAGCGGAATTATCACGAGAGATTGGAGAAAAGGATATGTTGAGGCATGTTCTGGGGTTCAAATGGAGAAAAGGAAATGTGGAGACATTTTCTGGAGATGGGGTTCAAATGGAGAAAGGGAGATGTTGCGGCATTTTCTGGAGAACGGGGTTCATATTGGCGATCGCGGGTTATCGTCAGGCGACTGGGGTCCAAATCGGAGAATGGGGTCCATTTATTTTGGCAAACAGGAGAATGGGGTTCAAATGCAGAGATCCGAGGGTCGTTTGCGCAGAGAAAATTTCGGGGTTCAAGAAAATGAAAAAGAGCAAAGAAAGAAGATGTTGGGGTTCAAATGCAGAGGTCTGAGGATCGTTTGCACAAGCAGAAATTTCGGGGTTCAAGAAAAGCATAAAAAAGAGAGAGTAATAATCCCGAGTGGATGTGTGGTGTTCAGACCATGGTTATCCCTGTGTTACCATTTATTTTGGTATCCAGGTCGACGTTGTTCAGAGTTTGTTTCTTCGCCGATGCTGACAGGCGCTGTTAATTATTCATCCCATCAGAGTGCAAATTGTTCGTCTGTTTCTTGGTATTCAATCACTCTTCATCCTGATCATCTGAAAGCCGAGGCTATTCATATCGACAGGTTCACAGTGGATTGAATAGGGGCAGCTGTAACACCTCAAAATTTGCCCTCCTCTCTTGGGACTAGCATTAACATATTTGCATATCATTTTAGGGCATTAGGCATTTCATATTGCATAGCATGTGGTTACATTGTGCAAGTCATCCTCCCAAGTCTTGATCAGAAGATGAGGAAGTCAAAGTGCAAGCCTAGGGTTTATTGACTGATCATTGGCCATCTGAGGATTGGGCTGTGAATGAGGGTTTTGTGATTCTCAATGGATATTGATCTTCATCTTGATTGCAATGGTACATCATCATCATCATGGTTGGATGTCATCAGAAGATTGAAGAAGATTCCTTGAGATTAGGGTTTTGACCACTGGTCAACCCTAACCAGTTGCATTGGGCCAGTCAGGGCTGGATCAGGAGATGAGGTTTATGATGGTTATGGGGTTCATTATATGATTATTTTGTGCTTATTGAGTCTAGGGTTTCACCCTTGAGCTATTTCAGTTGAAGGTTGGAGCTTAAATTGATCTATGCCTTGTCAAATTCATCTGTCAGTTGAAAAGTCAACTGTGGTCAACTGTACATGATCTGATGGATTTGGAGGTGGAAATGAGTTGGATACACTTCATTCATGTTGGGACAAGTGTTATTTGACATTGCAAAGCTTAAAAATGAAGAAAATCAAGTCGGGACAAAAACTGCCAAAAATAGAAAGTGACTTGTAATTGAAGTTTCCAAAAATGGAAAGTTTTGGACCTCAAAGCCACGTGTCCAAGGAAGCTTCAAATGAAGATTTGTTCAACATGAAAGTTGTAGATCTTGTTCTCACCTTTCCAAAAAGTCCAAGAACTTGAAAATCCCATGTATGGTTGGAAAGTTATGGCTCAGTGAATTTCAAAAATGACCCGTAATCAGGAGGCCATAATTACCACATACTTTGTCCAAATTGCAAGTTCTTTATATGCACAAACTCCATTTGACATGTACTTTGAGGGTGCATCATTGGATTTGTTCAAAAATGGCCAAGGCAAAAAGTCACTTTTCAACTAGACAGCTGAATTGGACCAGGGGCAAAATTGTCCAACTCTCAAAATAATTGGAATTTTTGAATGGGACTTTTTCCAACACCTCATAATTGGCATTTTAAACTTGTTGGAATCATCATTTTATGGCTAAGGCATTTGGTTTGGAATTTGGTTTGGAAAATGAAATGGTGAAAATTGGACAATTACCACACACATGTGAATTTGAGAAATACACTACCAATGGGAATGGGACAAGTTTCTATGGTTCACATATGACATTTGGGGTTTGCATGAGCTGTCAAAACAGCTGGCATGAGCTGGCATAGTGGAATTACAATTTTGCCCTTATTTGCAAAATGACCATTTTCATTAACAATGCCATTTAACTAATCAAGTGGATTAAGGGATAATTAAGCATCCATATAAATTCCAAATCACTTCCTAATCCTAACAGAATGCACAATTACCAAGTTCAGATCTCAAAACCATTCCAATTCTCTCACATTTCATCAAGAACACAAGAACTTCATATGCATCAATCTTCTTCATCCTTCAACCAAATCTCAAAATTCTTTTTGCTTTGGATTTGTATCATCATGTGCTAGGACTGTTTTTGGAGATTGGAGGAAGAAACTCATCAAATCTCGACTGTTCCAAGAAGCATCTTCCATGGTGAATCATGAATTAAAGCATTAGGAACGAAATCGAGTGAACCTAGGCTTTGCATCTCACTTCCACCAGCGTATGCTACTTCTGTTTCGTGGAATTGAGGCTCAAGAACAACAGAAACTCCATTGCCGTGCCAGGTATGCCAAAACTCGAGCCTCACGATTTCTCAATTGCTTATATGCGTTAGAAAGAGCATGAAACGTAGGTTCTAATGCTGTTTGTGGTTTAGAAAATGATTAACGGTAGCTTGAGAAATCTAGGTTTGAAGATATGAACACAAACCCTAAGTGACTCGATTCGTTTGATTTAGGAAGAGTTGGGAGAAATAGAGTTCATATTTGTAATCCTCTTGTTTAGACGGTTCGAATGCATATTTACTTGTTGATTTTGGTGACGATCTGGAAAATTCGTGTTCTTCATATTTCTGGAAATATTTGAGTGAAGATGATGAAATGTACTCTGTTTGATCTAAAAAGCCATTCGAAAATTCAAACTGGAGGTTTCCCTCTCCCGCCATGAGTTATTTACCAAACTGCCACTGTGCAACTTTAATTAATTTGTTTAATTATTAAAAAATTCATATGACCTTAAATAATTCATAAAAAATAGTAGAAAAATCACAAAAATATGGCAATTTTTTCCTTGACTTTGTTGACTTGTGTAGGATTTTTTTGACCTATTGGTCAAAGTTGTGCTTGGTAGAAAAATCATTTGCCCTAGGATTCTTTCACATGTGTGCATTTTTGATACATTTTGGCAATTTGATCATGAAATGCTCATATCATAAAATAAATTCTTGAAAAATTTTGTGATGATTGTGGACTCATTGATGTTCATTTATATGTAAATTTCATGCATTTTTGATACCTGGTCAATGAGCAGCAAATTCTGGAACTTAGGTGTGACAATTTGTGTCACACCTCATTATGTCAACTTGCTGGTTTTTTTGATTTGCTTATACTTGTTGAAATTGATTGAAATTTTGCATGATGCTTAGTTAACATGTTAGGAAGCTATGAGAATTTTTGTGGAATTTTACACTGCATTTTCAAATTGATTGTGAATTTTCCTTTCTGGTGGTTGAATTTGCAAGCTCATGTGACATAGGTTAGTAGAATGATTGGGAAATGCTCATATGGTATTGTATGATCATGAAATTTAATATGCTTGTAGTAGACACATGTTAGGACCTCCCTGTTTTGGTCTCATCCATTTCTTTTTTGTTTTCATTGAGATATGAATTTTTGAAGTGGATGTATACATTGATGTTGTGATTTGGAGCCTATTATTGTGTCTGTTTTTGTTGATTTTCATTAACATGGTTCCATTTGCCCAATTGAGCTCAAATTTGACATGGTAGACCTTGATTAGGTTCTGTTTAGGTGTAATTTATTTGAGAATTTTTGGAAGTGTTTTGGTGTGGATTTGAATGCAATAGTTCTGTTTATATGCTTGGTGCCTCATTTGGACTAGTTTGCCTTATTTTGTGCATAACATGAGCATAATGAATGATATAAACATGAGACCAATGATGTTTGCTCTTGTTTGACTTTAATTTGAGATTGGTTGGTGAATGCCTTGCTGTTTAGGAATTTTTTTCTTGCTTTGGACCCTAGGCTTGGCCTAGTGGTCTAGTTGCTAATGTTTGCTTGATTTTTCAGGATCAAAGGCATAATGCACATGGAGAATGATTCAAATCAATTTTAATTGATGTTGTTGATGTTTGTACACTAACATAACATTGTTTTGTAGGTGATGAAGCTTAGGCTTAAGCTTTGAGCTTGCTTTGTTGTGCATTGCTTTGTATAGTTTGATTGATTGAACACTTGCTGTTTGGTTTTGTCTGTCTGAGTACTAACTGTGTTTGATTGTTTCCAGGTACTTTAGTTGCTCAGTTCCTTGTGAACTTTTGCTTTGCGTTGCTTAAGCAACTTGCATAGAGGTATAACTTTCTAACTTCATGTAGTCTGGAGACCCGGCTGTTACCGGGCCGGGCAAATAAATGTCTGAAGTCCTCCTTAAGAGGCAATGATTGTGGTTGTTTATTTTTAAGCCCAAGCAGGTGAAAGTCCTTTAAATAAGGCAATTGGTGGAAGGTAGGGGTATGCAGCCTACCCCCCACTATTCAGTTGAGTCTTCTCCTTGCTCCCATTACATGGTTGTAGCATTGAGATCAAAAGCCCAAGATCTGTGCAGTGCACATTGAGTCAGAGTCATCGAGTATAGAAGGGTTCCCCTATTCTGGACCCATGCTCATTCGTCAGCTCTCCCTGGTTAGGGATAAGAGCTGTGAGGTCTGATCCTCACTTCATCCCATCATCTGCTTCACCTTAGCCTCGTAATGGCAAGGTTAAGAGCAAACCCAGCCCGTACAGACGACTTGCCTCGGCAGTCAAACCTGATTGATTGAGCCCCTTGTTTGGCTATAGTGCGTGTTATGTGGATATCTGATTGACATGCTTGTTTGAGATACCTGTTCTCATTTGATGATATATGATTGTATGCTTGTGTGCTAGCTTCTTTCCTGGTTAGGTTAGTTTGCTTATGCAAGTAGGATAGAAAACCGAACTTAGGGTTAACGATGCATGACAACATTAGGCTCGAGTCTCAGCTCCCTAGTTGTGTATCTTTCCCCGGTTTCTGGTTAGCAATTTAGTCCCTTTCAGGGGAACTACATCGCCCTGATCCTTGTTCCAGACGAGGTATGTAGGCAGGTGGTCGTGCGAGACCACTCCGGGCAACCTTTTTCTTTTTTGCGTGCGTTTACTTGTTATCTGACTACATGTTTTGGTTCGGATGCCGACGTAAGCCCAGTGATTGGCTGTCGGGCTCCACGTTTGCCCTTTTGAGTGTGTTTTGGTTCGGATGCCGACGTAATTCCATCCATTGGTTGTCGGGCTCCATGTTTGCCACCCTTGCTTGTTTGTTTTGTGTTGTTTGGCGTGCGTAAGCCGAACTACAGTGGCTCTGATTCTTGTTCCAGACAAGATATGTAGGCATAAGGTGCGATACCTTATCGAGCTCCGTTTCTCCTAACCCCACCTGCGTTCCCTGTGTGTGTGTGTGATGTTTTAGCAACCTTTTCTTTATTCTAGGACGTGGATCCCTAGGAGTACCTAGGACGTGAGGGGTGCTAATACCTTCCCCTCGCGTAACCGACTCCCGAACCTTTTCTCTCTGGTCGCGAGACCATGTCTTTCCAGGTTTCTCTGAGCGTTTCCTTTCCCTATCTTGGGATAAATAACGTTTAGTGGCGGCTCTGTGTTGTGTTTTATTTTTGAGTCTCGCCGGTTGATTTTTCGCAGGATGCGACAATATGCAGAACTCAATCTCAGCTTAGTTCCCAAAGCTCTCTGCAAACCTTCCCAGAACTTCGATGTAAATCTAGGATCTCTGTCCGAAACAATACTCGACGGAATACCATGCAAACTTACAATCTTCTCAATATACAACTCAGCCAATTTTTCTAACGGATAATCCATTCTAATCGGAATGAAATGAGCCGACTTTGTTAATCTGTCAACAATCACCCAAATAGCTTCAAAATTCTTAATTGTCCTCGGTAAACCAGAAACAAAATCCATACTAATACTATCCCACTTCCACTCTGGAATAGTCAACGGTTGCATTAGCCCAGACGGCTTCTGATGCTCAATCTTTGACTTCTGACAAGTCAAACAAGAATAAACAAAACTCGCAATTTCTCTTTTCATTCCCGGCCACCAAAATAACTTCTTCAAATCATGATACATCTTCGTAGCTCCAGGATGAATACTCAGACCACTACGATGTCCTTCCTCAAGAATACTCTTCTTAAGCTCGGTAACATCCGGAATACACACCCGACTACCAAACTTCAAAATACCATTCTCATCAACTCTGAATTCGCCACCTTGACCTTGATTCACTAGAGTCAACTTATCAACCAAAAGCATATCAGATTTCTGACCCTCTCTGATCTCATCCAGAATACCACTCGTCAACTTCAACATTCCCAATCTAACACTATTGTGAGTACTCTCACACACCAAACTCAAGTCTCTAAACTGTTCAATTAAATCCAATTCCTTAACCATTAACATAGACATATGTAATGATTTCCGACTCAATGCATCAGCCACTACGTTTGCTTTACCCGGATGGTAATTCAACCCAAAGTCATAATCCTTCAGAAACTCTAACCATCTTCTCTGTCTCATATTCAGCTCTTTCTGATCAAACAAATACTTTAAACTTTTATGGTCACTGAAAACCTCAAATCCTGACCCGTACAAGTAATGCCTCCACAACTTCAGAACAAAAACCACAGCTGCCAACTCTAAATCATGCGTCGGATAGTTCCTCTCATGAACCCTCAGCTGTCTTGAAGCATAAGCTATAACCTGCTTATTCTGCATCAACACGCCACCCAAACCCAACAATGAAGCATCGCAATAAACTTCAAATGATTCCGACGAACTCGGTAATATCAGAATAGGAGCAGTAGTCAACCTTCTCTTTAGCTCTTGGAAACCTTCTTCACATTTTGAGTCCCAAACAAACGCTTGCCCCTTTCTAGTCAACATCGTCAACGGTAACGCCAACTTAGAAAATCCCTCAATGAACTTCCTATAATAACCAGCCAAACCAAGAAAACTTCGAATCTCAGCAACAGACTTCGGAGCTTCCCACTTAGATACCGCTTCTATCTTAGAAGGATCAACAGCCACACCACCTCTTGAAATCACATGACCAAGAAAACTCACCTCTCCTAACCAAAATTCGCACTTGGACAATTTAGCAAATAACTTCTTTTCTTGTAGGACTTCTAAAACCACTCTCAAATGTTCAGCATGCTCTTCTTCAGATTTCGAATACACCAAAATATCATCAATAAACACCACAACAAACTTGTCTAGGTACGGATGGAAAATCCTATTCATATACTCCATAAATACTCCAGGTGCATTAGTCACACCAAAAGGCATTACAGAATACTCATAATGTCCATACCTTGTTCTGAAAGCAGTCTTCTGAATATCCTCTGTTTTCACACGGATCTGATGATACCCAGATCTCAAATCTATTTTACTGAACACGCTTGCACCAACCAACTGATCCATCAAATCATCGATCCTCGGCAAAGGATACCGATTCTTGATCGTCACTTTATTCAGTTGCCTGTAGTCCACACACAATCTCATAGTACCTTCTTTCTTCTTAACCAATAGCACTGGTGCACCCCACGGTGACACACTCGGACGAATAAATTTCTTATCCAATAGATCTTCCAACTGACTCTTCAATTCAGTTAACTCAACAGCAGACATACGGTACGGAGCCATCGATATCGGCCTAGTACCAGGTACCAAGTCAATAGAGAACTCCACTTCACGCTCTGGCGGCAATTCATTCACTTCTTCCGGAAACACATCAGGAAAATCACACACCACAGCTAGATCGCAAATTATCAGTTTATCTTTAGCCTCCAAAGTCGCTAACAGCATAAACAACTCTGCCCCATCAGCTACTTCCTCATCCACTTGTCTCGCTGATAGAAACAAACTCTTTCCTTACTCACTCTCAGGAAATATCACAGTCTTATCAAAACAATTGATAGAAACTCGGTTAAACACCAACCAGTTCATACCCAGAATAACATCAATCTGCACTAGTGGAAGACACACTAGGTCCATTCCAAAGTCCCTACCAAAAATACTCAAAGGACAGTTTAAACAAACCGAAGTAGTAGTCACTGAACCCTTCGCAGGAGTATCAATTACCATACTACCAAACATCTCAGATATCTCTAACTTAAGTTTCACAGCACAATCCAAAGATATAAAGGAATGAGTCGCACCTGTGTCAATAATAGCTACGAGAGGAAAGCCATTAATATAACACGTACCTCGGATAAGTCTGTCCTCACTGGAGGTTTGAGTTCCGGTCAATGCGAACACCTTCCCAGTTTGAGATTTCTTTGGCTTCTGACACTGACTTCCAATATGCCCTTCTTCGCCACAATTAAAACAAATCACTTCCTTGTGCTTGCAATCAGCTATTGCATGGCCAATCTTACCACAGCGAAAACACCTCTTTACTTCAGCAGTGCATACATTACTCTTATGACCAGCCTGACCACACTTGAAGCAAACTATACCAGTAGGAGCACCTCCCCCACTAGCTCTCTGAGCCGGAGCAGCTCTTTGCTTCCCCTTTCCAGCTGGAACATCATACGGCTTGCCACGGTTTTGATGTTGCTTGCCTCTGCGATCACTGACAATCTTGTAATGAGCATTATTGTCCTCTTCAAATATCCTGCAGCTATCAACCAATTCAGTGAAAATGCGTATCTTCTGATACCCAACAACCTTCTTAATTTCAGAGCGCAATCCATTTTCAAACTTGATGCACTTTGAAAATTCAGCACCACCACCAGTGTAATGAGGATAAAATTTGGACAACTCCACAAATTTCGCAGCATAATCAGTGACAGACATGTTTCCTTGCTTCAGCTCAAGGAATTCAATTTCCTTCTTACCACGGACATCTTCCGGATAATACTTCCTCAGAAATTCCCTACGGAATACATCCCAAGTAATGACTTCACCTGCCACGGTCAACCTCTCGTGAGTCTCTAGCCACCAGTCATCAGCTTCGACTGCTAGCATGTGAGTACCATACCGAACCTTCTGAGCTGGAGTGCAATCCATAACACGGAAGATTCTCTCAATCTCTTTCAACCATCCCAAGGCTGCATCTGGATCATGCTTCCCTTTAAACACCGGCGGATTCTCTCTCTGAAAAGTCGCCAAGCTACGTGATTCAGCATCTCCACCAGCGTTTGGCAAGTTCTGCACAGCTTGTGCCATCGCTTGCATTGCGGCAGCCATCGCAGCGTCATTCCTTCCAGCCATTTCAACTTATCAATACAACACAACTTAACGTTAGATTAATAACAATTACACAATTGTTAGACAGTAACGACACGACAACTGGCCGGACAGACCGACCTGCTCTGATACCACTAATGTAACACCCTTCTAAATACCCCAAATATTTAATAACAACAACAAATATTTATATATATCAGAGTAATCATGCACCAAGGGTGTCACATAATACTTCACATAATTCACCGTAAAAATCAGTCATGCTCATTATTTAATCCAACATAAACACTTCTTTAAAAATTCGCAGCGGATAGAAACATTCAACATCTGTAATATCTTAAAAATTAACATTTATTCAACAAATAGAACATCCCGTCCCGATGTTACATCTATCAGAGCATGACCCACTAAAACCACTCTAGACTTCAAGCACTAGCTTCTACTCAACTCACTGCTCGTTACCTGAAAAATATAACTGTAAGGGTGAGTTCCTCAATCGATATAACAAATATTATAAATCATCATGTTATGTTAAGTAACTTTACACGTTAATCACCCACATCATATCATGCATTCGGTAGCAGCATATTCAACTCAACATCATATTCAAACACAACGTAAATGCAACTCAAATGAGACTCGACTCTTCATGCATGTGGTACCATTTGGAGTAAAACTCCCAACTTAAAATCATTGCCAGTTTAGTGGGCATCAAGGCATAAGCCTTCAACTTTCAACTTAAAATTTTCGCCAATCCAGGCCAACGTGGTGTGAGCAAAAGCCCCATAATTCTGCCAATCCAGGCCAACGTGGTGTGAGCAAAAGCCCCATAATTTTGCCAATCCAGGCCAACGTGGTGTGAGCAAAAGCCCCGACTTAATGCATATGAATGTATATGGCATGTACGACTTGAAAGTTCAACAACATAATAACAACGACAACATAACAGCTTTTTCAGCAACAACAACTTAAAAATCAACTTTGGCTCATCAGCCTACAACTCAGCATTTTCAACAAAACAACTTGTATTCAACTTTGGCTCATCAGCCTACAACTTAATATTTTCCACAAAAACAACTTATCAACATATTTGCATCAACATTTCACAACATAGACTCCACGAATTTATTTATCACAATTGGATACAATAGGCCAATCACCAATTACACTTACATCATAAAAATCAACCATTTTTACATACTGCAACAGTGTTAACCGGTTAACGCTATAGGTTAACCGGTTAACGCAGGAAAATTACACTTCCAGGCAAAACGCAACAGTGTTAACCGGTTAACGCTATAGGTTAACCGGTTAACGCAGGCAAAACTCAACATTTTTCACAATTTATAACAGTGTTAACCGGTTAACACCCTGGGTTAACCGGTTAACGCAGGCGAAACAGCAGTTCCTGCGCTAACACAAGGCAGAATGCAGAGTTTCCGCATTTTCCGCCGTTGGAGGACTTCCGGACCTCCGATTCAACTTCCGTAAAAAGCTATACGCTCAGAAATTCACAATACACTCAAACACAAATTCAATTTCAGCTTTAATACAACTTATTCAACATAATTTCTCAGCATTCTAAATCCCAATTAGGGTCAATCGACGGCTTATCACTACCCATTACATGTTAATCGATAATACCCATTAAACGACGATAAACCTCCCTTACCTTAACAATCCGGCAACTCTTCGAGCTTCAAGCTTTTCCGTTCTCCAACCTTTGCTCTACAGCTCTTTGCCCTTTTCCTCTTCTCTGCAGCTTCTCAGTTTTCACGTAAAAACCTTTTCCAAAAATGAAAACCTTTTCTCTTATTCCGCTTATATATTTTCCAATAATTATTACTCCAAATAATAATAATAATCCAATAATTCAATTTATTTAATTAAATTATTAAATATATTATTAACTTAATTTAAATAATCCTTTTACTTTATTTGGGGTGTTACACCGGGGACTGCCAAAGATAGTAGAGTTTATTAAGTTATTTTCAATTAGAATTTTGTTGCTCTGCATCCAAAATTTTATTTATTGTTGATTTTATTTTTATTATTATTATAACTAACTCCTGTCTAATCTGTGTATGCGAGGTAAGGCCTCAGCTGATTTTCATTTTGACGCAGAACCAGAGAGAACATTGCGCAAAAAGCTCAGAGAAGCTAGAAAGAAGAAACTGGTCAACTCTGACACCGAAGAACCGGCCACACCTGTCACTCCAGTTTCTGTTCACTCCGAAAAATCTGAGTCAGACACAGCTTCACATCCAGACACCGAAAACATGGCTGTAGACCCACCTCCAGCGGAAAGACTTTTAGGTGATTATGGCAGACAGAATAACCCAGCAGTGCGGTTGACCATTGTTAACCAACCTGTTAATCACTACGCCAAAAAGTGCTTTTGGCAGCACCAAAAAGAAAGCGCTTTTTAAAAAAAGCGCTGTAATAGCTTGAAAAAAAATTCGCCTATGTAAAGAAAGCGCTTTTAAGGTAAAAGCGCTCTTATAGGTCTCCACTTATGAAAGCGCTTTTAAGGTAAAAGCGCTCTTATAGGTCTCAGTCTCACATCTATGAGTTTCACACTTATGAAAGCGCTTTTAAGGTAAAAGCGCTCTTATAGGTCTCATGGGTTTCACACTTATGAAAGCGCTTTTAAGGTAAAAGCGCTCTTATAGGTCTCAGTCTCACATCTATGAGTTTCACACTTATGAAAGCGCTTTTAAGGTAAAAGCGCTCTTATAGGTCTCATGGGTTTCACACTTATGAAAGCGCTTTTAAGGTAAAAGCGCTCTTATAGGTCTCATGGGTTTCAGACTTATGAAAGCGCTTTTAAGGTAAAAGCGCTCTTATAGGTCTCAGTCTCACATCTATGAAAGCGCTTTCATGGTAAAAGCGCTCTCATAGGTCATGGTAAAAAATATGTACCAAAAATTACCAAATATTCTATAAAATAAAAAAATAATTTTAAAATATTAATATGGTATAATAAAATATTATAATTTTATTGATGATATTCTATTATATGATAATATAAAACTAATTTAATTTAATCGACATTATCTTTAATCTCTAATTAAATTATCTTACATGATTAAATTTATTATTATAAAAAACAAATAGGAATACTTTTTACTCCTTGTTGAAGTTTTGAAACACAGCTCAACTTTCATTTCCCTATCCGCTACCTCGTCGTTCACTTCAACATGGCGGTTTCACCTTACGCCGCCGTTTCAACCCCTCGTGTTTGTTCTCCACCTAGGTCAAAATCTCCCTCTTATATCCCTTCCTGTAAATTATTCAATTCAATTTCAACTAATTCTCACCGTGTTTTCGCTTTTTCCATTGCAGTGTTTCCACTAAAATCTACTCTGGATTGAAACTCCAATCTTCACGTGCGCCCATTTCTTTCTTTTTCTTATTCAATTTTCACCCCTTTCTTTCGTTTTTCGCTCACTATTTTCAATTGCAGGTTCTTTTGGAGCGTCTTCCGTTTCATCTAGCATAAATGCTCAGTTTTTCGGTAAAGTTAACAAAGTTCTCAGTTTCCGGTAATTCTCAGATACCCTAAATCTGAAAACACTGTTTTTACGCCAAAATACACTAGAAGGGTTTTTACAAAAGTTATATTTCATTGTATAAAAAGATTGATGCAAACGGTGTCAAATTTTTCATGTTTTCAGGTATGCTAACCAGAAGCCAGTTAGGGCACAATTTCTAATGATGCCCATTGGAACTCCTAGAGTACGCTATAAAACACCTGGTGAAGATTCTTGGCAATGGATTGATTTATGGAATGCCCTTGTAAGTTGTTATATCTGAATATATTTATCATTAGGCAATAGTCATAGACTATGAAACATGGACACCGAAAATACGTCACCAACACTACACTCAAGCCATGTTGACACAAGTAATAACTTGAAAAATCGGTTTCTGACATGGACACGGACACGGACACAAACACATTTTTTCAAAGATAATAGACTACCTATCTAAGTGATATTGGTTTACTTTGTCATACAGTCATGGATCTCATATAAACATCGAATTCTTTTTCATTAAGTTAATTTCTAAAAAGAACTTGTGCATTATTTGATGCAGTATCGAGAACGTGTTGTCTTCATTGCACAAGAGATAAATGAAGAATTTAGTAATCAAATATTGGCAACTTTGCTGTATCTTGACAGTATAGATAACACCAGGTTTCTCTATTTGTACATTAATGGTCCTGGTGGGGAGGTAAGTAATGATTCTAGTGTTAGGAGATCAATAATTACATCCTTTTGTTTCTTTCTTCATGTTCCTTTTGACTATCAGGTATTTAACTTGCTTAAAATTTCATCATTTGCAGCTTACACCATGCTTGGCTCTCTATGATACCATGCAGAGCTTGGAGACTCCTATAGCCACTCATTGTGTGGGCCAAGCTTATAATATGGCATCATTTCTTCTTGCAGCTGGACAAAAGGTGTTGTATTATCCTACTGTCTTTTAGAAGTTTAGCTTGTCATAGTACGGTGATTTATGGTTAGAGATTTTGCGTTCTTAATATAATTAAAGATTATCTTTGTTAAGGAGTTGTATAGTTAGAGATTTACTTTCTTAATATAATTAGAGATGACATGTTGAATGGACTTGGTACTTACCTACAGAAGTAATCTTTTTGTACTATACACAAATAAAAGTGCAGGTACTTTAATTTTCACAATTTTGCTTATAATAGTGATGCTACTTGATAAGAAAAGATAACTATACATTCTTATTTATTTTTCTATGTAGTGTCCTCTACAGCGCAACGGTATCGATTGCGGATACTTTGTAATGAGGTTTATGAGGGAAATCATTAATATGAATCAAATAGAGATTCCAATCACGGTATGGATTTATAACTTAGGATTTGTTTTAATATTTATCGAATATTTCATATTATTTATTACTTTTAACTAAATCATGCATATTATGTTTTGTTATGTAGTACTTTGATGAATACAAGTGTGCTCATTACACGAGACTGCAGTTGGAACAAATCAAGGAGGAATTGTGTCAATATTTTATTGAGAAAAGATTAATTAGTATATAATGGTTTCAAAATAACATGAATACTTTGATGAAGAATGGTTTCTGGTTGGCAAGTGTATAGTTCTTTATATTTTTAACAGATTAGTTATGACTCCAAATAGGCCGTATAACATATTAGTTTTGACTTGTGTATAGTTCTTTATAATTTTAGTGATATCTTTAATTTCATGGATAGATTAATGTGTTCATTCTTGTGTTGGTTTGCTTTAAAAAATTACAAATGCTTGAATTATGACTCCAAATGTGTTCAGTGCCTATCTATCCTTGTGTTGGTTTGCTTGAATTATGACTCCAAATGTGTTCATTCTTGTGTTGGTTTAAAAAATTACAAATGCTTGAATTATGACTCCAAATGCTTGAATTAGAGAGGCTTGATTTACAGGTTTATGGGATTATTCCCAAAACATATTACAGGTTGAAATGGTAGGCTTAAACTGAAGGCGGCGTTTTGTTATTTTACTAGAGGAAAAGACAGCGCTTTTTAGTAAAAAGCGCTGCTAAAGGTTGTCAATAGAGAGCGCTTTTTAGTAAAAAGCGCTCTTAAAGGTTGTCTATATACCACCTTTAGCAGCGCTTTTTACTAAAAAGCGCTCTCTATTGACAACCTTTAGCAGCGCTTTTTAGTAAACAAAAAGCGCTGCTAAAACCTATAGCAGCGCCACCTACGGCAGCGCTTTTAAGCGCTTTTAAAGGCCAAAAAAAGCGCTCTCATAGGTCTTTTTTGGCGTAGTGAATGTTGCTCACTTCCAATTACATCCCTCAACTATCCGCCAGTTAGAAAGCAAACCTTTTGCAGGAAAGATCAATGAGGATGCAAACAAGCATCTGCAGAGGTTTCTGACTATGACTACATCATTGAAAATTGATGGGCATTCTGAAGAGGCAAAGAGATTGGTCATGTTCCCTTTCACCTTATCTGAGGACGTTGAGGAATGGTTCTATTCCCTACCCGCAGGAAGCATTACTACTTGGCAACAAATGGAAACAACATTCTTGAATGAGTATTTTCCTGCTTCTGTGTATATCCGTAAGAGGTATGACATTGTGAATTTCAAACAGAAAGATGGAGAGACACTTGGAGATGCATACAAAAGATTCAAGAGATGTTTAGTTGCATGTCCTACACATAATCTGGATGAAACTGAACAAATGCAGAATTTTGTAAACGGGCTGAAAATGAAAACTAAGCAACTCATTGATACAGCTGTCGGTGGCTCATCTAATTTTTCAACAGCAACCGGTATCAAAAAGATCATCGAAGCTATTGCAGCAAATGAGCATTTGGAATTATATGACCGTACTGTGAATCAGCCAGAGGGAAAAATTGACTTGAAATTAGCAAATCAGGTAGTGAAAATGGAGGACCAGGTTGCTGCTGAGGTTGAAAGAAGATTGAAAGCTATGAATTTAGGTACCCAGACTGTTGCTCAAGTGCAACCGGTTCCGACCATGATTTGTGAGATTTGTAGTGGACCACACTTTACCATGCATTGTGTTGCAACCGCAGAACAAGTGCAAGCTATAAATTACTTGAGGCAGAATAATCCCTACTCAAATACTTATAATCCGGGGTGGAAAAATCATCCTAATTTCTCTTGGAAAGATCAGCAAGGTAATATTCAGAACCAAGGACCTCCACAACAACAACCACCGTACCAACAGCAACCTTATCAGCAACAAGTTCCAAAGAAAGCTGATTGGGAGATTGCTATAGAGAAGATGGCTACCCAGAGTATGCAATTTCAGGAAGAAACCAGAAATAATCAGAAGAGCACCAATGCATCCATTTAAAATCTGGAGATTCAATTGGGTCAGATAGCACAACAGATAACAAATTCCCAAACACCAGGCGCATTACCTAGTGCAACAGTGACAAATCCGAGGGAGCACAATAATGTGAGTGCGGTAACAACAAGAAGCGGGAAATCTGTTGAAGATCTTAAGAAGAAGGATGAAGAAGAAGATCAATTGCTTGAAGTGGACCTGGAAATCTTAGAAAACAAGACACCAACTGAGGAAGAAAGTGTGACACTGCCGGTGGTGCAAGAAAAGCTACCTGAACCAAAACCCATCATTAAGCTTCCATTCCCACAAAGAAACAAAAAGAAGAAGCAAGACGAGAAAAATTTTCAGAAATTCATGGAGTTGTTCAGGAAACTAGAAATCAATATTCCATTCTCTGAGGCACTCGAGCAGATGCCTATCTATGCGAAGTTCATGAAAGACATCATCTCCAAGAAGCGCACCACTGACACTGACCCTGTTATATTAACTAAAACTTGTAGTGCTATTTTGCAGGGTATGAAGATTCCAGTAAAGAAGCCAGATAGAGGTTCTGTGACCATCCCGTGTACCATTGGAGATAGGTCTTTTAAAAGGGCGCTGATTGATTTGGGGGCTAGTGTTAGCCTTATGCCTTTGTCTATTTACAGGAAGCTGGGAATTGGAAATGTTCAGGATACCAGAATGACACTTCAATTTGCTGACCACTCAGTGAAGAGACCTTTTGGGGTAGTTGAGGATGTTCTGGTCAAAGTTGATAAATTTGTTTTTCCTGTTGATTTTGTAATTTTGGAAATGCCAGAAGATGAAGAGATACCTCTGATTCTGGGAAGACCTTTCTTAGAAACAGGTAGATGCATGATAGACATTGAGGGAGGTACCTTGACCCTAAAGGTATATGATGAAGAGCTCAGAATTGATGTCCGGGAAACTATGAAACATAAAGAGGAGATGTGTATAAACCACTCTGTTGAAGTAATTGATCAAATGGTAACTAGCACAATGCAAAGAAAGTTTCCTGAATTACCATTGGAAAGAGTTCTTAGTCTGTCGGTCAGAGAGATTGAAGAGAATGATGATGAAAAAGAAAAAGAAGTGCTTGCCATGCTGGATACACAACCTCTTTGGATGAAATCCAAACCACGTCGGTGGGAGGATCTGAGATCTTCACCAGAATTAGAAAATGAAAAGGTAAGTAAACCAGGTATAAATTTTGAATTAAAACAATTGCCTGTAAATCTTAAATATGTCTTTCTAGGATCTGGAACAAATTATCCTGCTATTATCAGTTCTGAGCTAAATGCCATAGATGAGGAAAAGTTGATACAGGTACTAAAGAAGCATAAAAGTGCTATTGGGTGGACTATTGAGGATTTAAAAGGTATTAGCCCCACAGTATGCATGCATAAGATACTGATGGAGGATAATCAGAAACCAGTAGTGCAACCACAAAGGAGGTTAAACCCAGCAATGAAAGAAGTGGTAAGGAAAGAGGTTGTAAAGTTGTTAGATTCGGGAATGATTTACCCCATTTCTGACAGCTCGTGGGTGAGTCCAGTGCATGTGGTACCAAAGAAAGGAGGAACCACAGTAATTTTAAATGAAAAGAATGAACTGATCCCAACTCGCACAGTGACAGGGTGGCGAGTATGCATCGATTACAGAAGACTGAACACTGCAACAAGAAAGGACCATTTTCCTCTCCCGTTTATTGATCAAATGTTAGAAAGACTTGCAGGTCATGAGTATTATTGCTTTCTGGATGGATATTCGGGATACAACCAAATTGCTGTAGCCCCGGAAGATCAGGAAAAGACTGCATTTACATGTCCTTATGGTAATTTCGCTTACAGACGGATGCCATTTGGGCTGTGCAATGCCCCAGCTACTTTTCAGAGGTGTATGACATCTATATTCTCCGACATGCTTGAGAATTATATGGAGGTGTTTATGGATGATTTCTCTGTGTTTGGTTCTTCTTTTGATAATTGTTTAGCTAACTTGTCTCTTGTTTTGCAAAGATGTCAGGAAACTAACCTTATTCTCAATTGGGAGAAATGTCATTTCATGGTGCAGGAAGGAATTGTGCTAGGACACAAAATTTCCCACAAAGGAATTGAAGTGGATAAAGCCAAAGTGGAGGTGATAGCTAACCTCCCACCTCCTGTGAATGAAAAAGGGATAAGGAGTTTTTTGGGTCATGCAGGTTTTTATCGCAGGTTTATCAGAGACTTCTCAAAAGTCGCCAAACCGTTGACTGATTTTCTAGTCAAAGACAAGCAATTTAATTTTGATAAAAACTGCATGGTAGCTTTCGAAACTTTAAAGAGTAAGTTGATCAGTGCACCTGTTGTAATCGCCCCCGATTGGTCCTTGCCTTTCGAAATAATGTGTGATGCAAGTGACCTTGCTGTGGGGGCTGTCCTAGGACAGAGAAAGGACAAATTATTGCATGTGATTTATTATGCTAGTCATGTCCTTAACCCGGCCCAAATGAATTATGCAACTACCGAAAAGGAGTTGTTGGTCGTGGTTTATGCTTTTGACAAATTTAGATCATATTTGCTTGGTTCAAAAGTCATTGTGTATACTGATCATGCTGCTTTAAAGTATTTGTTTGCTAAGCAGGAATCAAAGCCGAGACTTTTGAGATGGATCCTCCTCCTTCAGGAGTTTGATTTGGAAATCAAAGACAAAAAGGGGTGCGAGAACACGGTCGCGGATCACTTATCTCGCATGTCCCCAATCAAAGAAACTGAGGAGGAACACCCTATTCGGGACACATTCGTTGATGAGAAAATACTTGTTGTTCAGGAGATACCATGGTTTGCTGACTATGCGAACTATGTGGTAGGTGGGGTTATACCTGATGACTTTAATTCTCACCAAAAGAAAAAGTTTCTTTATGATTGCAGGTTATACCTATGGGATGATCCATTTCTCTATAAAAAGGGAGTGGATGGTTTGATCAGAAGATGTGTTCCAGAAAGAGAGCAAGCCGACATTCTGAAAGCTTGTCATAATTCGGAGTATGGTGGGCATTTCAGTGGAGATAGAACTGCAGCAAAAGTCCTCCAATCGGGTTTGTATTGGCCGTCGCTATTCAAGGATGCAAATTCTATAGTCCGAGAATGTGATAGGTGCCAACGAATAGGTAACATTACAAAACGGAATCAGATGCCGCAAAACTCCATGCTAGAAGTGGAGTTGTTTGGTGTTTGGGGAATTGATTTTATGGGACCCTTTCCGCCATCATCTGGTAAGAATTACATATTGGTTGCGGTCGATTATGTGTCAAAGTGGGTAGAAGCTGTGGCATTACCAACAAATGATGCTAAAGTGGTGGTGAAGTTCTTGAGGCATAACATCTTCTCTAGGTTTGGGGTACCACGGGCTTTAATTAGTGACCAAGGTACGCATTTTATAAATAAACTCTTGGAGAATCTGTTGAAGAAGTATAATGTCAAACATAAGATAGCCACACCATATCACCCCTAGACGAGTGGGCAAGTGGAAGTATCCAACCGTCAAATAAAGCAAATCTTAGAAAAGACGGTAAGTGCTTCTCGGAAAGATTGGTCAGTAAAGCTGGATGATGCATTGTGGGCATACAGGACTGCATTTAAAACACCAATAGGTATGTCTCCCTATCAATTAGTTTATGGTAAGGCTTGTCATTTACCACTCGAACTCGAGCACAGAGCCTTCTGGGCCTCCAAATTCCTTAACTATGATCTTTTCAAAGCTGGTGAATCCCGAATTCTTCAACTTCATGAGTTGGAAGAATTCCGGAATCAAGCTTATGAAAATGCCAAAATTTACAAAGAACAAACAAAAAAGTGGCATGATCAAAAGATCCAGAAAAGGGAATTTCGGGAGGGACAACTTGTACTGCTGTTTAATTCCAGGTTGAAGCTGTTCCAAGGGAAATTGAGGTCACGATGGTCTGGCCCGTTCGTCATTAACAAAGTACTTCCTTATGGAGCGATAGAGCTTAAAAATGAGAAGAATGGCGACACCTTCAAAGTTAATGGTCAGAGGTTGAAACCATACAATCCTGGTGAAGGGGGACCGATTGAAACTGTTAAACTCATCTGAGTATGAGGTGTCCCGTCGAGCCATGCGACGTTAAACGAAGCGCTGCTTGGGAGGCAACCCAAGGGAGGTTTGATTGTTAGTGTCATTTTATTTTTGCCGAGTCAGTTTTTTTTAGAAAATCAAAGAAATGTTATTAAAATAGAAAAAAAAATTTGAAAAAGAAAGTGAGACACTGCCAATACGCGTATGGGTCTTATGATACGCGTATTGGACACAAAAAATGCGCCCCTCTGGTGAAACGCGTATGATACGCGTATAGGAGAAGAATACGCGTATGATACGCGTAAGGGACCAGGCCATACGCGTATCACTTTATGATACGTGATCTGTTACGCAGATCACTCTTTGCACTTGATTCAGCAGCGTATGGTACGCGTATGGCATATTGATACGCGTATGGTACGCGTATGGCAGAATCATACGCGTATTAGCAGCGTATCATACGCGTATCAGTTTATGGGCATGCTTATATAGTTTTTGTCCGTACGGACTTCATTTTCTCACTGTTTTCGTTACGTGTTTTGTGCGTATTGCTTTGATTTTTCTCTGTTTTCTTCTTTTTCATTCAGTCCACAGATCAATATCATGTCTCAATCACCAAACGAGGTCAACACATTCCGTACCACCTACCATGAAGATAGATATGAGCAAATCAAGAGTCGCAACATGGTCGAAGAAAAACATTGGATGTATCAGAATGACACGTATCCAGAGGTCACTAATATTCTGAAAAAGCAGAAGCTAATATACTTCAATGACAAAATCCAACCGGTTTCACTGGATCTGATCTGGGAGTTCTACGCCAATGCACTACGGGCAACATCTGATGAGGAAGACCCCACAGGGAATGCATCGTTCGTTTCATGGGTAAGGGGCAAAGTGATCAAATATGATGGGAAGACGATTAACAGTGTGCTGAAATGCAAATTCTATGATTCCATTTGCCCGTTTGCCGAAATGAAACGGTCTGACAAGAACTACTGGCCTTACACTGATATGAAGAACTCACTGATTAGGCCAGGTCACGATTGGGCACCCACTTCAAAAATTTCTCCGGCGAAGATTATGGTGGTTGATCTCGCTCCGATTCCTAAGGCATTGGCTTATTTCATTCATCACAATTTGAGTACGAATCGGAGCGGGTCAGAATTGATATCCGAACGTGCCCTGCTTCTCCATCAGATCCTGCATCAGAAACAAGTGAATATTGGACAGATCATCGCTGCTGATATGGATGACATCGCTCATTCGCCTAAGAAATCCTTAGGCCACGCGACTGTGATTTACCTGCTGTGCAAGAAAGCGGGTGTTCCGGATTTCTCTGATTCGCTGATGTTGCGACCGGCTGCACCGCTGAACGCCCATTGGATGAAGGAGAGGACGGTCACAGATGATCCGCCCCGACCTCTGAGGCAACCACGAGACAGGGAGGGAAGCACCAGTGTTCCGCACCGGGAGGCTCAGCCGAATGCAGCAGAGACACAGCCACCTCAGCCTCCTCCAATTGATGAGAACTCCAGAGAGTACCGGATGCAGATGTCACAGTTTTGTGTTATGCAGGACTTCTGTTTTCAGTATGGGCTGTCAGGGAGAGTTCTGACTCATCAGACTGATCTGTGGGAGGAGGCACAGCGCTTCAGAGATAGATTCTCCGGACCGCCTCCAGCACCTCATTTTGGCCAGTTCACCTTTCCTTGGTGGAACCAGCCAGTTCAGATAGGGGGAGAGATTCCGCAGCAGCCACCGCAGCAGCCACCGCACCAGACACCTCCTCAGCAGCAGCAGTCTCCGTCGGGCCACACAGAGACGTTGACGCCTATCTCTGCCTTCGCACGAGGGCAGACTATGTTGGATCCGACAGATATGATTAACTTTGATACCCATATGCAGGACGGTGGACAGAGTGATTGATTTTGCTTGTTGTTTTTGTACTTTTGGTTTTCTTTGTGTAATTTTTGTTTTTTTTAGTTATTCAGTATTTAATTTCTGTTGCTTTGATGTAACCACCTATTATGGGTTGGCTTATTCTAATGAATTTGATTTGGTTTACCTCCAGTTTCCTGTTTATTTCATTAGATACGTGACTATGTCTGGCTATTGGTTTTCTTGATCACATACACCAACTACTTGGGCGTTCTCTCTTTCAGTCCCCTGACTGTAGATACTGTTGTTTATGATTGGATGCACTGGTTAAGATTAACATCAGAACCACGAGCATGAGCTTTGAACTCAGAGGTATGATAGAACAAGTCAGCTTAACCCGTCCTGGTGAGTTCATAAAAAGCCAAACACTTATTATCATATGAGCGATATCAGGTATGTCTTTATCAATCTTGGTTTGCGTACGTTCTTTTGTTATTATTAGCTGTACGAATACACACACTGAGGCATGTTTTTTGTTTATCACCTAGAGCCTTTCTAGCCATCCCATTATTATTATTATCCATTGTTTTACCCTGTTGAGCCTTTAATCAATTATTGTTGATATACCCGTTTTTTTTTCTAAAGCCATGACCTTGGACCTATCTTACCCTGTTCAGAGTATGTGAGAATTGATTTCATATCTACGTTTCTATCTAAGTTTGGGGTTGTTGTTGGTATAGCAACCTTTAAGTTTGGGGTAGCTTTGCAGTACATGAATAGTAAGTGAATGTCGTATAAAAGAAAAAAAAATAAAATAAAAAATAAAAAAAAGAAAAACAACATGAAAAGAAAGAAAGAGAAAAGCGAAGAACAACTTTTGAAAGATGCTACATTCACTAGAAATAAAAGGAAAAGAGGATTGCATAACCCTACAGGAATAAAAAAAAAAAAAAAACGTAGTAAGAGAATGATTTCATGTACTCTGAACCAAAAAAAAAAACCCTAGGTTCAACTTTCATAGCCTACCTAAACCCAAGCCCCGTTACAACCATAAAAGACCTCAAAAAGTGTGTGTGATTGTACATGTTGATAGGATGAGAGAATTTATTCAAACTGCTGATTTGATATTGCATATTGTGATTTGAGAGTGATAACACTTTAACCCAGAGAGACTTGGTGAGAGTGTGATATAAGCTGACAGGTAAAGTCATATCTCTGAGGGAAAGAGTTTCTAGCTCGTTGGCTATGTGGAAGAATCAGAAAACCTGAAAAACATCAAGAGGTCCAGTGCGAAAAATTTCAGCAGTATTGTGGTAAGAACTGTTTTACAGTAAGTTTGGGGTGACATGATCTTTGATGGTAATAAAATGTTACTTGAGGACAAGCAACAAGCTAAGTTTGGGGTTGTGATCAGTCACCATTTATGCTAGACAGTCCACTATTTAACCGTAAATAAGTCAGGTAAACTGTGTAAATTGAAGCATTTTTAGTTAGATATAAGCTCAATTCTATAATATTAAGTGTGTTGTTACTTATGAGTTTCTTGAGGATATTTTACACTTTTTGGTATGTTAGCAGGTAAAAAGCTAGTTTGGAAGCTCAGGAAATCAAATGTAAGATGCGAAATCGAGCCCGAGCAAGAAAACGGAAGAAAAAGCCAATTTTTGAAGAACCTGCTGTCCATACGCGTATGGCCTTACATGATACGCGTATGGACCTTCCCAGTACGCGTAGCATACGTAAATGACCAGAGGGAAGGAAAATTCAGCCAAAAGACAAGCTTCTGGTGATACGCGTACCAGCCTGGGCAATACGCGTACCAGTCTGGGCAATACGCGTACCAGAGGCTGTGTTACATCCAATACGCGTTTCATACTAGGCAGTACGCGTATGTGACAACGCAGTACGCGTATGGAGCACAAATTCAGGAAAAATCCAACTGAATAGCTATTAAGAGGCCAGACCACGATTTTCCGGAGGTGGGACATTTTGGAGAGAAAAAAGACGCGTTTTGAGAGCTGGAGACTCAACGAATATCAAAGGATTCATATGTTCAAGAGTTTTCTGACGATTGAAGATTGATTCCTCACGAAATTCTGTAATGACAACAATATTAATCTTTGTTTTTACTTCTATTATGAGTAGCTAAACCCCCCATTGCTAGGGGGGTGACCCTGATTCTGAATGTGACAGATTTGATGTTTATGAATGTTTTGCTTATTTCTTCTTTTCCATTGATTGGTTCTTATCGCCGTTCTTTATGCTTTATTCGTCGGACCAACGAATGATGATTAATATGAATATGTATGCTGGACAGCGATTATTCATTGACCTGGATAAGAACTTTGGATAGTAAAAATAACCTAGGACTAGGGATTTTCTATCTGACCGGTAATTCTTGATAATTGAATGCTTGAGTATGAACCTAATTGTTGATGGACATAGTAATTAGGTTACATAATCAAAGGTCTTTTACTAAGGACTTAGGAATAGATACCCTTGAGGACCGGAATTAATTTGACAGGAGTATTGTCTGAGTCTTCATAAATTATATCTGTTACAGGAAGTTTCATTCACCGAACCCTAGCAATCTTCTCTCATTTGTATCTCGTTCAACCTTTTACTTGTTTTCTTTATTTGAAATTGGTAGTATAATTACTCACCACACAAAAACCAAAGGCTTTTGTCTAATTGAAACAATCTATAAACTCTGTATCGTCAAGCAGTCCTTGAGATCGACAAACGGGGAAATCCCCTTTTATTACTACAGTGAGAAAAATAGTACACTTGCTATTTTCCCATCAGCCTCTAAGGCTTACACCAACAACAAGTTAGTCCCTTAACTTCATTTTCTTACCCTATTTGGTCCCCTCCGTCAATTTCACACAAAAGAAAGTTAAGTTCTGATGATGTGGCATGATAACAAGGTCATTCGTACAATTCTGAATCAGCATTTGTAGTTAAAAATTGATACACTATGTAAACTGCGAGGGTTTTATTTTTGAGGAACCTCGTAGTTTAAACTGTATATCAATTTTTAACTATATATGCTGATTCAAATTTGTACCAATGGTCTTGTTGTCATGCCACGTCACCAGAACTCAATTTTTTTTGTCATAAATTGACGGAAGAGATCAAATAGAGTAACAAAAGTGAAGTGAAGGGACTAACTTGTAACGTTTTTTAGTTAAAGAATTAAAACAGGATATTAAATTAAGTTAAAGGACTAAAACATGTATTAAGCATAATCTTATTGTATCTTAAGTTTTTTAGACATATTTAATAATAAATAACTTTTTTTCTTGATTTAAAAAATATTAAATTGAATCGCGTGGTTGTTGGTGCACAAGATGAAGGTGGAAGAAGAGAGAGAAGAGAGAATAACAAACTTCCACTACTGTGCTAAAATGGTTACATCAAATAGTTGCACATACAATATATGCAATGCTCAGTGGATGGATACAACTGTTGACAGCTACAATATTATATATACGCAAATAATAATGCCACATAGGCGAAATACCAAAATACTGAATTACCCTTCAACACCATCCTTAATTCAAGATTTTTAACTAATAAATAATAATAACACTAATTCAATCCCTCAAATGAAGAAATTGATCAATCTTGATCGCTTTCGTTCTGAACCTGACTTCTCAGAAAATGAAACTTAATCTCAATATGCTTGTTTCTCCCATGCAACATTGGCTTCTTGGCAAGATTGATTGCACAAACTTGTTATCAATCATGAGCTTCAAAGGATTGTTTACCTTGATCTTCATATCCTGCAGTAAATTTAGAAGCCAACCAACTTGACATGCAGCCACAACATCTGCAATATATTCTGCTTCACAGGTTGACAAAGCAACAACTGGTTGCTTCTTGGAACACCAAGAAGTAGGACTTCCCATAAACTTAAACAAGTATCCATAAGTACTTATTCTGTCAACTTTGTCTCCACACCAATCAGAGTCTGAGTAACACATCAGTTCTGAATTAGCCTTTTCACCAAAAGGGAAAAAACTCTATATTTCAAAGTCCCCTTAATATACCTCAGAATCTTGACAGCAGTTTGGTAATGAGACCACTTCGGTTTACTCATGAACCTACTAACCATTCCAACTGCATAGAAAATGTCAGGTCTGGTATTACACAAATACCTCAGAGATCCAACCAACTGATTGAAAGTTGTGGCATCTGCATTATCACCTTCAGAATTAGAATCCAATTTGCGATTTGTTTCTACAGGTGTGACAACAACCTTATAATTCAGTAGCTCGAATCTCTTAAGAAGCTCAAGTTCATATTTTAGCTGATGCAAAATGATACCATTTTCAGAGTACATAAACTTCATACCTAAGAAATATGTCATTTTTCTTAGATCAGTTATCTCAAACTCATTCATTAGCACCTTCTTGAACTTAGCTATCTCATGTTCATAACTCCCTGTTAGTAATATGTCATCAACATAGAGGCACACCATAATCATATTAGCTTCAAAAATATGCTAAACATAAACGCCATACTCCATCTCACACTTTCTGAATCCTTGCAGCTTGAAAAATGAATCAATCTTCAGATTCCAAGCTCTATGAGCTTATTTCAGTCCATACAACGCTTTATGTAACATGTACACCATCCCTTCCTTATTCTTCTTCATAAATCCAAGAGGTTGTGACACATATACCTCTTCTTGCAATGGACCATTCATAAATGCATTAGAGGTCGATTCCTGTTAGCGGCTCTAACAATCACTAGTCTGATTGTCTCATGCCTCGCTACAGGAGCAAACACTTCAAAGTAATCTAACCCAGGTTTTTGTAGGAAACCCCTTGCTAGTAACCTTGCTTTATGTTTTCCAATTGATCCATCTAGATTTAGTTTCTCCTTGAAAACCCATATGACGTTGATGGCTTTCTTGTCCTTTGGAAGCTTAGTCAACACCCGCATCTTGTTTCTTTCTATAGCCTTAAGTTCTTCTTTTATAGTCTTCAGCCACACTTTCTTCTTGAGCTCTTCTTTAACACTAACTGGATCAGAGTCTACTAACATGGCACACTGAATAACCTCTCCCTCATAGTCTACTTCAGTATCTTGCAACATGTCAAACTCTGCAAATCTTCTTGGTATTTGTTTGATTCTTTGTGGCCTCTGACATTGTTCCGAATCTTCTTTGGATGTTGGAACAAAATCATATGCTGGAACCCCAGAAGTACCATCTTCAGAGGAATGACCACCTTCAAAGTTTGGAATATTCCTAGAGTTTGGATCTCCACCAGAGTCTGAATCACCATCAAAATTTGGAGCATAATCAAATTCAGCTTCAGAGTCAGACTCGCCTTTAGAGTCAGACTCACCTTCAGAGTCATTTTCTGATTCTGACTCATCTTTCAGCTTCAAAGTCATCTTCTGACTCTGACTCATCTTCATAACCCTAAGATTCTGACTATTCTTCAGAATCTTCAGATTTTGACTCATCTTCAGCTTCAAAGTCATCTTCTGACTCTGACTCATCTTCATAACCCTCAGATTCTGACTCTTCTTCAGAACCTTCATATTCTGACTCATCTTTTGATTCTGACTCATATTCAGAGTCTCATTCAGAATCAGAAATCGTCAATCACACAGGTTCATCATCATCATATTTATAAGGCATCAATAACACAGGTTCATCATTATAATCTCCTCGGGCTATATTTGCTTCTTTTGACTTCCTTTCCTTGTTTGACCAACAATCCTTAGCAAAATGACCAAACCTATTACAACAATAGCATTGAACCATTCTCTTGTCAAGCCTTTACCTTCCCTTATGATGTTTCTTCTCATCATAATTAGAGGCTTCTGACTCCTGAGACTTACCATGTCTTTTCTTGGCCTCTGACCAAGACTTCTTCTGGTCTTTCTTGACAAAAGAAGCTTTCAAAGCTTGCTCTACCTCTCTCTCAGAGGTTCTTTCAGTCAGACACAACTCTTATGCCTTTAGACTGCTTTACAACTCTTTTACTCTTATGGTGCTCAGATCCTTAGAATGTTGAATTGCTACAACGATGTAATCTAACTGAGGAGTAAGAGATCTAAGTACCTTCTCAATGATATTTTCTTCAGAGAGAGTTTCTCCACACGACTTCATCTCATTTGTGATCAGAATTACTTTGGAGATGTAGTCAGGTACCTTCTCATTGTTCTTCATGCTGAGGTTCTCATACTACTTACGTAGAGACTGAAGCTTTATCTTCTTCACTGATGCATCACCGTCGTAACACGTACTAGTGTGTCTCACGCAGCCTTCATCATCGTCGAATCAATGATTTTCTCAAACACGTTCACATCCACACACTAATGGATGTAGAACAATGCCTTCTGATCCTTCTTCCTCAGATCACGCTGAACATTTCTCTACGCATCCGTTGCATTTTCTGGAAGTGTAACCGGAACGTAACCGTCATTGACGAAATCAAGAACATCTTGAGCGCCAAACAACACATGCAATTGAATCATCCAACGATTCCAATTCTTGTCATCGAACACTAGAAGCTTGGTACTTAGATTACCGTTATCGTTCATCTTCAACCTTGTGCAAAACTCAGATCTAACAAAACCCTGGTGTTTCCCAATCCCGCAGAATCAAGAAATGTGATTCTGTTACGATTCCAATCAAAAGTTCAACACGAACTCAAGAAACGAAATCAATCACACAACACCTCACTATTCACTAATGTTTTCCTGTGGATCTGAACCGGGGCTCTAGATACCAATTGTCGGTGCACACGATAAAGAAGATGAAAATAGAAGAAGAGAGAGAAGATAGAATAACAAACTTTCACTCCCCTACTAAAACGGTTACAACAAATGATTGCACACACACTGCACACAATGTTCAGTGGATGGATACAATTGTTGACAGCTACAGTACTATATATATACAAATAATACTGTCACGTAAACGAAATATTAAAATATTGAATTACCCTTCAAGAATGACTGCATAAATTACTTCATATCTTCAACCAATCAAGCACGAACAATTGTGACAATTGAGATACTAATAGAACATTGTTTTAGATGAGGCCTTAATTGCAGCAGTCTGAAAAAGAAAGTGCAGTTGAGCCTTTCATACATTTAAGAGGCATGCCTCCCATGTTGTTGCCAGAAATTAAAATATGGGAAAAACTACAAAGTCAATGGAATCCATCCATGATGTTTCCAATATAACCCAGATTGATAACACCATACCCTTTTCCTGGTGAACAATGCTAACCCCATACTTGCAATTTAAGGCCGATATCATTTTTTATCTCCACGCGTAGAGTCATTATTATTTAATATACATATGCGAGTAAGCAATGAATTTATCATAATATTCAGATGTTTAAGTTTATAAGTAGTTGAACATTTGAAACTTATGGCTAACTAGGTCTAAAAAAAGTGTCACCACCGTATAAGTTAGAATATCTTTCGCTATAATATTCTAAATTAATTATAAACTTGCTCCTATGTGTCACGTCATGTCTAATCTTTGTAAATATATAAGATACACTATGATTGATATTTATATTATATTCGAATGTACTATCGTTTATTTTTATATTGATTATCTATCGTATAAATAGTAATTGTATAGTATAGAATTGAGCTGTTTTATCTTGAAGACGGTACACCGTAATTTGACTGTTTTGCATAATTTTGGACAGAGACGCAAAATGTCTTAAAGAGAGTGATTTAATCCGCGACTCGATCCGATAATTTCTTCACCGTAAAGAATAATAGTCCCTCTCATTCTCAAATTTGTTTGAAAATTTTAATATTTAAAGAGGGTTATAATATTATTGATATGTGTCTCCTGAAATCTAGATAAAGAGTAATTAATGTGTACTTTGTATTGTGTTTTATGTAAATGAATGTTGAGATGTGATGCAGGTTGCATGTATTAAAGATGAAGTAACCCGCGGAGTTAGAGAAGTGAAGCTCATGTGTATGTACCGTGTTTAATGGATCACTAACTTGACGCTGAAAAAGTGTCACATGCATATTTATATATTTCTGTAAACATATACTTGTACTACACATGACATGTAGAGTTAAATTAATGTGTTGATGTGAGTCAAAACCATATATCCATTCATTCACATATCTTCTTCAACCTGCTTTGTATACCACATTCAAATATGATCAACTTAAAGTTAGGGGTAGATGTGGTTGGTGCTCACAATCTTCTTCCTAAAGATGGAGAAGGTTCTTCTAATGCCTTTGTTGAACTTTACTTCGACGGCCAAAAGTTTCGAACAACGGTTAAAGAAAAAGATCTTAATCCTGTTTGGAATGAGAGCTTTTACTTCAATATATCAGATCCTACAAATCTTCATTACCTCACTCTTGAAGCTTATGTCCATTGCCATTCCAAAGCTACTAACTCAAGTTTGTTTCTTGGCAAGGTTACTCTCACCGGGACTTCTTTTGTCCCTCAAGCTGATGCTCTTGTTTTGCATTATCCGTTGGAAAAGCGCGGGGTTTTTTCACGTGTAAGAGGAGAGATTGGCCTTAAAATTTACATTACTGATAATCCAACTATAAAATCCTCGATTCCGAGTCCTTCTGGTGAGTCTATGCCGATGAATAATCATGTTGAAGGTCGTGGACCTATGAATGCAATGATGAATGGTTTGTCTCGTGACAAGGTTGAGTCCTCGAGACAGACCTTTCATGGCCTCCCTAACGCAAACCATCATCGGCATCAACAACATTCCACGGGCTATGCAGATACTCACTATGTAACAAAGTATGAAGCTGATGAAATGAAATCTGATGAACCACAGTCTATGAAGCTAGTGCATATGCATTCAGTTTCATCGTTACAACCGGTCGATTTTGCACTTAAAGAAACAAGTCCTTTTCTCGGCGGGGGAAGGGTTGTTGGTGGCCGCGTTGTTCATAAAGACAAGACCTCGAGTACATATGATCTTGTGGAAAGGATGTATTTTTTGTATGTCAGGGTCGTTAAGGCTCGGGAGCTTCCTTCTATGGATGTTACCGGGAGTCTTGATCCGTTTGTTGAGGTGAGAATTGGCAATTATAGAGGTATTACCAAGCATTTTGATAAGAATCAGAGTCCTGAGTGGCATCAGGTGTTTGCGTTTTCGAAAGAAAGGATGCAAGCATCTGTACTAGAAGTTGTTATCAAGGACAAGGATCTTATCAAAGATGATTTTGTAGGCATTGTGAGATTTGACATCAATGAGGTTCCTTTGAGAGTTCCACCAGATAGTCCTTTGGCACCCGAGTGGTACCGTCTCGAGGATAAGAAAGGGGAGAAAGTTAAAGGTGAGTTGATGCTAGCAGTTTGGATTGGTACTCAAGCAGACGAGGCCTTTTCTGATGCATGGCATTCGGATGCAGCTTCCCCTGTCGACAGCACGCCTGCTACCACGACAGTGATACGTTCAAAAGTCTATCATGCTCCAAGGTTGTGGTATGTTCGTGTCAATGTTGTAGAAGCACAAGACTTGATTCCTACGGAGAAAAACCGTTTCCCCGATGCATATGTCAAAGTGCAGATAGGTAACCAAGTGCTGAAAACAAAGACAGTTCCTGCTAGAACTCTAAATCCACATTGGAATGAAGATCTTTTGTTTGTTGCTGCTGAACCTTTTGAAGATCATGTGATAATTTCAGTTGAAGATCGAGTTGGTCCGGGAAAAGATGAGATCATTGGGAGGGTTTTCATACCACTGAATGCAGTGGAGAGGCGTGCGGACGATAGAATCATTCATTCTAGATGGTTCAACCTTGAAAAGCCTGTTGTTGTGGATGTGGATCAGCTGAAGAAAGAAAAGTTTGCGAGTAGAATTCAGCTCCGACTATGTCTAGATGGAGGATATCATGTTCTTGATGAATCAACTCATTACAGCAGCGATCTTCGTCCCACTGCAAAACAGTTATGGAGGCCACCGATCGGTGTTTTAGAACTTGGAGTGCTGAATGCAATAGGACTCCACCCTATGAAAACAAGGGATGGTAGAGGAACTTCTGATACATACTGTGTAGCAAAATATGGTCACAAATGGGTTAGAACAAGGACACTTGTCGATAATCTTTCGCCTAAATACAACGAGCAATATACTTGGGAGGTCTTTGATCCTGCAACAGTCCTCACAGTAGGTGTCTTTGACAATTCCCAGATCAGTGGTGAAAAGAGTACCAACAAAGACTTGAAAATTGGGAAGGTGAGAATTCGAATATCGACTCTTGAAACAGGAAGGATTTACACACACTCATATCCATTGCTAGTTCTTCACCCAACTGGTGTTAAGAAAATGGGTGAACTTCACTTGGCAATAAGATTCTCATGCACTTCTTTTTCAAATATGCTTTACCTATACTCAAAACCACTTCTCCCGAAGATGCACTACGTTAGGCCTTTCGCAGTCATGCAACTCGATATGCTACGTCATCAAGCAGTAAACATAGTGGCAGCACGGCTTGGAAGAGCAGAGCCACCGCTTCGTAAGGAAGTGGTGGAATACATGTCAGATGTTGACTCACATCTATGGAGCATGCGTCGTAGCAAGGCGAACTTCTTTCGCCTTATGACAGTTTTTTCTGGCGTGTTTGCAGTTGGAAAATGGTTAGGTGATATCTGCATGTGGTTAAATCCTATTACAACAGTCCTTGTTCATGTGTTGTTTCTCATGTTGGTTTGCTTCCCGGAGTTGATTTTGCCTACGCTTTTTCTCTACCTGTTCTTGATCGGTGTATGGAACTTCAGGTATTACTGAAGTATTGCATTTATTGATAACTTGTTCAAAATGGATAACTAACCTAACTAACTATTAACCGACTTTATCTGTAATATCAGGTATAGAGCGAGGTACCCTCCGCACATGAACACAAGAATCTCGCAGGCGGATGCAGTACATCCTGATGAGATGGATGAAGAGTTTGATACTTTTCCAACAAGCAAAAACCCTGATGTTGTGAGAATGCGGTATGATCGTTTAAGGAGTGTGGCTGGTAGAATACAATCAGTTGTAGGCGATTTGGCTAGCCAGGGCGAGAGGATTCATGCAATGTTGAGCTGGAGAGATCCGCGCGCTACTTCTTTGTTCATTACTTTCTGTTTGTTATCTGCTTTGGTTTTATATATTACTCCTTTTCAAGTGGTGGCTGGTTTAGCAGGATTCTATTTCATGAGGCATCCGAGATTTAGAAACCGGCTTCCGTCTGCACCGATCAACTTCTTCCGTCGCCTTCCAGCTAGAACTGATAGTATGTTGTAGAGTTCTTGCTTCTTGGTTTCAATGCATAAGTCATGTTTCAAACTCTTTTACTATAATTTTGCATCTTATTGTGTTTCCATTATGTAACATTGTTAAACAATAATCTTGACGTTACCAAAAAAGATACTTGGAAAAATTAAAATTCTCATTATACTTATGAATCTGGTAGCATTTGTTATTTTGTAAACTTTTGTCATGTGAAGTTCAGAAATTATCTTCATTGAAAAGTTGGAAAGTTTATATGCGTTGAGGCCAAATTTCAAAATTTTGTGCTAAATTCATCTAATATGCACCAAATTTTTGGAGGCAACTATTCAAGTTACAAGTAAGAGTGTCAGTGTAGTTAGGCATTTTCTAAATGCTTCATGTGATGTTGTGATTCTCATTAAGTATATAAAGAGTGTGCTGATGAAATGACTAGTTTATGAAAACAAGGGGTAACATTTTGATGTTCCGCAAACCAACTGATATAAAAAAGTAAATAGGAAAAGTCTCTTTGGTTACGTAAAGATAATCGCACCTCCCCAATGTCCAATCAAATTCTCCGATATCCCAATGGTCTCCACTATTTATAGGCAACATTCTCATTATATCGTACAAAGATTACCACAGTTAGAGTTCTATTGTCTATTGCTGCCATCAAAGGTTGGCATCTTGAGCAACTGGATGTCAACAATGCATTTCTCCATGGTGACCTCCATGAAGAGGTATATATGACAATGCCTCCTGGAATTTCTATTGATTCTTCTTCTAAGGTGTGCAGGTTGCAAAAATCCTTATATGGTCTCAAGCAGGCAAGCAGACAATGGTACTCTAAACTCTCATCTTTTCTGATTTCTTTAGGTATGTGAAGTCTCACCATAATTGTTTTACTGCTATCTTAGTGTATGTTGATGACATAGTCATTGCTGGAAGTTCTTTGTCTGAGATTGCACAAGTTAAGCAGGTTTTAGATCAGAAATTTCGAATAAAAGACCTTGGTAAGCTCAGGTTCTTTTTGGGATTCGAAATTGCTAGATCCTCTCAGGGCATTTTCATGAATCAGAGGAAATACACTCTTGAATTGTTGGAGGACACAGGTTTTCTTGCAGCCAAACCATCCTCTGTTCCTTTTGATCCGAACCTCAAGCTTTCTCCTACTGATGGTGCTCCTCTAGCTGATCCCACCCTGTATAGAAGACTCATTGGAAGATTGATCTACTTGACCAACACTAGGCCAGATATCTCATTTGTTGTGCAACATCTGAGTCAATACATTTCTAAACCTCATGATTCTCATTATCAGGCTGCTACTAAGGTGTTGAAATTCCTTAAGTCTTCTCCGGCTAAAGGCATCCTATTCTCAGCTTCCAGCACTCTTAAATTGTGTGCTTTTGCTGATTCTGACTGGGCCAGGTGTCCCACCACAAGGAAATCTGTTACTGGTTTTTGTGTGATTCTTGGCTCTTCTCTTCTTTGCTGGAAGTCCAAGAAACAAAACACAGTATCTAGATCCTCTACTGAGGCCGAGTACAGAGCTTTAGCTTCTCTTACTTGTGAGATTCAATGGTTACATTACTTGTTCAATGACTTCAACATTAGTTTTTCTCAACCAGCAGCCGTTTATTGTGATAGCAAATCTGCTATCTATCTAGCTCATAATCCTGCTTTCCATGAAAGAAGCAAACATATTGAGTTGGACTGTCATGTTGTAAGAGAAAAGATTAACTCAAGACTTATTCAATTGCTTCCTATTTCCTCTGCAGCTCAATTGGCAGATGTTTTCACCAAACCGCTGCACTATCCAGCTTTTTCATCATTTATGCACAAGTTAGGACTCTGCGGCTTGCATAGTCCAACTTGAGGGGGCATATTAGAATAGCTTATATTATTCTTTTATTTTTTTTACTATAGGATAATATATTGTACAGTTGGCTACTTCTTATTGGGCCTCTTAGTGTTTGTATATAAACTCTTATCTTGTAATCTTTTCCTTTTTTATCAATGATAAACAAGAAAAGTTTCTTTACAATGCTTCTTCTTCATCCCTTAACAGTTTTTCTGTTATTCTGTTACACGATTTCCACCATTGTTGACACAATTACTTCAAAACCTCAAATAAGGATACAGAAACAAAGCTAAGTTGCACTGCATATCACCTCCAACCTGATTTCTCATAAAATAACTAAAGCACATGAGAATCGACTTGAGAACACATCACACAATGTTGGATTGATCGTGTAGTTGCATATAGGAGGCCACGAGAAAACCCGAATTGGATTTGGCCCTTCCAAATGGTCGGAGCGTGGCCTAATTCAGAACAAATCAAATGGCCTCCATTTCAGCTTGGAGAATATAACCTGCACCCCCACAACATGCATGCTTTTGCTAAAATTATTGGTTTTGTATGAGTAAACACTGAAAATTTTGAAAAATTACCAAAAAAATAACTATAATTTCAAAGAAATACCGAAAGTTATTTGTTTTCTACCAAGAAATACCAGAATTTTTTAATCTTTCGGCAATGTCATACCATGTATTTTTTAAATATATGGTATGTACCAAAAATTTTCAGAACTCATTGATAGATGAATATAGGTTTGGGACAAAATTAGAGTCATTCAAGGATGAAAATTAAATCCAAATTCTTCTTCACCATTCTCTTCATGGCATTTTCCATTTTCCTCACTCTCTTCCAATTCTAATGCTTCAATTACTCCTCTTCACACATAAGAGAGTATGACGCGTGAAGTGAATATGTCAAATAAGGGTTTTGAAAATGGAGATACCTGCTGTGGAATTCCTGCAAACTGCCGAATTTTCACCAGTTTTTTTTCCAAATACCGATATAAATTGATATTGGATTTTTTAAATGAATTTACGAATTTTTTAGATGATATCAGACCTTTCAATAAACTGTCGGATATTTCGTATGTCCATTTTGATGAAAATTTGTCAAGATAGTTTTGGAATAATGCAATTATATGGGGTGCCATATATAACTTAGGGGTGATAGTTAAATTCTATGAAGATTGGACCTCCACACATATATTAATTAGATTATGCTATAACATATCCAACAATAATGAGGTAATTTCTTTTCCAACCCTTATGTCACCCTTCTGAAAACCCAAAAATTCTAACAAAATTTTCGAGATATATCTCCAAACGCACCTTAAATCTCATCATCCTTCGTAATTCAAGCAGTCATTCTATTTTTGTCAAAAATTAGTTCGGAGATACATCTGCGAATATTTCTAGGGTAAATTCGAAGATGCATCTTCGCAAACACCTTTCTTCCTTCGTAAATTAAGCAACCACCCCATTTTTTCCAAAACAATGGTCCGAAGATGCATATGCAGATATTTCTATGTGTTTCTTGGACAGAAATATTTTCCTAAGTTTGTATTTTTTTAATTCAAAAGTCATTTTAATTTGACTAACATTTTCATTATTTGATTTAAACATTAATAAACACGAATATCATAGAACAAGATAATACTTTAATTAAAAAAACATCCAATCATATTACAAATATTATTCTCAAAGTATGGAAAAAATACTAAAACATTCCAAAATACAAATAAAAGCATAATCTACTCTATATGCCTAATCCTAACCCCCTGGCTCCTCCTCTGAAGCCTGTAACCCAAGGAATTTCGTGCCTCGATAAGAATGAAACGTGTTAGGGCAACCACATCATCGTCACCTCTCTCAAACAGCCCAGACTTTATGCCCTCACGCGCAATCTGCATAATATTCTGACAGATCGACAACACATCAATGACATGGTCATCCCTGGCCTGCTCATTCTCCAGGATCTCTTCATGAGCAAGCCTAGGTGGACGTCCAGGAGTGTCCGGTATCATGACAGGGTGTGACATAGTATAGAACTAAGTCATGTAATCGTCCACATAATGCCACTGACTTATACTCTGATACGCCTTTGGTACCAAATTACTCTTGTAATCTGTCAGTATGTCATCAACATGCTCTATATAGCATATCAGTAAGGAGGTGTCAGAGGGTCCTCCTGAAAAAGGGTCTGCAAGTGGAGGAACACCATCATGTGCAGCAGCAAGAGCTTTCTCCCTGTCTACGTGATCAGGGGAGACGTGCCCCTGAGATGAGGACTCCTATGACAGGCGGATTCTAGAAGTCGATGATTCCCCTCAAGAGGCCTAGGGACGGTTACCGCCTAACTCTGGTCTGCTCATTCTGAAGTTTAGTCATCTCACGTCGAACAAACGTGTGATGGGTTTCAAGGCCGAATCTCAGTCTGTTGTCATTGTTTGCAACATTTTTTCCTAAAACAATACGAGAAAAATACATCAGTTTGCATCCAGTGCATTTTTGGATATGCATTTCCGAAAACCAGTAAACCACCAATTCGGAGATGCATCTCCGAAAAAGTTCGTGTTTGTATCAATTGCAGAAACTAATATCAGTCTTATCCAAATAACCCAAAATGAAATCAAATCCCAGTGCATGTCTCTAAGAGCTATCTATTACGAATTTGACTACTACATAATGCATTTATAACAAACTATTTTACCTAATAAATTAATCAAAAATCAAAACAAGTTAAATGAGAAACTTACTCAAAAAAGTGTTGAGGACGAATAAGTGGAGTTAGTTGGGATTGAAATGCTTGAAGTAAAGGTAATACTTATCCTCGAAGAAACTTGAAAAGTGGACTGGAATTATGTTGCTACGAACTCCAATGTTGCTTGAAGTTGAGGATGGAAAAGTTTCAAAAAATGAAGAATGAGAAAAGGGAGGTATAGTGTGATATATGTACATTAAATACGTTTGGAGGTACATCTCTGAATTGGATTTAAAATTAAGGGTTATTTAAGAGATGCATCTGCAATCAAATCTTAAAACAAATATAAAGATGTATTTCCGAATTAAATTTTAAAAAAGTGAAGAAATTATACGTTCGGAGATGTATCTCTAAAAATTAGAGGCGTTTTTGACTTTTTACCAAAGATTTAGGAGAACCTATAAGAATGAGAAAAAAATTGTCGAGAATTGCTATTATAACATCAAAATTTTATGTAAAATTCAGCGAGGCATGTGTTGATTTATATTAGAAAAAGTGAAAAATAATTATTAAATATAACAAAAAGAATCATACCGTATGGTACGGAGTAATTGTGACATTTGAGTGTATGGAATATAGTGGCGAGTATCACAAGGATTCACATAAAATGAAAATTGCTTGGAAACGTATTTCAAAACATAAATTGAGCATAGTTTTTAGGAAGTTCATATCAAGTCTAGTATAGCATTATTACTCAAATTATCTTGAAAATCTGATATTTAGTATGATATTCTCCATTTTAAGGATTGAAAATATAAACATAATTGATTTAGAAGACAGAAAAGTGCTAAGAACAATGTTGACCTTTGAAAAAAATAATGAAACATATGAATGCAGTCTCATTGAAAATATGAACATTAATTGAATCATGAACGTCAACCACTACCTTACATTACTAAGCATAGATATGGTAGCACGTTACAATATATAAACTATATAATATATATACACTTAATTCGTGCTTGCATGATAAGTATTTGGTGAGAAAATAATGATTCATTTTTTTCTCTACTAATTCCTAACTCCTAACACTAATTGTGATCACAAAATGGCAGTGTCTTTATCCAGAAAAAGATCCAAATTATCAAGAAAACAATCTTGTTCTGGTTTTTCAATTCTATACAGCTTCTTAACTAGAATTTCTGGTTTAATCTTTCTTTTAGTCCTTATTTACATGTGGTCTTCATTCTCCACAGTTTTAACAGGAAACATCATTCATGTTTGTTTTTCCACAAGAAAACTCAATAATAGCTTCTATTGTCTTTCTGCAGCCACTCATACTAATCCCTCATTCGAAATCCCAAATATTTCCATAAACAATAACAATATTAGTAATAGTACTTCTTCTATTATTACTACTGAGAAAGTTGAAGTTGACAAGTTTCCGATTAGTACTCCGCATAATGAAGAGGTTGCAAATGCGGTTAAGATCATTGAAGAACACTTGAAGGTTCATCGGTCGTGGAGGTTCGATAATAAAAACAATGCAAGTTGTGAGGATGGTAAAGGAATCTATGTGTATGATTTACCATCTAAGTTTAACAAGGATTTGGTTGGTCAGTGCAGTGACATGCTTCCATGGCAGAATTTTTGTAGATATGTAAGTAATGAAGGGTTTGGTGAACCGATATCGAAACTCGGTAAAGGTTGGTATAAAACTCATCAATACTCACTTGAACTAATTTTTCATTCAAAGGTTTTGAAACATCCTTGCAGGGTTTATAATGAGAATGATGCAAAGCTATTCTATGTTCCATTTTATGGTGGACTTGATGTGTTGAGATGGCATTTCAAGAATGTTTCGAATGATGTGAAAGATGGTTTGGGTTTGGAGTTATTGAAGTGGCTTGAGAGACAAGTTACTTGGAAAAGGAATTTTGGTAAGGATCATGTTTTTGTTTTGGGGAAAATTTCTTGGGATTTTAGAAGAACCAGTGATTCTCCTTGGGGGACTAGGTTGTTAGAGCTTGAAAAAATGCAGAATCCGATTAAGTTATTGATCGAACGCCAACCATGGCATTTGAACGATATTGGAATTCCTCATCCGACTTATTTTCATCCGAAATCGGACAATGATATAATCGACTGGCAGCTGAAAATCATAAGATCTAATCGGAAGAATCTCGTGAGTTTTGCTGGTGCGGCGCGGAATGACGCTGATGACCACATAAGGTTGATAATAATCGACCAATGCAGTTCGAAAAGTGACGGTAAATGCAAGTTTCTGAACTGTAGTTCTGTTAAATGTAATGAGCCAGAATCAATTATACAACTTTTTGTGGAGTCTGAGTTTTGCTTGCAGCCACCGGGAGATAGTCCAACGAGAAAATCGGTTTTCGATTCACTGATATCGGGCTGTATTCCAGTTCTTTTCGATCCTTTCACGGCTTATTATCAATATCCTTGGCATTTGCCAGAGGATTATGATAGGTATTCTGTGTTTATGGACAAAAAAGAGGTGAGAGAAAAGAATGTGAATGTGATAGAGAAGCTTGGAAATATCTCTTTGAGAGAGAGAGAAAACATGAGGAGGTATATTGTGTATGAACTATTGCCTGGATTAGTATATGGTGATCACAATGCTGAGCTTGAAAAGTTTCAAGATGCATTTGCCATTACTTTCAATAATCTTCTTCATAGGGTTAGCAAATTCAAGGACTAGTTCTTTAATTCCTTGTTGAACGATTACTGATTTTTTGTTTATCAATCTAAATTCATGATCATATATGAAAAGCTTACTTGAGTTGCAAGCAACCTTCAAAATAGTCTTACACCAAAATCTAATAAGAATTCATAACATTGCCAAATAGGCCTATTATATTATTAAGAGTCTCACATCGGATAATATATGGCATCAACATGTGTTTATAAGCGGAGGCAGTCCTCACTCTACCAATCGGTTTTGTAGGGTTGAGTTAGGCCAACCACATGTCTTAACATGGTATTAGAGCCTCGTTTAATACAGAATTCTCATTTGACGTCAATGTAAAACGACTCGTCCTTTTCTATTGACTTAATCAATTTTGTGCACTATTTTTTAAAAACTTTGATATCCTTCCAAAGAGATTCCATGCGGTTGGAATGATCATTTTGTACATAAACCCCGAACTTGAAGTAGTGAGTACCAGCTCCGAGACCAGCTCCATCGCGCTTGAGAACTCCATCGATATAAATCTTAACATTATTGGCGTCCACGTCATGAATCGCGTTCACCTTGAACCACCTGTTATAGATATTCTGAGACAGAACATGAGGAGAATTATAGTAAGTTAGCGAACCGTCGTAGATCCTAAGCTGTGTCGTTGTAGCAGTAGATCTTCCGCCAAATACTTGCATAATGCACACGCCACTTGTGCCACTTGGAACATAACCATACCCTTCAAATTGCCATATACCAGATGTATACTCATGTTTCTGCAAGTGCAAAGTGAAAACTTGAGATATAATGTCATGCAAGATAAATTTTTGTTACCGTAGAACCAAATACACACTTACACTGATACGAATCTCGGTTCGTGGCTTTGTATTGCTGCCACTCAAGAAAGGCTTGTCTGTGGGGTATATCCAAAATTGATGCACACCATTTGTGAAGTTGTAACGCTGGTTTACCGGAACATTGTAAGGCTTTTGAATAACAAAGTTTGAGTTATCTAATGAAACATGAGTGAACCCTTGTGTGGGATCAATAGCAGCTGAGGAAAATGAGGTTGTTTGATGGATGATTAATGACAAAAGGATTAGGTGCAGAATTGGCAACATTGTCATTGTTTTTAGTTGCAGAATTGGTAATATTGTCATTGATTTAGCAGTACATATACATTGTTCTAAGAATGTGTAAGTGGTCTAGAAACTGTTCTGCAAGATTATTGGTCACTCTCCCTTTCTCTATGCTGCCTCTTTTGTTTGTTGTTGTTCTCTTGGTCCCTCATTTTAATATAATGGCCTTTAGTCTTTCACACATTTGAGAGGCTTCGTCTCATTCCATTACAAAGTCAATGGACATCCACAATACAATTAAAGGGCACCATAGATTTATCTCCAAAGGTAAAGCCATCTATCATTACCATTATCATTATTATTATGCACAATATGCATAGAATAGAGAGAAACCTAGATTTGCAAATAATTTGAAGATTTTTACAAAATTATAAGATATTGAGGTGAAAGTTAATGATGAGAAAAAGTCTCTATTCTTGTTAAGTTTATTATCCAGATCCTTTAAACGTTCGGAGGATGTTCTTTTTTATGATAAGGAAAGTATATATTATCACCTTGGATGAAGGCATGAGTATTTTAAGAGGAATGAGTGAAAGTAGAGGGAAGTCCTTGTCCAAGGGTTTTTGATAATTCAAGATTTCAATGCTTCATTTATTATAAAATTGGTCACTTCAAGAAAAGTTGTCTCGACATAAGGGTAAGGACAATTATGTTCATATTAAAGTTTTTTTAGACGAGGATGGTTATGAAAGTGTATGTGCACTAGTGGTGACGAGTTTGGAGATAGAGAAGAGTTGGATGATGGACTAAATATGCTCTTATCACATGTGCTCAGAAAAATAATATTTTGACATTTTGGAGATGAAAGAAAGTGGAGTTGTCTGACTCAATAACAATAAGACCGGAGTTGTCTGACTCAATAACAATAAGGCTTGCAAAGTTTATGGTATTGATGCGGTCAGGCATAAAAAAGTTCGATGACAATGAATTATTTTTATGCAATGTGTGGTATGTTGGCAAACTTAAGAGAAGTTTGTTGTTCATAAGCATGTTTGGTGATTACATTATTGCACTGGAATTGAACGTGAGGTGTTGAAAAATTTGTGTGTTTCATTGATCATTGTTAAAGGGTCTAAAATGTATGGGTTATATGATTTAGATGGTTCAACTATTATTGGTCATGTGTTATTATCTATTAAAGACTTTCATGATAAAAGCAAGGTATAGAATTTGAGATCATGACATGATAATGAAAGAAGAATTGATAATGACCTGGAGTTTGCTTCAGAATAGTTTAATGATATTTGCAAGAAATGAGGTATAAAGTGAAGGAAAACAGCGATCCAAAACATAGGGGAAATTAAAATTTTCTCCTTTAGTGATCCTTACGAATGGGCATGATCAGTGATAGAATATTTACCTCTTGTGATGATTGAAACCTTTGATGCAGATCTACGGAGCGATCACGAACCTTGAACGACGACAACGCCTCAACTCAGTCCACACGAACGGATTCCTTCAATCTCAGTGCTAGCTGATATGAATGAAGGCTTTGAGTGAGTGAGTGAGAGAGAGAGAGAGAGAGAAAGAGAAAACGAAAATGCAACCGCAATGAATGCTTCTGCACAAGGGTTCTATTTATAGAACCACTTGTGTGGGCTTCAAACTAAAAAGTCCACTTAAGTGTATTTGGCCCATATTTTATAATATGCCCAAAATCACTTAAGCGCATGGTACATTACCATATTTCGTATTCTACTTAAGTACATTGTACCTTACGATGTTCTACAATTCACTTAAGTGCACCGTACCTTACGGTGTTCCTTAATTACTCTATCTCTCATCAATCTGTCCTTTGTGTGTGACCCTGTAGGTTTTCGCGGCATTGGCAATTATATTAAATCACGTATTTAACATAACAAACAGTGAGCGGTATCTAGCAACACATCATTGCTACCCAAGACACAAAAATGTCATGTGATCTGACAAATCCTTTCTGTGATAATACTTATGTGTATAATTACTCTTTTGCCCTTATGTCTATATTGAACACAAGACATAGACCGTGTCATCCTTGTCCAGTTCAATATTGGGCCCATAGACATTTATCCTGTTATGCAGGATGGACAAATTCCATGTAGGTCACTCATGTCCCTCAGCATGCTTCGTGGAGTACCCATCAACTGTCTTTATGGTTATCCAGTTACGGACAACGTTTGATCAGCAATAAAGCACTCAACTATACATCTAGGGTCCATAGTGGTTTCAGGTCGAAGGGTGGTACACACCATTATCACCATGAGAATAACTTATGACACTTTGCATAACATTTTATATAGTATTCTCATAGCGGGTCAATCCAGTATAAACATTACTCTTAATATTCATACCTATGTTTAAGACTTGATAACTCCTTATCCATGATCCATGAGATGTGATCATCAGTCTATATACATAATAGTCTTAATGCTTTAATGTTATCCCACTTCACAATAAAGTTTGACTACGGATACTTTAAGAATAATGTCCTTATGTTTAATGTGATCTCATGATCAAGTCACACTTGATACATTAAACGGACTAGCTATTCTAGGGACTTTATTAAACAAACGTAATAAAGAAAAAGCCTTTTATTATTAATAAATAATTCGATACAAGTACCAAAAGTATTGGCCTCTAGGGCTTACACCAACAATCTCCCACTAGCACTAGAGCCAATCAGGCATACCCCTAATGCCCATAGATCTAGCATGGCCATCATGCTTTTGCTGCGCAAGAGGCTTTGTCAGTGGGTCTGCAATATTGTCAAGTGTAGGTACTCTGCATATTTTCACATCTCCTCTATCTATTATATCTCGAATGAGGTGATAACACCTAAGTATGTGTTTGGATCGTTGGTGAGATCTAGGCTCCTTAGCTTGTGCGATAGCACCATTGTTATCACAATAGAGACCAATGGGATCCACAATGCTAGGAACTATGCCAAGTTCACTAATGAACTTTTTGATCCAAACAGCTTCCTTTGCTGCACTTGAGGCAGCAATATACTCGGCCTCGGTTGTAGAATCAGCAACTGTATCTTGCTTTGAACTTTTCCAGCTCACAGCGCCACCATTTAAGCAAAACACATAACTAGATTGCGATCTAAAGTCATCCTTATCTGTCTATAAGCTAGCATCAGTGTATCCAATTACAGTCAGCTCTTCCTGACCTCCATATATCAAGAATGAGTCCTTAGTCCTTCTCAAATACTTAAGGATATTCTTGACAGCTACCCAATGAGCATCACCAAGATCAGATTGGTACCTACTCGTTGCACTTAAAGCATACGAGACATCTGGTCGAGTACATAACATGACATGCATGATAGATCCTATTGTAGATGCATATGGAATCTTATTCATGCGATCCCTTTCTTCCTTAGTTGAAGGGGATTGTGTTTTTGATAGACACAGACCATGTTGCATAGGTATGAATCCTTTCTTGGAATCATGCATATTAAAGCATCTCAGCACTTTGTCTATGTATGTACTCTGACTTAGGCCAAGCAGTTTTTGTGATCTACCTCTATAGATTCTGATTCCTAATATATAGGCTGCTTCACCTAGGTCCTTCATAGAAAATCATTTCCCCAACCAAGACTTTACTTGTTGCAGGGTAGGGACATCGTTTCCAATGAGTAATATGTCATCTACATATAACACCAGAAAAACGATCATGCTCCCACTAACCTTCTTGTAGACACAAGGCTCATCTTCGTTCTTGATCCATGAGTAATACATCACCTTGATCAGTTATGAGATATCCATATCTCTCAGGTAGGTGACATATCCTGTTTGACCTACGCTGGTCTTGTTCTACTTGAGCAGGTTGCTCTTCCACAACTACTTGTGTTTCCTGCTTTAATTCCTCCATATGTGTATCAATGCTTTGTGATTCTTGTATTTCTTCAAGCTCTACTTTTCTCCCACTGATTCCTTTGGAAATAAAATCCTTTTCTAGGAAAATTTTAGTTCGAGCGACAAACACTTTGCCCTCAGAAGGATTGTAGAAGTAATACCCTCTTGTTTCTTTAGGACACCCCACAAATAAGCATTTGTCAGATTTGGGCTCAAGCTTAGTTGAAACTTGTCTTTTCACATAAACTTCGCAACCCCAAATCTTCATGTAAGACATATGTGGTTTCTTACCACTCCATATCTCATATGGTGTCTTCTCAACCTTTTTGGATGGAACACGGTTAAGTGTGTAAGCTGTTGTCAATAGTGCATGTCCCCAAAAGGAGTTTGGAAGATCGGCGTGACTCATCATGGATCGGACCATGTCTAACAGGGTTCGATTTCTTCTCTCAGATACACCATTCCATTGGGGTGTTCCAGGAGGAGTAAGTTGGGATAGGATCCCACACTCTTTCAGATGGTCATCAAACTTTAGGCTTAAATACTCACCACCTCGATCTGATCGAAGAGTTTTAATATTCTTACCTAGTTGGTTTTAACTCGTTAGGTTTCATCCTTTTAGTATTAATGTTATAAATAGGCATTTCGAGATCAAGGACATATAGTCCATTGCTCATTTGTGCAGTAGCATAGAATATATCATTCAAATAAATTGAGCAACAATTGTTCTTTATTATAAATGAAAAACCAAACTTGTCCAAATAAGAAATGAAAATAATATTCCTGCTAATTGCAGGTACATAATAATAGTTCTCTAACTGAATTATTAAACCACTAGGTGTCGCATCCGCGAAAATCAACCGGCGAGACTCAAAAAAAAACACACACAGAGCCGCCACTGCGCGTTATTTATCCCAAAATAGGGAAAGGAAACGCTCAGAGAAACCTGGAAAGGAAATGGTCTTGCGACCAGAGAGAAAGGGTAAGGGAGTCGGTTACGCAAGGGGAAGGTATTAGCACCCCTCACGTCCGTCGTACTCGACGGGATCCACGTTCTAAGAAAAGAAAAGGTTGCTAGACATCACACACACACAGGGAACGCAGGTGGGGTTAAGAGGAACGAGCTCGATAAGGTATCGCACCTTATGCCTACATATCTTGTCTGGAACAAGAATCAGAGCCACTGTAGTTCGGCTTACACACGCCAAACAACACAAAACATACAAACAAGCGAGGGTGGCAAACATGGAGCCCGACAACCACTGGATGGAATTACGTCGGCATCCGAACCAAAACACACTCAAAAGGGCAAACGTGGAGCCCGACAGCCAATCACTGGGCTTACTTCGGCATCCGAGCCAAACACAATCAGATAACAAGTAAACACACACAAAAAGAAAAAGGTTGCCCGGAGTGGTCTCGCACGACCACCTGCCTACATACCTCGTCTGGAACGAGGATCAGGGCGATGTAGTTCCCCTTCAAGGGAAAGGAAGAACAGGCAAACTAGTAGGGAGTCGGGAACTTGAGCCTACAAGTCATCAAGCAAGCCAGAAGAGACGCTGAGACGTCAGAAGAAACGGCACACGCAGACTAACAGGGAGTCGGGAACTCGAGCCTGATAGCTGCCAAACAAAACACACGCAAAAAAGAAAAGGGTGCCCGGAGTGGTCTCGCACGACCACCTGCCTACATACCTCGTCTGGAACAAGGATCAGGGCGATGTAGTTCCCCTGAAAGGGAAAAAGATTTCAGCCAGAAACCGGGGGAAGACGCACTACCAGGGAGCTGGACTCGAGCCTAGTGTTGTCATGCATCGTTTACCCTAAGTTCGGTTTTCTATCCTACTTGCATAAGCAAACTACTCCTATCCAGGAAAGAAGCAAGCACACAAGCATACAGAATAATTCAAGCATACATCCAATGAGAACAAGCATCTCAAACAGGTATCCACATAGCACGCACTATAACCAAACAAGTGGCTCATACAATAGGTTTGACTGCCTCAGCAAGTCGTCTGTACGGGCTGTGTTTGCTCTTAACCTTGCCATTACGAGGCTAAGGTGAAGCAGATGAGAGGTGAAGTGAGGATCAGACCTCACAGCTCTTATCCCTAACCAGGGAGAGCTTCTGACAAATGAGCATGGGTCCAGAATGGGGGAACCCTTCTATACTCAGAGACTCTGACACAATGTGCACTGCACAAGATCTTGGGCTTGTAATCTCAATGCTACAACCATGTAATGGGAGCAAGGAGAAGACTCACAGAATAGTGGGGGATAGATTGCATATCCCTACCTTCCACCAATTGCCTCTTTAGAGGACTTTCACCTGCTTAGGCACAAAATTAAACAATCACAATCATCGCCTCTTAAGGAGGACTTCAGACATTTATTTGCCCGGCCCGGTAACAGCCGGGTCTCCAGACTACATGAAGTTAGGAAGTTATACCTCAATGCAAGTTGCTTAAGCAAAGCAAAGCAAAAGTTCACAAGGAACTGAGCAACTAAAAGTACCTGGAAACAGTCAAACACAGTTAGTACTCAGACAGACAAACTAAACAGCAAGTATCAACCAATTAATCTATACAAATCAATGCACAACAAAGCAAGCTCAAAGCTCAATCCCAAACTTCACACCCTACAAAACAATGTTATGTTAGTGTACAAACATCAAACAACATCAATTGCATTTAACTTGATTCATTCTCCATGTGCATTATGCTTTTGATCCTGAAAAATCAAGCAAATATTAGCAACAAGACCACTAGGCTAAGCCTAGGGTCCAAAGGCAAGAAAAATTCCTAAACAGTAAGGTATCTCTAACCAAACTCAAGCTAAAGTCAAACAAGAGTCAACATAATTAGTCCCATGTCCATATCATTCATTATACTCATTTCATGCACAAAACAATTCAAACTAGTTCAAATGAAGCACCAAACATGCAAACAGAACTATTGCATTCAAATCCACACCAAAACAATTCTAAAAATTCTCAAATAATTTATACCTAAACAAGGGATAATCAAGGTCTAGCATGTCAAATTTTAGCCTAATTGGACCAAGGGAACTATGCCAATGAAAATCAACAAAAACAGACACAATTACATGCTCCAAATCACAACATCAACACATGCTTCCACTTCAAAAATTCATAACTCAATGAAAACAAAAAAGAAATGGATGAGACCAAAACAGGGATGTCACATCATGTGTCTATTACAAGCACATCAAATTTCATGATCATTCAATACCATATGAGCATTTCACATCAAATATTCAAACATGTGTCACATGAACTTGCACAATTGACCAACAGAGATGAAAAATAGCAATCAATTTGAAAATGCAATGTAAAATTCCACAAAAGTTCACATAGCATCTTAACATGTTAATGAACATCCATGCAAAATTTCACATCATTCTAACAAGTCTAGGTCACTCAAATAAATCCAGCAAGTTGACATAATGAGGTGTGACACACATTGTCACACCTAAGTTCAAAAATTCACATCTCAATGGCCAGGTATCAAAAACTCATGAAATTTACATGTAAATCTCCACTGATGTGTCTAGAATCACCACAAAAATTTTCAGACATTTATTTAACACTATGAGCATTTCACAATGGAATTAGCCAAAGGTATCAAAAATGAGTACATGTGAAACAAGCCTAAGTCAAACAATAATTCTACCATGCACAACTTTGACCAATAGGTCAAACAAATCCTACAGTCAACAAGGAAGTCAACACAAAAATTTCCACATTTTTCTGAATTTTCTATGATTTTCTATGAATTTTTTAAAGTGATATGAATTTTTGAGAATTAATTAAATAAATTGGAATTACACAATGGCAGTTTTGTAAATAAATCGCGCGGGGGAGGGAAACACGGTATTTGAATTTTCAAATGGAAAAACGGATTAAACTCAGTTTTGCGCATAAGACTTCATCTCCTTCCTCCAGCCACTCAAGAACGCGTGAATCTCAAACCCTCACCAAAATGGACAAGTGGATAACCGTTGGAAAGGTCTTTGAACATAGATTACGAATATCCACCTAATTTCTTCCAATTCTTCCTAGGTTCTATGGATCGAGCATGTTAGGGTTTGGACGCGAAACTTTGAATCTAGATTTCGCGCGCTACAGTTTACTATTTCACAAACAAAGCCTATCACTACACTCTACGTAGCAAGCTCTTTCAAACGCACATGAACATCAAGCATTTCGTGAGTTTCGAATTTCACATACCTGGAAATGGCAGCAATGAAATCGGTGGAATTCGAGCTCTTCTTCCTCAAACAGATACACTAGATGCTTCAAGGAGGTGGATGATGCGATTATGTTCGAGCAAGACATCTTCTAATGCTCACAATTTGAATTTGCCATTGATGATGAATCCTTGAACAGTCGAATTCTGCAGCTCTTTATGCTCCAATAACCAAAAACAGTTGATGAAGAGGATGAAACAAGATCAATCCAAAAAGAAATTCGAAATTTGATCAACAATTGATGAAGTTTGATGAAGTTGAAGGTTTTGGTGTTCTTGAAGAATTGAGAGAATTTGGAAAGTTTGAGATCCAATTTTGGGGAATGTGATTTTCTGTTAGGATTAGAAAGTGATTAGGCTTATATATGTGACCTTAAACCAAGTTTAATCATGTCATTAACCAAATGGAGTGTATTAGTGAAAATGGTTAACTTTCAAAGTGAGGGCAGAATAGGAATTTCACTTGCCAGCTCAATGCCACCTATTTGACAGCTCACACAACTTCCAAATGCCATGTGTGAGCTGTTGCCACTTGCCTCACTCTCATTGGATGTGTATTTTGAAAAACCACCATGTAATGCCACTTTGTCCAATTTTGCAATTTCATTTTAATGGCCAATTTTCAAACCATAAGCCTTTGCCATGAAATGATGATTCCAACAAATTTCAAATGCCATTTATGAGGTGTAGCAAAAATCCCCACTCAAAAATTCCAATTATTTTGAAAGTTGGACAATTTTGCCCTTGGTCCAATTTAACTGTCCAGTTGAAAATTGACTTTTTGCATTGACCACTTTTGGAAAAATCCAATTATGCACCATGAAAGTACATGTCAAATGGAGTTTGTGCATATAAAGAACTTGCAATTTGGCCAAACCATGTGGAAATTATGGCCTCCTGATTATGGGTCATTTTTGAATTTCACTGAGCCCTAATTTTCCAACCATACATGGGATTTTCAAGTTCTTGGACTTTTTGGAAAGGTGAGAACAAGATCTACAACTTTCATGTTGAACAATTTTCCATTTGAAGTTTCCTTGGACACGTGGCTTTGAGGTCAAAAACTTTCCATTTTTGGAAACTTCAATTACAAGTCACTTTCTATTTTTGGCAGTTTTTGTCCTGACTTGATCTCCTTCATTTTTAAGCTTTGAGATGTCATATAACACTTGTTCCAACATGAATGAAGTGTATCCAACTCATTTCCACCTCCAAATCCATCAAATCATGTACAGTTGACCACAGTTAACTTTTTAACTGACAGATGAATCAGGCAATGCATAGATCAATCTGAGCTTCAATCTTCAACTGAAATGGCTCAAGGGTGAAACCCTAGCCTCAATAAGCACAAAATAATCATAGAATGAACCCCATATCCATCATAAACCTCATCTCCTGATTATGCCCTGATTGGCCCAATACAACTGATTAGGGTTGACCAGTGGTCAAAACCCTAATCTCAAGGAATCTGCTTCAACACTTGATTCTTCTGATGATAACCAACCATGATGATGATGATGTATCATTGCAATCAAGATGAAGACCAACATCCATTGAGAATCATAAAACCCTAATTCACAGCCCAATCCTCAGATGGCCAATGATCAGTCAATAAACCCTAGGCTTGCACTTAGACTTCCTCATCTTCTAATCAAGACTTGGGAAGATAGATCGCACAATGTAACCACATGATATGCAATATGCAATGCCTAATGACCTAAAATGATATGCAAAATGATAATGCTAGTCCCAAGAGAGGAGGGCAAATTTTGAGGTGTTACACTAGGTAAAGTCAATACTTAAGTTCCTACGGCTAAAACAGCAACCTTTGCTCCATTGCCAACTCGTAGGTCAACTTCACCTTTTTCCAAATCTCTACTCCTTTTCATCCCCTGCACATTTGTACAAATGTGAGAACCGCGTCCAGTATCTAATACCCATGATGCAGAAGTAGATAAATTTATTTTAATAACAAAAATACCTGAAGTTGAAGTCTCTACTCCATTCTTCGTATCTTCCAGGTACTTTAGGCAGTTTCTCTTCCAGTGTTCGGTCTTACCGCAATGGAAGCAGGTGTCTGCCTTTGCTATGCCTCCACTAGGCTTCAAAGCAGTAACAATGGGTCTGGGTTTGACAACTTCCTTGTCTTTCCCTTTATCACCCTGCTTGGTGGCCCTTTTGTTCTATCTCTTTCCATTCCCGATCATCAGAATGGACTTCCCTTTTGTCTTCAGATTCTGCTCAGCAGTTCTTAACATGGCTAGCAGTTCAGGAAGAGATTTGTCCATATCATTCATATTGAAATTTAGGACAAATTGACTGAATCCATCTGGCAACGATTGCAATATCACATCAGTCGCAAGTTCCTTTTCGAGGGGAAAACCCAACCTTTCAAGATTTTCCACATACCCAATCATCTTGAGCACATGGGGACTTACAGGGGCTCCCTCAGCTAACTTGCCTTGAAAAAGGATTTTGAAACTTCAAACCTCACATGTTTTGCTTGCTCTTGATAGAGCATCTTCAGGTGTTCGATCATATCAAACGCTGCCATGTTCTCATGTTCCTTTTGCAACTCTGAGTTCATGGTAGCCAACATGAGACAAGTAGCTTCATTGGCATCATCGACATGCTTCTTATAAGCATCTATTTCTGCCTTAGGTGCAGAACTAGGAGGTTCCTCTTCAGGAACAGGTTTCTCCAAGACATACAACTTCCTATCATGTTTGAGGACAATACTCAGGTTTCGGTGTCAATCCAGAAAATTTGTCTCGGACAATTTTTCCTTGTCAAGGATTGATCGCAAGATGTTGTTAGAGGTGTTTGCTGTCATGGTAATCTACATGAGAATTAATGAAAATATAAGTATCAATAACATATTTAATTAGGCCTTTAATTAAATATGCTCCCACTATTTTACTCAAAACAAATGACCCTCATCATTTGATTCGGAAAATCCCGTTGGAAGATTTTCTAGTGGGTCGAGATCCATATTTCACTCTGTTCTAAGTCCGCGTAGGCGGATTACACAAAACTAGGTTATTTAGGTAGGAACTCCTTCCAATTGTATCACATACAACTCTAAAAAATTTCAGTTGGGTGAATAACTCCTTATTCCAATCCATCATATGGATCATTTCCAACTCTTGCTTCTAAACATGTATAATCTTATTATAATTTGTTTAGTTAAGTTTGACCCATTGTTTTAGCAATTGGATATTACAATTATCCCATTGCACCTTACTAATATAGAACATGCACCTCGCGTAGGCGAAACCTACATTATCCAATACTAGTCTTGATGAGTGCTAAAACTTGGAAAGCATAAACTTAATATTTAATTTTTTAGGGAATTGCAATTATTCTGATCTCACCGGCTTATTTATCATATAAATCGTCTCTCACATGCAGCAACATACAATCGCATGCATCAACATACATTCACATGCATCAACATACATAATGAAACAGTTATGGCCCCTAGCGCAATTGTTCTCCCAAGCCAATGAGAGAACCTAAGCTAACCTAATAACGATCTAAGCTTCTCCAAGCAAGATCTTTAAGGTTGTCCTCCTTTGATATTGAATTCTTCTTTCTTCATAACATTGTCCTCCTTTGATATTGAATTCTTCTCTTTCTTCATAACATTACATTTCAGAAGAAACTCGTTTTACATACGAGGGATTGAGATGAGAAAAGAAGTTACATTAAGAGATTAAAAGGAGAAGCACGACACGCAGGTCGTATTTAAAAACCCAAAACAAAATAAAGGAAAACTAAGGTCATAACTGATCACCATAAGGCAATAATAATAAACACATTATTATTATTAATTTTAATTCCTTTAATTAATTAAAACCAAATTAAATTTCGGCGATCGATCACACTACGTAGAGTTAGCCAGGGGTCCGCTGCCCGATCAGCGGGAACGGGGTTTCCGCTGCCCGGTCAGCGGAAATTTTTAATGAACAATTCATTTGAAATCGGTGTCGTTTTGCATCAACACAACTCTTGCGCAGTCACAAAACGGAAAACCCCGAGAATTCTGACTTTGTGAACGTGACGATCGTCACAAGCATGTTACGACCGTCACGTCCAGCTTGTTACGACCGTCACAGGCCCATGACGAACGTCACGCGGACAAAATAACAGAAACGCCTAGAATTCTTGATCTGTGAATGTGACGACCGTCACGTCCAGCTTGTTACGATCGTCACGGGTCCATGACGATCGTCACGCGGCCAAAAGACCAGCGCTTTGAAACAGTCAGCAGACGTGTTCCAACAAGCCCCCAATTCACAACTCCTTGACGGCACAACCCTTGTGCCGTCACTAACCCTAATGCACCAATTTCAGACCGTCAAACACACCTCGATTGTTGATTCAGTATGATTGATCAACAGGTCATTACTTCACCATACTAATGTAGGATTCTGAAGCAAATGACCATTGATCGCTCAAAGGAAAACAACCATTTAGTGTTTGAATGAACGAAACAGAAACAGTATATCATATATACCGTACTTTGCATTAGGATTACTTATATCATATATAAGTTAATCAATCTCAATTGCGTAACCTATGGACGATCGATGTATCGCTGCTTCACCATACTAATGTCGGTTCCGAAGCATAGTCAACATCAATCATCCAAATCGTACACACATGATGCCAAATTTAATTACTCGTTTATTCTTTGATTCATTCTGTCTTTTAATCATATTAATACAGAAAATAAATAGCTATCCGATGCATGGTTTCGTAAGTGGCTCTGATACCACTGAAGGAAAACGGCGATCCAAAACGCAGCGGAAATTAAAATTTTCTCCTTTAGTGATCCTTACGAATGGGCATGATCAGTGATAGAATATCTACCTCTTGTGACGATTGAAACCTTTGATGCAGATCTATGGAGCGATAACGAACGTTGAACGACGACAACGCCTCTACTCAGTCCACATGAACGGATTCCTTCAATCTCAGTGCTAGCTGCTATGAATGAAGGCTTTGAGTGAGAGAGAGAGAGAAAGAGAAAACGAAAATGCAATCGTAATGAATGATTCTGCACAAGGGTTTTATTTATAGAACCACTTGCGTGGGCTTCAAGCTAAAAAGCTCATTTAAGTGTATTTGGCCCATATTTTATAATATGCCCAAAATCACTTAAGCGCATGGTACATTACCATATTTCGTATTCTACTTAAGTACACCGTACCTTACGATGTTCTACAATTCACTTAAGTGCGATGTACCTTACGGTGCTCCTTAGTTACTCTATCTTTCATCAATCCGTCCTTTGTGCGTGACCCTGTAGGTTTTCGCGGCATTGGCAATTATATTAAATCACGTATTTAACATAATAAACAGTGAGCGGTATCTAGCAACATATCACTACTACCCAAGACACGAAAATGTCATGTGATCTGACAAATCCTTTATGTGATAATACTTATGTATATAATTACCCTTTTACCCTTATGTCTATATTGAACACAAGGCATAGACAGTGTCATCCTTGTCCAGTTCAATATTGGGCCCATAGAAATTTATCCTGTTATGCAGGATGGACAAATTCCATCTAGGTCACTCATGTCCCTCAGCATGTTTAGTGGAGTACCCATCAACTGTCTTTATGGTTATCCAGTTACGGAAAATGTTTGATCAGCAATAAAGCATTCGACTCTACATTTAAGGTCCATAGTGGTTTCAGGTCGAAGGGTGGTATACACCATTATCACCATGAGAATAACTTATGACACTTTGCATAACATTCTATATAGTATTCTCATAGCGGGTCAATCCAGTATAAACATTACTCTTAATATTCATACATATGTTTAAGACTTGATAACTCCTTATCCATGATCCATGAGATGTGATCATCAGTCTATATACATAATAGTCTTAATGCTTTAATGTTATCCCACTTCACAATAAAGCTCGACTACGGATACTTTAAGAATAATGTCCTTATGTTTAATGTGATCTCATGATCAAGTCACACTTGATACATTAAATGGACTAGCTATTCTAGGGACTTTATTAAACAAACGTAATAAAGAAAAAGCCTTTTATTATTAATAAATAATTCGATACAAGTACCAAAAGTATTGGCCTCTAGGACTTACACCAACATAAAGAGGCGTAGAACTCAACAAAATGGCCTAGCTTAATGCATAAGATGGACTATTTTGGAGGGGATAAGGTGCATATTGCGGGGATTTGGGTTGCCAAAAAAATTTTAGGGTAAGGTTTTTTCTACAACAACTTACCTGATCGGAAGATGTTTATTCATGGAAATAGACACCAAGATACCTATGGAGGTTTTGACGGAGATATTGATGGACTACGATAATTTGAAGGTCTTCAAAGTTTTGGAGGTTGCATATGTTAGAAATTTTGGCTTCATGCCTTTCTCATTGCATTTGATACTATATATAATAGTGTCGGTAATTACAACTCATAATGACTAATTACAACTAATTACAACTCATAATGACTAATTTTCTATTCTATGAATGTAAATTATTTACAATAAATATGTTGGATTATTTCCTGATTAACATTCCCCCTCAAATTGATGCGGCTGGTCAAGAAACATCAATTTGCTAACAAGAAACTGATGTCGTGGGCATGGAACAGCCTTGGTAAGAATATCTGCAACCTGCAACTGAGTACTGACATGAGGAAGTGATATTATTCGATCATCGTAGGCGTCACGTATTGAATGACAATCAACTTCGATATGTTTGGTGCGTTCATGAAAAACAGGATTTGCAACAATTTGAATGACACTTGTATTGTCAGCATAAAGTGAAGTTGGCTCTGTTTGGGGAAATCCAAGTCCAGCCAAAAGACCACGAAGCCAAAGTATTTCTGAACAAGCAGCAGACATGGCACGATACTCTGATTCAGTAGAAGATTTAGAAACTCTTGCTTGCTTCTTACTTTTCCAAGAGATCAATGAAGAACCAAGAAACGTGCACCAACCAGTAGCAGATCGACGAGTATCAGGACACCCTGCCCAATCAACATCACTATAAGCACTCAATTGAAGAGAAATTCCAACGAAAAAGAATAATCTGCGGTGAGAGGTTCCCTTTAAGTAGCGAATTATACGATGAATCGCAGTCAAATGAAGATGGCGAGGAGAATGCATGAATTGACTTACTTGTTGAACAGCAAAAGATATGTCGGGGCGAGTAATAGTCAAGTAGTTGAGGCTACCCACAAGTTGTCGATACAATAAGGGATCAGGCAAAAGATCACCATCATCACGATGATACTTAACATTAACCTCAAGAGGAGTATCTATCGAATTAGCCGATTCGAGACCAGCCATAGAAATCAAATCTTTAGGATACTTATGTTTATGGAGAAAGATGCCCTTGGATGTAGAATGAACATCAAGACCAAGAAAATAATGTAGATTACTCAGATCTTTCATGTGAAATGATGCTTGTAACTATTGCTTAAGTTGCTGAATTGAAGCATGATCTGAACCAGTAATAACCATATCATCAACATACAAAAGAAGCAGAACAATACCCGCAAATGTGCTATGAATAAATAAATATGAATCATACTGACTCTGAGTAAAGGAGAATCCAAGTAGAGTGGAGCGGAATTTCTCGTACCACGCTCTAGATGCCTGTTTCAAACCATATAAGGAGTGTTTGAGCTTACACACGCCTTTAGATGAAGAGAATAAACCTTGAGGTGGAGTCATATAAATATCTTCTGTCAGGTCACCATGAAGAAAAGCATTCTTCACATCCATTTGATGAAGAGTCCACCGATTAGAAGCAGCTATAGAGATGATCGTGCGGACAGTTGTCATTTTGGCAACCGGTGCAAATGTCTCATCATAATCAATTCCATATTCCTGCTTGTTTCCTAATGCAACCAAACGTGCCTTGTAACGATTGAGGGACCCATCAGAATTCGATTTCATATAATACACCCATTCGCAACCTATAGGTTTTACATCAGGAGGGCAAGAGACAATATCCCATGTGAAATTCTCTTGAAGAGCTTGAAGCTCTTCATTCATTGCTTTTATCCATCGCACATCCTTAACAGCCTGTGAGTAACAAGTAGGAATAGATATGCGAGAGAGTGTGGCAGTATGTGAGGAATCATACATGTCTGGTGAATATCTATCTGGTGCGCGAGATATTTGACCAGAACGTCGTGGTTCAACCGGTACAGGATCAGGTGGCGGTTAAGCGTCAAGAAGGGGTGTGGGAACCTGCTGCCTGTGTTGTCTAACATATACATGACCTGGTTTATAACGTTCGATAGATTGAAGCATAATAGAAAACTTAGGAAGAGTAACAATATCATTAATGACAGGAGAAACACATGGAAACATAAACTGATTATCAAAAAATGTCACATTTCTAGAAATGCGAAAACGATGGTTAGTGACATCATAACACACAAATCCATTATGAGAGTGACTATATCCCATAAATGCACATTGAACAGTTTGTGCTCCAAGCTTATGCCTTTCAAAAGGAGGTAAGTGAACAAAACACACACACCCAAAAGTATGTAAAGCACTATAATCAGGATGAATTTTAAAAAGATGAAAGAAAGGAGAATCAAGTTCAACAACCGTAGAAGGAAGACGATTGATCAAGAAGACAGTTGTGAAAAGAGCCTCTATCCAAAATCGGGATGGTACAGAAGCTTGGAGAAGCAATGTGCGTGTTACATCAAGCAAATGACGATTCTTACGTTCTGCCATACCATTTTGTTGAGGGGTATTGGGACAAGATCGTTGCGATAAGATGCCTTTTTGTTTAAGGTATTCCTGAAACTTATGAGACATGTACTCACCACCAGAGTCAGAGCGAAAATTTTTAACACTTGCTTAAAATTGAGTTTCAACATATGTTAAAAATTTCTTAAACATAGAAAATACTTCAGATTTAGACCGAAGGAAATATATCCAAACAAAACGACTATAATCATCAATAAATGTGACAAAATATTTATAGTGAGAATAAGAAACTACAGGAGACATACCCCATACATCACTATGAATCATTTCAAAACAAGTGGAAGCACGATAAGCACCAGACAGAAAAGGAAGTATTTTACTCTTAGCCAATTTGCAAATAGAACATGAAATAGAGGCATTAGAAACATTTTTATTTCCCAATAAACCATTTTTAAATAAATGGGACAAAACAACAGAGTTTGGATGACCTAACTTTCTATGTCAATCCTCATAAGAGTTCAAAATATTATTACAAGCAAGAGATATATGATTAGAAATAAACTAGAGTGGAAACAATCTTCCCACTTTAGGCCCCTTCGCCCCGACACCTTCTCCTGCACAAGACAACCATCACTAGAAAAGTTAACATCATAATTTTTATCTACCAATTAACCAACAGATAATAAATTAGACGCAAGTCCAGGTGATACAAGCACGTCCCGAAAATCAGAGTTTATGTCGCCAATATCAGTAATAGATAAAGTATTACTGTCATACCCCAAAATTTGCCCGTTAATATTACAAGGCATTTTTCAAGGCACTCCAACTTATTTTTCAAGACATTGATCTTAAGGGAACAAAGACCCAGCATACAGGTGGCCAAATCCAGAAGATGGCCTAAACTGGCTTGCTCGCTAGGCGAGCAAATCCTTCGCCTAGGGAACCCTTCGCTACACCACTCGCCTAGCGAAGCGTGCGAATACCAGAAATTTTGGGCTTCATTCTGAGTCCATTAGGTCACAAAAAGCATTATAAATACCAGCACTTCAGTCAGAAAAAGAGGACGAACACAGAGACAGACGGACAGAAACCCTAACATAAGCAACACAGCAAACCCTGGAGGCTAACCCAGAGAATTCAGAGCAACCCTAAAGGAAACCCTGCAGGAAACTCATTTGCACCAAGGTTACCTCCGCCCAACTCAATCCGACTTGCCAATTCCAGGTTGCAATTCAATTGCAAACAGGTTTGCATTACTATTATCGCTTTATGTTCTTAATTTGCATATGGCATTACGGTTGAATTTATAAAAATATCTTAAGTTTTGCATGTGAATTTAAGTATGTATGAATATCTTGGATGTTTAACCATGTAATCTCTGTAATGGATGCCATAGGGTGTGAAGCTTGCTGAAATTGTACTGTTATCAAAACCAGAACCCGCAGCCGCTCGCTAGCACATCGCTAAGCGAGCATGTAGCGAGTATTCGCTAAGCCTTCGCTAGGCGAGGCAGGAGCGAACGTGACAGTCGCTGACTTTTCTATTCTGATTTTTGCTCATCTGACATGTTTTATCATAGCCATGCATTGTTTACCTGATCCTATTACTGTTGTGATTTCTTTTGTGGTGTAATTCTCGATTGCACCCTAATTTGGTATTCTGACCTGTTTGCTGAATTTTGTAAGGGTTCACATACTCCCGGAAAAGGTAGCTTGCTAGGTATTCCACTTTATTTGTGGGATACCCTTGTGGGGATTCATCCTAATTACTTAATTGATTTTAATTGGAGATTCATCCTAATTACCTAATTGATTATAAAATATTGCCTTTGAATATGTGATCTTGGACCTCTCTTTGTTGCCTTACGGTATTACGGTATTACGGTCATGTCCCGCGAATGTGGGGATACACTTAGCAAAGACCCTTCGGTTAAATCATCATGTCCCTATAAGATAAATCATAGTCCCTCGGATGTTGCCTGCGAATATATGATTTTTGTCCCTCGATGACCCGTCGTTGTAGCCTACGGTTAAATGATGATCGTCCCTTCGAATGCTAAGGTATCCTTGCAAATGTTGCCTTCAATGACCAATCGATGACCCTACGATGATCCTTTACATCCAAAGGATAGAACTACTTACTTCTCAATAGTAAGGACAGTTTTACCCTCATAAGGATAGGAAATGCCCATAAAGACCTTGGGTAGGTATAACTCCTAAATGCTTGCTCACAGCTTAAACTACTTTTCACACCTCACACTTTTCAAAACCTCTATTAGAAAATCACCACTTGGCATACATTCGTACTAGAATCCTTGTCAAGTTACATTTTCTAAACAACTTTCAAAATTAAACGAGATAAATACCTTGTATACATTCGTACAAGAATCATTACAAAGTTAAACTCTCTTTTCAAAACATTTTCTAAACAGCTCTCACACACTTTTTCAGACAAGAAAAACATAAGTGATCAAGCAATTAAGAGCCCATGGATAACCATGGATACAAAGGGTGCTAACACCTTCCCTTTGTATAATGTACCTCCCGAACCCAAAATCTAATCAAGGTCTTTCCTGTTCTTTTCCGCCTTTCCTTATTGGATAAAAGAAAAGTCGGTGGCGACTCTTGCTATCCGCGACATTTGCTTTCCAAAGCAAAAACACACAAAGTCAGTTCACTGTATGATAGAACTGGCGACTCTGCTGGGGATAACTTAAAAAGAGAGGTTACCTTAAAAACAAGATCACTTATTTAAATTGTCTGATTTACTTTTAAGGGATTGCTTGGGTATTTTATGCTTGAGTGAAAGATCCTACACCCGGATCTACCGTACCTTAGGTAAGTAGCAAAAGATCATCGCGACTATCCGGCGTATACTGGAATGGTCAAAATGATGGCTACGGTTAATGTGACACTTTGGATGTCCTGATGTTCCTCAAGTGTACTTGAGGAAAAATTTGGCTTCCGCGTGGTGTCATCAAAGCATTAACCAGACCTTTAGAACCCTAATAGACTCATCCTGGCCATTAGAAAGTAGTGAGATAACTGACTTCGGTTCCGACTGGGGTTGGTTGAGACTCGATACTACACTCTTTGAGATTGGACTTTAGGGAAGCTTCGGTCAACCACTTGGTGTTGCACTGAAGTGGACTTAAAGGAAGGTCAATGATTTGAGATCCTTCTAGAACCCGGTAACTATTCTAGGACAGGTTGAACCAACCAAACTTCAGTGGGGAGGGTACTTACCTATGGAACTCATGCAAGCCTTAAAACCTAGGAATGATCGTTGTGTGACTTGTTTGTGCTTGTTGTTTACTTAACATCATAACATCATACCATCATAACATCATAACGTCATGACATTGTACTAACCATTTCAAGGACTTAGGGATTTAACGTTGCTTTGTTTTGTAAGGCTATGGCTTCCAGGAAGACCATCCGGATCAATTTTGTAGCAATCTCTCCTCAACTAAAGGATTTAGTGTCAGAACTTCCCGATCATGCTCAGTTTATCAAGAAACATGGTTCTCTTCTCAATTTGGTTACCACTGGTTTCAAAGAAGATATGATGAGAGTTCTATTCCAGTTCTTCGATCCTAAACATCATTGCTTCACCTTCCCAGATTATCAGTTGGTACCCACATTAGAAGAATTTTCCAGGCTGCTTGGGATGCCTATCCTCGATCAAATACCTTTCAGTGGCTTAGAAAAGATTCCGAAGTCTGGAGAAGTTGTCGCGGCTTTACACATGACCAAGTCTGACATTGAAACTAATTGGGTAACAAGAAGTGGAGTTAAGGGTTTACTAGCCAAATTCCTGATAAATAAGGCTCGAGAATTCTTAAAAGTTATGGATGTCCATGCTTTCAAAGATGTCCTAGCATTGCTAATCTATGGTTTGGTGTTATTTCCTAATCCAGACCAATTCATAGACATGAATGCTATTAAGATATTTCTCACTCATAACCCTGTGCCTACCTTGCTTGGAGACATTTTGCATTCCCTTCACACTCGTACTATGAGAAGGCAAGTGACTCTCATGTGTTGCGTACCTTTATTATCTAGGTGGTTTATTTCGCACCTTCCTCAATCAGTCCTGAAGAACGAGCAAAATCTGAGATGGTCTCAAAGGATAATATCGCTCTCCCATTTAGACATCCATTGGTGTCCCCAACCCAAAGAAAACGTCATCATCATTGACCATTGTGGAGAGTTCCCTAACGTACCACTCCTGGGGATAAGAGGAGGCATTACTTATAACCCAGCTTTAGCCCTACGTCAGTTCGGTTGTGCTCGAAGAGATGGTCCACATGAAATAATTATCCAAGGCATTGTGTTTGACTATGACAACGACTCTCAAGGTCTCTGTCAAAAGTTTGTACGAGCTTGGGGCGTGGTGAAAAGAGGTACTTTAGGACAGAAAAACTCTATTCCTATGGAACCTTATCTCAGATGGGTACGCGCCAGAGCTCGTGAGCTTGTCATGCCATATCTTGCCGACGGACCGTTGATTGTTGAAACAGGAGTTGAAGGAGGTACTCCTCAGACCATTCCTTATCCAGATATGCCTACCAACGTTGAAGAATTGAAGAAATCTTGGATCCAGTTGAGAGAGGAAAGGGATACTTTTGAAACTCAGTTCGGTGCAGAAAGAAAGAAAGTATTAGAGCTCACCAGCCAGCTTAATGAGGAACGAAGACTCAATGCATATCTTCGCCCAAAAAGAAGCCGTCCCTGGGAGACTTGAGCTTTCATTGTATTTTTATTATTCTTTTGTAATGAACATTGATTAAAGAAATTATTAATAAAAGTTTCTCTCTTTTTGGTGGTTTACGCAAAGTTAAATTCCAAAAGTCCTTGAAAACATTTCATACATTGCATAGCATAACATTGCATAACAGGTATTCTAAAAGATCAATATTCTCATGGTCTTCCTTCTAAACAGAACAGATGGCTCTCGAACAAACTGTCAAGGATCTCCAAGCTCAGAATGCTCAATTCCAGGAGATGATCTTGAGCTTATCCAAGGGGTAGGAAGAACTGAAGGCTCTTTTGCTCGAGAAGAAGAAAGACAAGAAAGCTGTGAGTTACATTAACCCGGGAAGAAGGCTTAAAGGACAGACCGCAGGAGTCAAGATTAGAATTCCGAAGGATCAAGAAGACGAGACAGAGAATGAGTCAGAAGAGGAGAATGTTGACCTCTTCAACCCTGAGGACGACGATGAAGATTATGAGAATGAACAGTACTCTCCAAGAGATGGCAAGTACAAGTTGCTGGAAGAACGTATGCTAGCTATGGAGGGTCAGAAGGCGCCCGGTCTGGATTTCGAAAGCTTGGGTCTGGTCTCCGATGTGGCCATTCCTCGCAAATTCAAGATCCCCACTTTCACTAAGTACGATGGTGCATCTTGTCCTCAGATGCATCTGAGAGCTTACGTGAGAAACATTCAGCCGTATACCACTGATAGGAAGCTATGGATCCATTTCTTCCAAGAGAGTATGTCTGGCACACAGTTAGAATGGTACTATCAGCTCGAGAGCTCTAACATCCGCACCTGGACTGATTTAGCAACAGCTTTCTACAAGCATTACCAGTATAATTCTGAATTGGCACCTACTCGGCTACAGCTGCAGAATATGACTATGGGATCTAAAGAAGGCTTCAAAGAATATGCTCAAAAATGGAGAGATTTGGCTGGCAGAGTCAAACCCCCTATGACTGATCGAGAATTAGTGGACATGTTCATGAGTACGCTGACTGGACCATTCTACAGCCATTTACTGGGAAGTTCTTCATCGGGTTTCACTGAACTTATATTGACGGGTGAACGTGTTGAAAGTGGTATTCGAAGCGGAAAGATACAGGCGGCTACCTCTGCAAGCACCAAAAGGTCCTATCAGGGGAGGAACGAATCAAATGCTGTGTACAGTCAAAGGAGTCGTAACAAGAAAAATCGTGACCATACCATTGGAGCAGTTACGATTGCAGTGCCGCCAGCTCAAAACTTCCAGCACAGACAAGACAGGCCAAGAAGGCAGTTTACCAAGATCAATATGACTTTAGCACAGGCATTGCAGGGTATGCTAAAAGCAAATCTGATTACTCTTAAAGATCCTCCTACGAATCCCAACACTACTTCTCCTCGTTATAATCCCAATGCCAGGTGTGCGTATCACTCCGATAGCCCCAGGCATGATACAAACGATTGCTGGTTGTTGAAGAATAAGATTCAGGATATGATTGACGCTGGAGAAAATGAATTTGATCCTCCAGAGACTCCTAATGTCATCACTGCACCTATGCCTAACCATGACAAGACTGTTAATGCTGTGGATGACAATTCTCACATTTCTAATGTAGCTGACTTAGTATCTCCTCTCCTGACCATCAAGGAGAATTTATTGCAAACTGGTTTATTTCCAGGTTGTGCTGAAAGTTGCGATCTCTGTATACTCCGACCCAATGATTGCTTGAAGTTGAGAAAGGGTATTCAACGGCTGATGGATGATCGTACAATTCTCTTTGAAAAGATTCCTAAGGTGGACAACCCTATTGAAGAAATATCTGTGATTGCTAGGTCCAAGGTTCCAGTGAAGATTACCGCTACCAGGGCGCCTGTGAAGATTACTGTTGAGCCCAAGGTAGCTCCTCTAATTATTACTGCACCTGGCCCAGTACCGTATTCCTCGAGCAAAGCCATTCCGTGGAATTATGGAGGTGATGTTTACATCCATGGCGTAAAGCAAGTTGATAATTCTGCTGGCATTGTTGGGACCAGTAAAATTACTCGAAGTGGAAGGATCTTCTCTCCAGAAATCTCACCTCCCGCCCCTGAAACTCGAGGAAAGGAACCAGTCAACCCTTCTCAGTCAGAGACACCGGTCGAAGTTACTACCGAAGATGTTGCCAAACAAGAAATGGAAGAAGTGTTGAAAATCATCCGCAAGAGTGATTTTGATGTGGTAGAACAGTTGGGGCATACCCCGTCCAAGATCTCGATGTTATCCTTGTTGTTATCTTCCGAATCTCATGCCAATGCATTGATAAAATTCTTGAAGACCGCTCATGTACCTCAGGAGACATTTGTCGATCAGTTCAAAAATTATGTTGCTCACTTGGCTGTTGACAATGGCCTAGGATTTTCCGATGCTGACCTGACACCAGCAGGAAAGAATCATAACAAAGCTCTGCATATCTCCATTGAGTGTAAGAGGATCACTTTGTCTCATGTGTTGATCGATAATGGCTCTTCTTTGAACGTGCTACCGAAAGCTGTGCTCAATAAACTTGATTGTAAAAGCATTGAACTGAAACCTAGTGACGATGTGGTGCGTGCTTACGATGGTGCGAAGAGCGTTGTCCACGGTGAAGTGGTCCTCCCTATCAAGATAGGACCTCAGGTCTTCAACACTATCTTTCACGTAATGAACATTCGTCCTGCCTATTCCTGCTTGCTGGGACGCCCTTGGATTCATGGGACAAGTGTTGTAGCTTCGTCTCTCCATCAAAAGCTGAGGTATCCAATAGAGGGTAAAATCGTCACAGTGTGTGGGGAAGAAGAGTATATTGTCAGTAGTGTGCATACCTTCAGATACGTCGAGATGGATGGTGAATTCTTTGAGACTCCTTCTCAGTCATTTGAAGTAGTTCCTCCGACTAATCCTGTCCTTAAGCCAACTTCCTGTGTGCCCAAGGTTATTCGTGCTCCTCCTGCTATGATTTCTCTGAAGGACGCTCAAGCCGCGGTTGAAGATGGTGGTCGTACTGGCTGGGGTCAACTGATCAATGTACCATACAAGTCTGATAGATTCGGCCTGGGATTTAGCTCTGGAAAAGTGGTCAAGAATCAGATTAATGCTGTAGAAGATGCTGACAGCGATTGCGACCTGGATAGCTGGATTTTCCCAACAATTGGTGACGGACTCAATAATTGGAAGGTTGAAGACACTGTCCCGATTTCCTTTAGTCAGGAGTAATTGTTATTGCCTATTTTAGTATTGCAATTTTTTAATTTTACAATTGAACTTCTTAAAGCATTGTGTCTATGCCCGGGGCACAATAGCTAATTTGTTAAGGGTTTTGTCATTTTCATAAGCATATTCATATTCAATAAATCAATGGACCTTTTTGCATTCAAATATTGCGCTCTTTATCTTTTCTGTCATCTTTTAAACAAGCTATGCTCTCTTACACACACTCACGTAACAAATGGCAGATCCATACCCACTTTGGATCCTGTTGATAATAGTTCTACTACTGTTCATTATGACTTTGAAAATCCGATCTACCAAGCCGAGGATGGAAGTGAGGAAGATTGTGAAGTACCTGGAGAACTTGCCAAACTGTTACTGCAAGAAGAAAGGACTATACATCCGCACGAGGATTCAATTGAAACTGTAAATCTGGGTACCGAAGTAGACAAGAAAGAAGTCAAAATAGGAGCATGCTTGGAAAACAGTGTCAAAGGAAGATTGATTCAGATGTTACATGACTATGTAGAGATTTTTGCTTGGTCTTATGAAGACATGCCAGGACTGGATACTGATATAGTAGTGCATCGGCTGCCAATGAAGGAAGATTGTCGTCCTGTTAAGCAAAAGGTTCGTCGCATGCGTCCTGAAATGTCTGAGAAAATCAAAGCTGAGGTTATGAAACAATTTGATGCAGGTTTTCTGGCTGTTACTTCTTATCCTCAATGGGTTGCTAATGTGGTACCAGTGCCAAAGAAGGATGGTAAAGTGCGAATGTGTGTAGATTACAGAGATTTGAATAAAGCGAGTCCCAAAGACGACTTTCCACTTCCGCACATTGATGTTCTGGTAGATAACACCGCTCAACACAAGGTATTCTCATTCATGGATGGATTCTCGGGTTATAACCAGATTAAGATGGCACCTGAAGACATGGAGAAAACTACGTTCGTGACGCAATGGGGCACTTTCTGTTACAAAGTAATGTCATTCGGTTTAAAAAATGTAGGGGCAACATACCAGCGTGCTATGGTGGTTTTGTTCCATGATATGATCCATCATGAAATAGAGGTATATGTGGATGACATGATAGCCAGATCTCATACTGAAGAAGAACATCTCGATCATTTATACAAACTGTTTGAGAGGTTGAAGAGGTACAAGTTGAGATTGAACCCGAACAAATGCACCTTTGGAGTAAGATCCGGTAAGCTCTTGGGCTTTATTGTCAGTGGTAAAGGAATTGAGATTGACCCGACTAAGGTGAGAGCTATTCAAGAAATGTCAGTTCCCCGTACAGATAAAGAAGTCAGAGGTTTCTTGGGACGATTGAATTACATCGCCCGATTTACCTCCCATTTGACTGTTACCTGCAAACCCATCTTCAAACTACTGAGGAAAAATCAAGAGATGATATGGAATGATGAATGTCAAGAAGCTTTTGACAAAATCAAGAAGTATCTCCAGGAACCTCCAATTTTGATACCACCAGTTGAAGGAAAATCTCTAATCATGTATTTGACCGTGTTAGAAAATTCAATGGGGTGTGTGTTGGGGCAACATGACGAGTCTGGTCGAAAAGAGCATGCCATATACTATCTTAGCAAAAAGTTTACCGACTGTGAAACAAGATACTCATTGCTCGAGAAAACTTGTTGTGCTTTGGCTTGGGCTGCTCGCCGACTAAGACAGTATATGTTGAATCATACCACTTTATTGATTTCTAAGATGGATCCTATCAAATATATATTTGAGAAACCTGCCCTCTCCGGAAGAATAGCAAGATGGCAGATGATTTTAACAGAGTACGATATCCAATATACTACTCAGAAAGCAATCAAAGGAAGCGTGCTAGCTGATCATTTGGCTCATCAAGCGGTGGATGATTACCAATCTATGAATTTTGAGTTCCCAGATGAGGACGTCATGTTAGTCACTGATTATGAAGAACCTGGGCCGGATGAGGGACCCGAACCGGGATCCCGATGGACTATGGTTTTTGATGGATCTTCTAATGCATTGGGCAATGGTGTTGGTGTTGTGATCATCTCTCCCAAGGGTTGCCATACGCCTTTCACTGCTAGACTATGTTTTGATTGTACCAATAATATGGCTGAGTATGAAGCATGTATTTTGGGACTCAGAGCTGCTATAGACCTAAGAATCAAGTTTTTGAGTGTATACGGAGACTCAGCATTAGTAATCAGTCAGATCAAAGGAGAATGGGACACTAAACATCCGAATCTCATCCCTTATCGAGAGCAGGTGTTGACATTAATCCCATACTTCGAAGAGATTACATTTGAACATATTCCACGAGAAGAGAATCAGTTGGCGGACGCATTGGCTACCATGTCATCCATGTTCAGAGTCAGATGGGACAATGAAGCTCCCATGATCACCATTGAGCGACTAGATGAACCAGCATATTGTTATGAACTTAACGCTGATGAAGTAGAAGAGAAACCTTGGTTCCACGAAGTGAAAAGATATTTAGAAACTCAGGAATACCCTGAAGGGGCATCCATCAATGACAGAAAATTTCTGAGGAAGTTCTCTGCTAAATTCTTTTTGAGTAACGGGGTATTATACAAACGTAATCATGATTCGACTTTGCTTCGATGTGTGGATAAAAAGGAAGCAGAAAAGATTATGGAAGACCTGCATGACGGTATTTTTGGGACTCATTCCAGTGGACATACGATGGCCAAGAAAATTCTGAGATCAGGGTATTATTGGTCTACCATGGAAGCTGATTGCCACCATCACTCCAGAACCTGTCACAAGTGCCAGATCTATGCGGATAAAGTACATGTGCCTCCTGCTCCATTAAACGTGTTGACAGCTCCTTGGCCCTTTGCAATGTGGGGCATTGATATGATTGGAGAGATTAAACCTATTGCTTCTAACGGACATCGTTTCATTCTTGTTGCTATTGATTACTTTACAAAGTGGGTAGAGGCAGCCTCATTTGCTTCTGTTACCAAGAATGTGGTGGCACGGTTCATCAAGAATAGTCTCATTTGTCGATATGGCATCCCTGAAAGAATTATCACTGATAATGGTACCAATTTGAACAACAAGATGATTACTGAACTCTGCACGCGGTTCAAAATAAAACACCATAACTCTTCACCGTACCGGCCAAAGATGAACGACGCCGTGGACGCTGCTAATAAGAATATCAAGAAGATCATACAAAAGATGACAGTAACATACAAAGACTGGCATGAGATGTTACCCTTTGCTCTCCATGGTTATCGCACTTCAGTGCGCACTTCGACAGGGGCAACTCCGTTCTCTTTAGTCTACGGAATGGAAGTCGTCTTACTAGTGGAAGTTCAGATTCCCTCTCTAAGAATCATGACAGAGGCAGGCTTAGACGAAGATGAATGGATTCAGACTCGACTCGATCAGATAAATTTGATTGATGAGAAGAGACTTGCGGCTGTTTGTCATGGGCAGATATATCAGAAGCGCATGACCCAGGCATTTAACAAAAAGGTCAAGAGACGGGTGTATCAAATTGGCGACTTGGTGATCAAGCGTATCATTCTACCACAAGGTGATCCCAGAGGCAAATGGACTCCCACATACGAAGGGCCATCTGTAGTTAAGAAGGTATTCTTTGGTGGAGCCATGATGCTTGCTACAATGGATGGCAAAGATTTCCCGCATCCCGTGAACGCAGACATAGTTAAAAAATACTACGCATAAAAGAGACCCGCTAGGTCGACGTATCTAGGCAAAAATAAGGGCATCCCGGCGAACCAAAAGGGTTCGGGCAAAAATTAGGGATAAACACATGAAAATGTACACCCGGCAAGTCGAAAACCTGAAAAGGCGGCTTGGGCAAAAAAGGGTATCCTGGTGGACTGAAAACCTGAAAAGGCGGTCCAGGCAAAAATTAGGGATTAAAGCGTATGACTATGTCCCGTTCTCAGTCAGCTTCACCCAAGTTCAAAGGACTGAACAAGCTAATCACTTTTATCCGACAGTAGGAGATGAGAGGCTTGAAGACATAATGACAGTAGTGGAATTAAAATCGATAGAACTTTTTCTGCATAGCTTTCTCTTTGTTTTCTTGACAATCTCCTCTTACTAGGATTTCTGTCTCCTTGTACACAAATTGCCTGTTTATAGGCCCTCTTTCAAAATCAATACAATTTTACTCCCAAAAAGATGCTTTTGTTTTACTTTCTCTGTTTTGTTTGCATAAACGTCCATTGATTTAATTTGAATTGATATGTGCATTTGAATATGATCGATGTTTATCAAAATACATGCACAAAACGGAAATAGCAATTACTAAAAGACTTCAGGATCAAGGAGAAGTTCTAACCATGCTTCCCAACAAGTCCGGTTACAAATCCTGTCCCCCAGCAAAAAACCAGTTATTCCCCAGAAGAAACGGGCATCACCAGATAGACTGGTCATCTCCCCCATCCTCAGCCAGGCTCTGTCGAATACTTCTATCATCAGACAAAAATCAAGTATCCCCGGCTAAGAAAGGGTCATCAATACAAATATCTCCAATCAAAATATGGAGATTTATTGTCCCCAGTGGAGTCCCCTGGAAGAACTTGTCAGACGCATAATTCATTCATTACATCATGTCACAGCATACGCATGCATACATTGTTCGCATTTATTTTCAGAAGCATAAAAACATCTCATGCATCATGACATGGCATAAAGCTAACTTTAGTTTTCAGGTTAATTATCCTCCTGATACAGTCAAAATAAAGGTTCATTCAGACAGACACCCTCATCGGTTACATTCGAGATTCAGATACATCTTTTTCGACAAGCACTCTGATATTCTCCTAATGGTGGCATCTTTAAGCTCATCCCAGACATTTATTGCAAATACAACATACAAATATTGTCAGATATAGCCTAACGTACGGTTCATTCTGATTCAGCCTAACGTATGGTTCCTCCAACTGCTCCAATACGGTCTAGCGTACGACCCATTTGGATGTTCATCCCCTCGGATACGATCTAGCGTATGATCCATTCTGATCTTTATTCCTCTGATACTACCTAGCGTACGGTACATTCTGAAACGTGGTCTAGCGTACGACTACCCTTTCATCCTCAGATACAGTCTGATGGACGGCTCATTCCGCAACCCAGATACGATCTAGCGTACGATCCATTCTGATCTTTCATCCCCCAGTGAAGTCACCCGCCTAATGGACAACTCATTCTGCAACTCAGATACGATCTAGCGTATGATCCATTCTGACCTGTTATCCCCAGCAGCGTTTGACACATTCTAACTCCCCAGCGAAGTCGACAACCTAATGGATGACTCATTATACGGTCTAGCGTACGACCCGGTGTGGCACCCATGTCCTCAAATTGGCCTAATGTACGACACGCTCTGGATGGCATCTTTAAGCCCATCTCCGTCGAGACTAATTGACAAGTGCAAAATTTTGGGGCATTCTAAGTGTTCAATAATCTTCCACCTCCAGACCACGAATAGCGTACATGCCATTCTAACTCTCTCGGTTCAAGAATACTGAACAGGGGCAGTTGTCATACCCCAAAATTTTCCCGTTAATATTACAAGGCATTTTTCAAGGCACTCCAACTTATTTTTCAAGACATTGATCTTAAGGGAACAAAGACCCAGCATACAGGTGGCCAAATCCAGAAGATGGCCTAAACTGGCTTGCTCGCTAGGCGAGCAAATCCTTTGCCTAGGAAACCCTTCGCTACACCACTCGCCTAGCGAAGCGTGCGAATACCAGAAATTTTGGGCTTCATTCTGAGCCCATTAGGTCACAAAAAGCATTATAAATACCAGCACTTCAGTCAGAAAAAGGGGACGAACACAGAGACAGACGGACAGAAACCCTAACAGAAGCAACACAGCAAACCCTGGAGGCTAACCCAGAGAATTCAGAGCAACCCTAAAGGAAACCCTGCAGGAAACTCATCTGCACCAAGGTTACCTCCGCCCAACTCAATCCGACTTGCCAATTCCAGGTTGCAATTCAATTGCAAACAGGTTTGCATTACTATTATCGCTTTATGTTCTTAATTTGCATATGGCATTACGGTTGAATTTATAAAAATATCTTAAGTTTTGCATGTGAATTTAAGTATGTATGAATATCTTAGATGTTTAACCATGTAATCTCTGTAATGGATGCCATAGGGTGTGAAGCTTGCTGAAATTGTACTGTTATCAAAACCAGAACCCGCAGCCGCTCGCTAGCACATCGCTAAGCGAGCATGTAGCGAGTATTCGCTAAGCCTTCGCTAGGCGAGGCAGGAGCGAACGTGACAGTCGCTGACTTTTCTGTTCTGATTTTTGCTCATCTGACATGTTTTATCATAGCCATGCATTGTTTACCTGATCCTATTACTGTTGTGATTTCTTTTGTGGTGTAATTCTCGATTGCACCCTAATTTGGTATTCTGACCTGTTTGCTGAATTTTGTAAGGGTTCACATACTCCCGGAAAAGGTAGCTTGCTAGGTATTCCACTTTATTTGTGGGATACCCTTGTGGGGATTCATCCTAATTACTTAATTGATTTTAATTGGAGATTCATCCTAATTACCTAATTGATTATAAAATATTGCCTTTGAATATGTGATCTTGGACCTCTCTTTGTTGCCTTACGGTATTACGGTATTACGGTCATGTCCCGCGAATGTGGGGATACACTTAGCAAAGACCCTTCGGTTAAATCATCATGTCCCTATAAGATAAATCATAGTCCCTCGGATGTTGCCTGCGAATATATGATTTTTGTCCCTCGATGACCCGTCGTTGTAGCCTACGGTTAAATGATGATCGTCCCTTCGAATGCTAAGGTATCCTTGCAAATGTTGCCTTCAATGACCAATCGATGACCCTACGATGACCCTTTACATCCAAAGGATAGAACTACTTACTTCTCAATAGTAAGGACAGTTTTACCCTCATAAGGATAGGAAATGCCCATAAAGACCTTGGGTAGGTATAACTCCTAAATGCTTGCTCACAGCTTAAACTACTTTTCACACCTCACACTTTTCAAAACCTCTATTAGAAAATCACCACTTGGCATACATTCGTACTAGAATCCTTGTCAAGTTACATTTTCTAAACAACTTTCAAAATTAAACGAGATAAATACCTTGTATACATTCGTACAAGAATCATTACAAAGTTAAACTCTCTTTTCAAAATATTTTCTAAACAGCTCTCACACACTTTTTCAGACAAGAAAAACATAAGTGATCAAGCAATTAAGAGCCCATGGATAACCATGGATACAAAGGGTGCTAACACCTTCCCTTTGTATAATGTACCTCCCGAACCCAAAATCTAATCAAGGTCTTTCCTGTTCTTTTCCGCCTTTCCTTATTGGATAAAAGAAAAGTCGGTGGCGACTCTTGCTATCCGCGACATTTGCTTTCCAAAGCAAAAACACACAAATTCAGTTCACCGTATGATAATTACCATCAGCTATTTGAATTTTCTGATTACCATGATAAGAATGTAAATTGTGCAAATGCTCTGAAGAACCTGTCATGTGATTGGATGCACCTGAATCAAGAAATCATGGGCGAGAAACATTAGAAGACTTACCCTGAATTCCCAATGCCGAAAGAGCGAAAAGTACCATTTGTTGAATCAATTCAGGTTGTATAGCACTATTGTTTGATGCCCCATTAGTGGATGGACCAACCGCATGATTTGTAGTTGCATGGAATGCCTGTATTGAATGTTGTGTTGGTCGTGGAGGACGTGTGGGATACTCAGAGATAATATGACCATGTTGCTTGCAGTAATTACAAAACTTCTTATTGCAGCTACGAGCAATAGAGAAACACTGAACCTGTCTCATATCACGACTTTTACTTTTACTTTGAGCAGCATATGCAACCGTCACGGGCTCGAAACTGGTAGCTTCATGAGACATGGTTCCTTGAGTAATAAGACGTTGTTCCTCCCTTAGAAGTTCTCCAATACATGTATCTAAAGAAGGAACATGATTCCTATTCAGCAAGGCACCTCTGACAACCTCAAATTCTGGACGTAATTTCATGAGAAATTGATCTCGTCCACTGGTGTTGTAAACCTCTTGAACAGCCACGAGAGAGGTCTTGGGAACATTAGCATGTATAATATAAGAGTGTTTTGTCTAGAGATTTAAGAAACCAGAATAGTATTCTTGAATAGACAAAGCACATTGTTTGTAGTTGGCTATTTCTAACTCCAACTGAAAACGTTTTTCCGAATTGTCCTGGTTGTAAATGCGCTTCAAATAATTTCACATTTCTTGAGCAGTTGAAAAAGAGCGTAAATTATTGATCATCTGAGGATCAATACTGTTGAGAATCCAAGTGATGATTTGAGCATCTTTAGTTTCCCACGCATCTAAAGCAGTTTTCTCCGTCGGTGCCTTAGAAACATCATCTAGATGACTCCATAATCCCTTTCCTTTAACATACATCTTGAATTGAAATTCCCATGCAGAATAATTTTTACCGGTAAAATAGACACAAAAATTCTTTCATTTTCCATGGCCATTATATTATAACCCCTTGTATTGTTAAATAACAAGATGCATCCAAATTCAATATGTACGTGCAAGAAATAAGTTGGCTTCCCTTTTTTTAATTAAAAAAATGGTAAGCAAACCTAGAAACCCCACACAGTAGCTAACGAACGGTGAAGAAACACCCACGATCGAGAAATATCAACAATCCACCAATGAAACCACGATCGAGAATCGCCAACAATCCAACAATGAAATCACGGTCACCAAACAGAATCACCAAGAACAACGATCACCAAGCAGAATCGTCGAGAATACGTAACTGAATCGCAAATCACAATATGCTAGTAGCACCAAATGATTAGCGATCACCGAAGCAACTTGCGATAAACACGAAATCAAGATCACGAAGCAACAACAATGAAGAAATCACGAAACGGCAATTGAAAACAAGAAACAAGATTTCAAGAGCGACCCAGTGGGGTATCGCTATTTCAGCCAAGAGAACAAGGATTCACAGGTTAGATCGAACCTTTTGATACCATGTTAGAAATTCTGGCTTCATGTCTTTCTCATTGCATTTGATACTATATATAATAGTGTCGATAATTACAACTCATAATGACTAATTACAACTAATTACAGCTCATAATGACTAATTTTCTATTCTATGAATGTAAATTATTTACAATAAATGTATTTGATTATTTCCTGATTAACAACATATATCAAACAAGACAAGTTTGATGATATGGTTGTGAAGTGTATATTCATTGTTTATCTAGAAGATGTGAAACGTTACAAGTTGTGGAAGGTGGACATTCTTTTAACCATAAGGTATGGGGTTAAGACTTGGTTCAAAAGTGTGTGAGTCAACTACATCGAATTTTGGGAAGAGTTATAAAGACACTTTACTTTCCACTACACATTGTCTCACCAACATTCTCAGATTAAGGAGACGGTACTATGGATTCAAGGGAAAGACATAATAGTACAAAATTACATTAAGCGTTTCAACAGATTGGTCATCCTTACTTAAAATTTTGATGAAAGAATGAATTTAAAATATCTTCATTAAAGAAATTTGTCTCAAGTCACAAAGAGATATATATTATCCAAGGCCCAAGCATACTTCTAGTATGAAGAGAAGCTATCGGGAGAAAGGCAAAGAATAAGAGACTAAAAGGTGACCTCGATTAACACCCAAAAAGAGATTCATCCACGAGAGATTCCTCAAATAAGCACTAACATGATCACAAGTGTGGGGAGAATAGGAGAAGAGAGAAAGACTTTAGACGTCCTTGTGAAGGTTTACCCACTACACATGTCCATTTCAATTGTTTAGTGTGTCTTTAAGGAATGTGCAAGTGGTGACTTTAGTGTGTCTTTAACACGCTATGGGGTAAAAAAACCATACTACATGTTGCACAAGAAGAACAACCATAATATTGATGATTGCAATCATCTGAAAGACGTGCTCAAAATACAAATACAAAAAAAAGGAAGTTGAAGCAATTATTCGAAAGGGGAGACTCGTCCATAGATCGGTGATTTTGATCTAGTCCTCCTCGACCCCGCAAGCAAAACAAAATATCAAGTTTGGGTGATAAAAATACAAACCAGAAGTCCATAAAGTACACTCCGTACCCTTTCTTTTGATTGACCTGATACATAATGTCATCTATGTGAAATTGTAAGTATATCTTATCATCTCTCTCGTGGTGTCGCGAAGATCTCTCCCTAAACAAGGATAAATTTCAAAGAGTTATGGAGCGTCACACACCATTCAGTGACCATTAAAAAGCTCCAGCCCCATTACTCCCCCTACCCCATATCCTTTTATGACAATAAAATAAAATAGTGGGTTAAAAAAAATAGTCTTCAATGATCTAGATAGTTAATCCAAAATCATGTAACTTGATTTGTTCCACACCCTCCAATTGACCGAGAGTAACCAATAGCATATACAATGGTTCAATGAGTCAACTAGAAAACCTTAGGGTTATGTCGAACTTCCTATCACGTTCCATGGAGAAGAAACTCGGGTAGCAATAAAAGTTCAATTCTTAGTGGTTGAATACAAGCAATAAAAGTTCAATTCTTAATGGTTGAATACAAGTCAATTTACAATTACATCAATGGTTGACCAACACTTGCAAAGTTGGGAGTGGCCTCCTAAATAATCCATTTGAAGATGAAGTATCATACCTCGAGAACCAACGTCATAGTCATACACATTGGCATTGAGGTTGTCAAGAGATGCTTCCTCAACTAAAGTCATAGCCATACACGTTGACATTGAGGTTGTTAAGAGATGCTTCCTTGGTCGCTGCCTTAAAAAGTCAAAAAGCATCCATAAACATGGATCATCTAACATAAACATTGTTGAGTTGGATGCTCGTTTAAACAAATTGTATGGAATTTTGACTCGAGTAGTAAATTAAATTTGTACCAAAATAAGTTCATGTAGTAACTTAGGGGGATTAGTCTGGAAATTTGTTTGAACTTGTAAATAACACAAGAATGCAAAGATTAACTCAAGATTGAATAAGAGCTCTAATGGATAGAATGAAACCAAAGATTAGTTTGATAAATAAACAATGAGGTAAAGATAAGAAAGAACTGGCCTCTATTTCACCTAAACTTTCTTTTCTCTGCACAAGTCAAGATTGTTACTTACCCTAAACTGTTTCATTTGTTACAACATAAGTTAGTGCTAACTTGTGACACATGCTCACAAATTAAGTACATTTACAACAACAGATAAATATAATTACAACATACATCTTCTTCCGGAATAACTTTCACCCATGCATCAAGTCAATACCAGTGTGTGGATGTTCACTTTTCACATCACCTGGCCTCGATCCAAGCCACATTGTTCCTGTTCCAGAAGCTGTATAGTTTTGATTAGATGGTTCACTTCCTGGAGAAGCTAACTGGTCACTACTCTGAGGCTCAGACCCATCCCCTTGCTTTGTTGTCTTCGCCTTAGAGCCGCCGTATACGAAACTGCAAACAACCACCTGCAGCAACCAAGGTCTCGTTTGTTTTGGAAGGGAAAGGTTTGAATCTAAAACATCTTAAGAAGAATGAAAATCACCATTATAAGATTGTGATAAAGAAATATACCTGGACAGGGCTTGCAGCAACAAGCCTCGCAACACCGCCGCCAATAACATGACCGTCCGGACTAGAAAGGGAAACACTAATGCCACCAGTTCTATTTTGAGGTCCACCGTCTTCAGCAACCAAGTAAGAGCCAGATAAGCATAATATTTGGAATCGCCCCTGCAAACATGAAAAATAAAATGCTTACTAGTATGCACATTATTAACTTGCAACTAAACGAGAACTATTGAAGGGATTCAATAGAATTGATGATACTTGTAATGTTAAAATGGCTAGTAGTGGAGATAGTTGGTATTAATTCTCTAACCTCAAATGCAACGCTGATAGTCGTAGAAGCAGGCTGGCGCAGAGTGACTGAAGATACAGTCCCGGTTCCCGACATGATGCATAAAGCACGTTGTCTGTGTTGTGAAAATGCCAGTAACTTTGCTACAATGTCCTGAAACAAAGAAAATCCCCATTCGAGCTACTTTGAATAACAACATGGAGGTTTAATGATGAATAAAGCAAAGTACGAAATGGAAGACTATAATTACCTCCTGAACTCCAATGGTGATAACATGTGGTGAAAAAGCCTGGCCGGCAGAGTTGTTCATCCATTCGCCTGAGGGACAAACAAAAAGGTCGAAAGTTAATACAGTTCAAAGCAAAATAGATAAACATAGATATTTTGTTGCTAACGTGATTTACCATCAAAACACCAACCAGAAAGAGAAGGAAAGAGTGGAAATTTCATTTAATTTTTCATGGTTTCTAATTTTTATTCATTCTAAAGGTTTAATCTATATCAGAAATTTGAACCAGGACTTCAACAACCTCATAGTTGATGGTTCATTATACATGCACATGTATTATATCATTTATCATTGCCCTCATCCATCAATTATCTTGGAATAAAGATAGAATTTAGTTTCTTGAAAGTGCTACTTAGGATGCTTCGTCCCTAAAAGAAACAGTCTATCTAAATTCTAAAGGAATTAATCTATTAGCAAATTGATAATTTTTAATTTCAATAGAGTAAACTTGTTAGCAAGTGAAGAACTTCAAGTCCCAATTTTTTAGACAAAAACTTTCAGTAACAAAAGCAACATATCTTCACATCTTCTTATTAACAGATAATTGTAAATAACTAATCACACTTTCCCTCTAAAATGAACATGCCAAATTCCAATTCCAAAACCTTAAACAATACATATAATCAAGTATCTAGAGTAAACAATGCTTACCTAGAGCAGCTAGTTGTTGTTTCCTTCCACTTCCGCGTGGACGTCCTCTCGGCCGTTTCTCCGAAGGAGATGTGGAATTGTCAGTGGCCGGCATAGGAGAAGAGAGTCTCAAAGAAACAGGTACATCAGGACCATACTTCCTAGGTCTCCCTCTTTTCTTTTTCACAGACTGCTCTCCTGAATAAGGCACTAAAGCACCAGGAGATGAACCTATGCTGTTACTAACACCACCGCGACTAAAACTATCATGCTGAGGCTCCACTGAATATGTAGAACCATCAGAACCACCATGAGCATTACTAGGCAAAGCTCTAAACCCAGAAGGAGTTTGTTGGAACACTCCACCAACCCCTCCTCCTCTATGCATATAATATGAACCAGACCCATCAGAGAATGCCATAGCTTCTCTTTCATCCATGCATTAACTAAGACTAAAAAAAAATTCTAAATTGTGATAGATAGACTAATTTTTCCTCTTCAACTAAGAATTCGTATACAAAACATTAGATAGTTATGAAAAGACTGGATTTTTAACAATACGCAGAGAAGACAAAAAGGGATCTAAAACCTAGTAGCTCTAGATGTTCAATTCAATAGATTTTGTCAAGTGAATGTTGCAAAAAAAGGTTGTTTTTTTTTTGTTGTTCAACTAGAAAATCAAAAATATAAATGAGATTTGAATGTTAAATTTGAGAGGAGTAAAAAGGAAGGGTTTTTTTAGGTGAAACAGAAACAACATTGAAACGCCATGAGAGAGGGAAATGCAGGAGAATGAGAAAAAAGAGAAAAGTAGTGAAGTGATAGGTGTAGCGCATTAAGAAAAGAAAAGCATGGATTTGAAAATTTAGGGTTTTGACAGAAGAGTGCAGAGGGTAATTATGATGGAAAAGGAAAAGAGGGAAAGAGTAGAGTATGACTTCACTTGGGTGTGGAGAAGAGAAACAAAAATTGAATTTTGTTTTTTAGAGAGAGAAAAAAGAACTAAGCTTTTTGAATTTTGAACTTAGCTTAAGTTTGTATGAAAGAAAGGGACAGGTGTGTCTCTATACTAGCTAAGATTAATACGTCTTAAGGTTTTTATTTGATTGTTACTATATTTTAGGTGGTTCTTTAAGTTAATTTCGGGTTTATTTTCACCATTTAACTTTAAAAAAATATTATATTAATTTTTCATTTTTTCAAATATATCATATACCATGTTAGTCTTTTTGTTTACAAGCAAAAATAAAATAAAATATTATCACTAAATTCATAAAGATTAATATGTCCTGTTTTAAATGATTAAGAGATCTATATGATATTTTTGTAAATTAAGGGAACTAAAATGAATCTCAAGATTAACCTAACATGGTTTTAAACTTATATTTTATAATTAAATAGATCAAATATTTGATCTAAATTGGAGAGAGAAGAATGGAATGGAATAGAATAGATACAACTTTATTTCTTTCTATTTCATTTGATTTTAAAGTAAATATCCATTTTAGTTCCTTATGAGTCGATATTAATTTCGAAAAAAAAAATATTTAATTTCTTACAAATTTAAACTTAAACCAAGTAATATTAATCCTTGAATTATTCACAACTTAGTACTAATGGTGTTAGTTTCCTGCCAACATGAAATTTTAATAATTCTTAAGGGACAAGTTAATCCCTCGTTAGAAAAAGAAATAAAATATATAAAAATAAGAGTTGAACTTTTTTTTTCCACAAAATAATATGAGAGAATAAGGGTTTTTTCTCCGATCTCTCTCCACTGTCACGCTTTCATATTTTCTTAGTCTTTGGTTTTTCTCCTTTCACGTGGTCACACTCATTCGTTTTCAACGAGATCAATTTCCAATGTCGACGGTGTTGACAAATGATTCAACCGAAAAAGACGACATACGATATATCAGAGCCTGAGACAAAAGCAAGATTCTTTTTTATTAGAACCTTAGCATCAATTAATTTACATACTGCAATACGACATACTTTTATAACAGCGATTAAAGAAAATCAAATTCATCTAAAATTAGTTTACAAATTTTATGATATTAAGAACTTTTGTTTGCTTTTTAGCCTCTTTGAACTTCTGTGGCAAAGATAAAATAGGAGGAAATCATAAATTTATACAAATTTAAGTAATTTCACAAAGATTCGATTTCGGCACAGCATGATATTGTCATATCCTAAATTTTATCCTGAATTATCCACTTGCATCAACATAGCATAATCGGTTCATTTTGTTATGTATTTCATCAATTAAAAGCATTCATCAGGGTTTAGATGAAAAGTCAGGAGTTCTAGCATTTTATTTAGTGTTGATAACACGCATCCGGTCGTTTAGAGATAGAAAAAAGAATTAAGCTTTTTGAATTTTGAACTTAGCTTAAGTCTGTATGAAAGAAAGGGACATGTGTGTCTCTGTACTAGCTAAGATTAATGTGTTTGGATGTTTTAGTCTAGTAGAAGAATATAATGGAGCATCTTAAGGTTTTCATTTGATTGTTAGCATATTTTAGGTGATTCTTTTAAGTTAAGTTTGGGTTTATTTTCATCATTTAACTTTAAGAAAATATTATATTGGTCTCTCATTTCTTCAAATGTATCATGTTAGTCTTTTTGTTTACAAAGAAAAATAAAATAAAATATTATCACTAAATTCATAATTAATGAATGAAAAGGATTAATGTGCTCCATTTTGAACGGTTAAGAGATCTATACGATATTTTTGTAAGTTAACATAACATTAACATATGAGATCAAAATAGGTTTTAAACTTATACTTTATAACTAAATAGATCAATTATTTTATCTAAATTGGAGAGAGATGAATAGAATGGAATAGAATAGATACAATTTTATTTCACACTATTTCATTTGATTTTAGAGTAAAGATCTATTTTAGTTCCTTATAAAAACTGGAGAGTCAATATTAATTTTTGAAAAAAATCTATTTAATCTCTTACAAACTTAAACTAGGTCATAATAATCCTTGAATTATTCACAATGTAGCATTAATGGTGTTAGTTTACTGCCAACATAGAATTTTAGTAATTCTTAAGGGACAAGTTAGTCCCTCATTAGAAAAAGAAATAAAATATATAAAAATAGGAGTCAAATATTTTTTTCCATAAAATAGTAAGAGAGAGAATAAGGGTTTTTTCTCCAATCTCTCTTCAGTCTCACACTTTCATGTTTTTTTAATATTTAATTTTTCTCCTTCCACATGACCACACCCATTCGTTTCCAGCGAGATCAATTTCCAATATCGACGATGTTGACAAATGATTCAACCGGAGAAGACGACATACGATATATCGAAGACGGAGAAAAAGGTGAGTTTCTTTGTTATTATTACCTTAGCATCAATTAATTTACATACTGCAATACGACATACTTGTATAGTAACAATTAAACAAAATCAAATTCATCAAAAATTAGTTTACAAACTTTATGATAATAAGAACTTTTGTTTGCTTTTTATCGTCTTTGATATTATGTGGCAAAGATAAAATAGGATGAAATCGTAAATTTATACAAATTTAAGAAATTTCACAAAGATTCGATTTCGACGCAGCATGATATTGTCATACCCTAAATTTTATCCTGAGTTTTCCACTTACATTAACATAGCATAATCGGTCCATTTTATTGTGTGTTTCATCAATTAAAAGTATTCATCAGGGTTTAGATGAAAAGTCATGAGTTCTAGCATTTTATTTAGTGTTGATAACATGCATCCAGTCATTTGTTGATTGAGAAGTCAAAAGACTTGTCTTATCAATCTCAATGCATTAGTCATTATGTTGCATCATGTTTCATAGGTTCAGAGGGTGACAGTAAAGAGTATTTTCGTCATCTAAATCTTTTGACCTTTTATATTGTGTTTGAGAATCATGAGTAAATGGTCCAAGAGCAATTCACTTGTATCTGATTGTTTATTCACGATTATTCGATCAATAATTCAATGCATTCATAAGACATCTGCATTTTTCACTTATCACAACATGTATTTTGTTATGCATAATGCTTAAAATATCAACCAAAATAGTTTTTCTAATCTACAGACAGATCGGTCGAATCGTTTCTCAATTGTATGTCGAATTAACAGGCAAAAAATTTCAAAATCTAGCTTGCAGACGTCAGTATTTTTAATCCACAGTTCGCGTAGTTTAATCTGGCGTGCTCATTTTATTTTTTGGACTACTTTTTCGATATTATTTTGACCAAGCCTGAGTCTTTTAACCAATCGTTTTTATTTTAAAATCTAATCAAATCTATATATTTTCAAAAAGTTTATTTTGCGTTGGTCATTTTGACGCATTCAGTTTAATATTTCTGACGCTTTTGCGTCCGATTTTTATTTAGTTTTAATCCGTTCTTTTTTTTCATTTTTTTTAATAAATTACTTGTAGAATTAATTTGATTAGGTTTTTTCAACTAATTTGATTAGGCTTTCGCATAGAATCAATTAGGCTTTCGCGTGGAATTATTTTTTTTTGACTAATTTGATTAGGCTTTCGCGTAGAATTAATTATGATTTATGGATTGTTATTATTATTGATTAGTTTGATTAGGTTTTGGGTGGGGCTTAGGCCCATTTTTTCTTTCTTTTTTTTTACACCTCTCATATTAATATACACTCCTCTATGTTTTTAATTTCGTTTTATTATTATTTATTTGTTTATTTGTTTGATTAGTTGAATATATTTTAGTTGATTAATAAATTTTAATTGTTAAATAGACCATTCAATTAATTGTTTAGTCGGTTTCAAGGTGTTAGTTTTTATTAGTTAATTTTCTCTATTTGTATCCAATTTCTCACTGCATGTAAAATAATCATACTCGATATTTCACCAACATTCCATTCATTTTTCAAACCATCTTTCAAAACCTTCTCTCAAATCATTTTAAAAACTTTCCAAAATCGAATCAAATACTTGATCCAATGTCAAGTTATTAACACGCAAAATTCCTTTTCTTAATAAAATTGAAAGACAAAGTGACAATTGGTGCACGCCTTTTGAATACTTTTGTCTTTCACCTTAAGATACTCTAATCAAACAAGGATAACAAGTGACAATTAGAAGCACATGTTTTTGAATATCTTGGATAAAAGAACACTAGGAGCACACATATGCTCAAATGTTTATTAAAATTCCATATAAAATTCTCTGTCACATCCAAACTATTTCCATAATTAACTTGCAACACTTGATCTAACGTCAAGTTGTTGATGCAAAGCCTTTTTTTGTAATAAAATTGAAAGACAAAGGACCAAGAGATGTACATCTCTTTAGACCCCTTGATAGTCAAGCGTTCGGAGAACACCAAATTCAAAATGATTATTAGTCTTTCTAATCAAAAAACACTCTAACTAAGCTTGGAATAAAGGGACAATGGGACCACACCCATGCATACCCTGAGTAAACGTGTACTTGATGCACACCGCTGCTCAAATGTTTACTCGTCTTCCACAAAGATCAAATCTTCATGATGCACACCATTGCATGGCGAAATACTGATTAAGGTTCGTGACTTTAGGAACCCTTTTATCCAAACTCTTAGAGCTAACCTGACGAGTGGGTTTTATGGGTACACAAAACTTAGAACTACCCCGATGCAAGAGGCCTACCTAAATTAGGTTGCTTTGTTGTTCCCAGTGTTACCCTGTATCTGTTACCTGCACTTGACCTTTCATTGTATCCATATGTGTCATGACATTGCATTTTTACATATAAAAAACAAATTTATGGATTAGCATATCATTTGCATCCAACATGCATCATGCATGTCATTTACCAAACAAAAACTCACCCATCCTTTGTCCACAACCCGCAATTGATTTCCTGACACCCGTATCAGATTTGAAGCAGCTTTCAAAGGATCATAGACACAGGGGACCAAATTTAGGTTGTGTTAAGAGAAGATGTTGGCATGATGGAGAACTAGTTGAACCAACTTAGGGAGGCTATGTCAACTTTGGCACAAATAGGGGACAACATTCAGCGGACTGCAGTCACTGAGAATGTGATTCCACCTCCAGCAAGGGGTTTTTCTCAACCTCATCCCGTACAAATTCCAATTGAGAATCATGCTATACAAGAGCATCATAATGTCTAATATAGGTGTATCTCACCTCGTGATGATATTGAGTTTCATAGGTTTGCATTCACCAGGCCTAATCACTAAGGGGTAAGCTCGATGATGAATATTGAACATCCATAAGATGTTGAGATCATTGAAAGATGTTGTGAGTTGGAAGAAAGGTTTAAAGCCATAGAGGGGAGTGAATCCTATGGGCTCGACGCTTTCGACCTATGCTTAGTGACAGACGTGGTAATCCCTCCAAAATTTAATATACCATACTTCGAGAAGTACAAAGAGACTAGTTGTCCAGAGACTCATTAGACGATGTACTGTTAGAAATTGGGCGCGTACTCTCGTGTTGACAAGTTGTTCATTCACTTTTTTCAAGACAGTCTCAGTGGACCATCATTGGAATGGTATATGCAACTAGAACGAGGTCACATCCAAACTTAGAAAGACTTAGCTAAGGCATTCCTGAAGCATTACCAATACAATTTGGACGTAGCTCATAGTTACATACAATTATAAAATCTTACTCATGAGAGCACTGAGTCATTCAAAGAGTACGCCCAAAGATGGAGAGAGTTGGTTGCTCGCGTTCAACCACGCATGTTAGATATGGAGCTAAATGATATGTTTATGTGTACTCTGCATGGCACATACTTCTAAAAGATGATAAGCAACGCATCATCAACCTTCTCTGACCTGGTGAAAATTGGAGAGCACATCGAGAGTGGTCTCAAAAGAAGAAGAATCCAAGACGCCTTAAGTAGCCAGACTAGTAAAAGTGAATCCCTTAGCGATGCCCAAAAGGAAGAAGAGGATGAATTTAATGAAATATGGGAAACTCCCCTGGCTCTATAAGCTTCGTCTCTAGTGCTTTATTATCAACAACCTTAGCAAGGTCCACTGAATCAGCGGACTCAAGCTCCACATCAACATTGACATCAGAATTAACAAGCATAGGGTCATGAATATCATAATCAACATCAGAATCAGCATAGACCTCGAAGTAATTTGGAAAGAAGGAATGCTCCTATGGATCCAATTCCCATGACCTATAGTTAACTTCTGACACATTTGGTTCAAAGCTCGTTGGTGGTTCCCAAATTTATTGAGCCACGGACACAACCATTCTCGCATGGGTATGGCCCTAACCTCACATGCAGATATCATGTCAGATCAGCAGGACACTCTACCGAGGATTGCAAAGTGTTCAAAGCTAAAGTATAATAGTTGATTGACAAGAGGCACTTAGCCCTTCAAGGAGGAAACTTGTTGGTGGACAAAAATTCCTTGCCCAAATGAGTACCAAGGGGTTGCAAGAAACATCCCTTGAAGTTGGTGAATTAGACAGAAAGCTCACTCTCAATGCTAGCAATCATTTTGTTGTTTCATTCTATTTTGTAATTTCTTTTGCATGTTGAATATTTATTTTCTTTTAAGTATTATTATTTTCTTTCAATGGTAGTATTAATGAAGTGGTCATGCATTTTTTTGAATCAATCATATTGTATTCACTCATTTTCCATTTTATATTAAAAAAACAAAAAAAAAATACTTCTCCCATTCATTTTCTTTATCAAACTTTAAACAATTAGAACACCCAAATTAAAATACCCAAAATTGTTGACAAGTATGCTTTCAAACATAACTTTGTTGAGGATGTAAGACATTGTTTCAACTCCCAAACATAAGAGATGAGGAAGATAATCCCTCGTCAACCCCTTTGAGCCTAGAAGTTGGTGTTTCTTTCTGAACAAAAATAAAACCATTGATCTGAATCAGGGGAAGGGTAATTTTTCAGTTAATTCAGATATGCATTCAAATCTCAAGAGAATCATTATGAACACCTAAGAGGTGTAACCACATGCTTGTTTTCGCTCCCATCAAGAAGTGTCGAAGAAATCATAAAAAAATCCAAAGGCATTGTGGATGTTCTTCAAATAATTAATGATATGGTTATCAAAATCAGTAGAAAAATAAGAAAAAAAGCCCGCTAAGTCGAACACCAAAAAGGTGACTTAGGAAAAAATTAGGGCATCCCGATGGACTGAGAGTTCCAAAGAACTAGTTCAAGCAAAATTTAGGGAAAAGAAAAAAAGAAAAAAAGTTGAAAATAGGTTATCAAGAACCAAAGGGTCGTTAAAATTCCTGATAGAATCAAATTACGTGATTACCAAACAAAGACATGTGACTGCCACCTCAAATTAATGACTATCATTAAAACAAAGCATAAACATGAATACACAACCAAGTCTGACAAAATAGATGAAATTCATTACAAATTTGTCATAAGTAGGTCACAATAGAACAACATAATAATAAACATGAAAACATGAAAACAATAATGCATGCAAAATAAACTTGGTCCACAATGAAGCTCAACTAATGACCATGGCCACGACCTCTACGATCCCTAATTTTAGGCTTCCTACTCGGGTACCAAGCTGCATATTCGCTTCTATACTCATAATCCAAGAAATCACACATCTTCTTGTAAAATTGTTGATAGTGATGTTGATTGCCATTTTGATAATGAATTATGTTGTTGATGTTGGTTTGAGTAACATCATGATTAAATGCCATATTTTGACATACCTCATTAAACTGCTCTATAGCATACATGGAACAATTGTTGAAATTGTTGTCTTGGGCAGTCAGATATTCATGAGCCACTCTAAAGCGCTCCTTTTGAGCAACTTCAAATGTATCACGTCTTCTATACTCCTCTTTGTGGTGCTCTCGTTGCTCAATGCACATGTTTTCCAGCAAGATGGTAATATATGATTCTTCACCACTTGAGCTTGCACTAGAGTAGTTACCATAAGTCTTGCCATGTTGGGTCCATGATTTCTGTTGCCACTGACCCCACCCTTGTAGGTATTCATGTTCTTGTGCATCACATTGCCAATCATGACCATCATTACATTGAGTATCAACCATGATCATCATGGTGGATCATGTTGGAAAATCTTGGGTTTCAACAAGTGTGCGCTTGAGATTAATTCAATCGGGTGAAAGTCATGGGACAAGGAGTGCCTTGCAAGGAATTATCAAGAACAAGTGAATTGAAGTGACATTGTTGGTTACTTGATCAATATTTGATCAAGGGTTTGGGAGGTGGTAAAGTCAACATCAAATTTAGAGTTTGTAGAGTTTGATTTCTTCATCACTTGTATACACATATTTTGCAAAGTAAGATTTATTATAATATCTCAATTCAAATTCAAATTGAGGGCAGACGTACCCATAGCGAGGTCGATTGCGGAACTGACTAAGCAAATCCTTGTGTACTCTCTCTCTCTCTCTATCTCTCTCTATCTCTCTATCTCTCTCTCCATATATATATATATATATCTTTTATTTTGTGGTTTGAAAATTGTCGATTGCATTGATCATTTGATCAATATTATTTTGATCATGATTTTGAATGCATTTTGAAATTTATGTTGTTGTGTGGATCACAAACCAGTTGGTTGTGATTTGATTTATAAGAACAACAAACACTACATAAAGTTTTAAATATTGTTGATCACACACTAAGTGTTCGACAAATTGCTTTACTTAAATTTTTGTGTGTTTTGTTCATTGGAGATAGACTTTTCCTATTGTATTGTATTCAACTAGTTGTGATTAGTTGTTGTTAATTGGCTTGTGGATTATTATCATTGCATTGGAACCTCTATGCATATCCTAGATTTTTGATAGTAGGTTCAGTTAGACGATTTTTGATCCGGGAAATTTTTGAAACTTGCTTTCACCCTATAAACTTTTTCAAAATTAATTTTGGTTCATGTTTTAAACTTGTGATCTATTACCCCCCCTCCTCTAGATATAGGCATATCATCTAACAAGTGGTATCAAGAGCTTCAGTTCATTTTGTCCTTAATATTTTATTATTAGACAATGGCTACCGAACCTAAAGAGGCGTATAATAGAGCACATATGTTTACCGGTGAAAATTATGGCTATTGGAAAGTTTGTATGTGTATCCATATCAAATCTGTTGATAAGGGTGTATGGGATTCCATCATCAATGGTCCTAACGAAATTACAATGACCAATGATGAAGGTGTCACTGTACCAAAATCGGAAATTCAATGGGATGACAATGATAGAAAGTTGTGGTCGCATGATTGGAAGGCACAAAATATTCTCATATCCGCTTTAGGTGTTAATGAGTATTATCTTGTTTCCCATTGTGAAATCGACAAAGTTATGTGGGACGCATTAGAAGTTTCCCATGAGGGAATTAATGAGGTTAAACAAGATAGAGTTAACACATTGAATCAAGAGTTTAAACTCTTTCTTATGAAGCATGGTGAAACCATTGCCGACATGCAAAAGAGATTCACACATCTTATTAATCGATTGAATGCTCACTTTAGGTAAGTCCATTTCTAATTATATTACTACAAATAAGGTTTTGATATATCTTAACAGGGAATGGAAACCCAAGGTCACTGCTATTAAAGAGGCGAATGATCTTAAAGTACTTGATTTCACTATTTTGTTTGGCAAATTGGAAGAACATGAGCAAGAACTCACTTGCTTGGAAAAACACAAAAAAAAGTATGAAAAGAAGATGAAGAGGGAGAAAAGTAGAGACAAGGAGGAAGTAAGGAAGTCTATTGCTCTAAAGACTTTAAGCTCAAAGTCCTCAAAGAATGATCAAAGTGATTGTGAAGAAAAGGATGACAAGAAATCCTATGATGATGATGATTTGGGGTTATTTGTTAAGAAATACCAAAGGTATATAAGAAAGAATCGAGTCAAGCACTCCGAAAGGAACTTAGCCAAATTTAGAAAGGAATCCAAGTCCTCAAAAGATGATGAGAATATGAAAGGTAATTTAGAAGCTCTTGTTATAATTATGGCGAAGTTGGTCACTATAGACCGGAATGTCCCATGATTAAGAAAGACAAGGAGAAAGGGAATAACAAGAAGTCTAGAAGAGCATATATTACTTGTGAGAGTGCAAGTGATTCCTCAAGCGATGAAAGCTCTACTTCGAGTATAGAATCGACCCAAATTTGTCTTATGGCAAATGGAAGGAAGAAGAAAAATGCCAGTCCTTCTAAACTTGAGCTTACTATTGATTTATCTTATTCTCAATTATAAGATGCTTTTGATAATCTTCATAGAGAGGCATTGAATGTTGTCGAGAAGTTAGCTTCAGAAGAAAAGATATTTTTACAATTAGAAGCTAAGGTCTTAGAATCGGAAAAAAATTGGAATCAATTAAGCTATCTATGCTAGATGTTCAAAATGACAAGATCGAGGATGAAAAACCTTCTAGATTTGGTTGTGAATCTTGTCATGATTGGCAAGAAGAAATAAATGTCCTTCGAGTCAAATTAGATAATGCCTTACAACCAAAGATTGCATTTTCCATTGGTCAATCTACATTTAGAAGGTCTTTGAACTATTCACATAAAAAGCATACAAATTTCAAAAAGGGTTCAACTGGTGAAAGCACGTCTCATCATAATATATCTTGTCATTATTGTTGCAAGAAGGGTCATACTATTGAAAAGTATAAATTTAGGAAAAAAATTGTTCCTAAAGGAGCTTCTCAATGGTTGCGTAAATGCAACCTTGATTTCACTCATTCTGAAGGACCCAATGAAAATTGGGTACTTGTTTCCTTTGTTTAATTCTACAGGTTGAATGTCTTGACTCTATGGGAAAGATGTGATATCTTGATAGTGGATGTTCAAGACCTATGATGAGTGACATATCTCTATTCATTGACTTTGTGCCAAAGAAAAAGGGGTTCGTCACTTATGGAGATGACAACAAAAGAGTTATACTTGGAAAAGGTAGTGTAGGTAATCCCTCATGTATTACTATCTCCGATGTTATGCTAGTTGATGGTCTTAAACATAACCTTCTTAGCATTAGTCAACTTTGTGACTAGGGATTTAAAGTTACTTTTACAAACACTTGTTGCTTATTTGAACATAATGAGAAGAAGGATTATATGTTTAAAGGCTTGATGGTTAATAATACCTATATGCTTAACTTAGATGATGTATCCTTGGTTTGAACTAAGTGTCTTTCTACCATGAGTGAAAACTCTTGGTTATGGCATTGAAGCTAGCGGAAATATACCCGAACGTATCGCACGCTCGAACATACAACAGAGTCACCATCGAACTTTATTTATCCCCAAAGGGAAGGGAAAAGATAGATAAAACCCGGGGGAAAGAGATATATTGAGTAAGGAAGTCGGTTATGCAAGGGGAAGGTATTAGCACCCCAAACATCCATGGTACTCCATGGGAACCGTTTTGATTGTTCTCGCTCGAATAGATAAAGTGCTCGGTGAGGATTGGGGCCCTCATGCCTACGTATCCTCATAGTACAATAAGGAATTCAGAGCTTCGTAGTTCAAGGAACTAGAGACAGGAGGTGGAAAGAGTGTGATAGAAAGTATGGTTTGAACCAAAGAATAATGTTGTTTGAACTCCAACAAGGGGTGAAAATGTGAACCCAAGAGTAAAACTGGTGTGAACCAACAAGTGAGGGCGTATAAAACTTGTATCACTATATTGGAATAACCGAAAAGAAAGGGTTGCTTAAGTACGGCTGCAAAGTAAGTAAGGAGATGTTCGTCTAAGCTATAGGGTCTGACAAGACGAACAAATCGGCTCTTGGTTCACAAAAAGGGGTACAAGATGGAGCACAAAGGTATAGTGTATTTGGATCAAAGAATAGGTATATTACATGGAGTGAAAGAAGGTAGAGTATGAAGATATCATGGAGATGAATGAAGTGAAGGGATCGAAGTCACAGAATAAAAGAACTTGGCAACGAGTGACTGAATAAGTATTGTTTGAAATTGAAAGGTGAAAGTGTATTGGAATCCATAAGAGAAATGGGATTTCTACCATAGAGGGAAACAACGTTAACCAATACGTGGACTAGCGGACCGCCACTGTAGGGTTTTAGCTAAAAAGAAGGAATTAAATGTTTGGGATGAGAGCTTAACAACTCTAGGTACAAAATATGGACTATTCGTTAGGCGTCCTAAAAGGATATGTATGGAATTCCAAAGAAGGTGTATTTTGATGTCAAAGAGACAGTATGTCACTGGGTGAACGATTTATGATAGAGGGTAGATAATGGATTATGAAAGATATGAATGATGCCCTAAGGCGAAGGAGAAATAATCAGAAGTATGCTCGCTAAGGATTCACATCCTCGTGCCTACGTATTCTTATTATGCAATGAGAAAGTCAGAGCAATCGTAGTTCAGAACTACGAGAATAGAAAGAGAGAGATGTTGGTCTAAGCAACAGGGTCTTACAAGACAAACACCAAGTCAAGAAAGGATTGTGGTATTGGAGTGCAAGGAGTTGTGTGTCACTTGCTGGGGAATCGATAGTTCGAGATCGAATCAGGATAATACCTTGGATCCAAGAGAAGGATAGACTCTTAATCTAAGAGCAAGGTAAGCATTTACCAATACGTGGACTAGCAGGCCGCCACTATAAGGTAAAGCCAAAAAGAAAGAATGGATTAAGTGTTTGGGGTTGTTTACCCAAACAACTCTTGATTGAAGAGATGAACTGTCATCCGGACGTCCTAAAAGGATGGACAAAGAGTCCAAAGAGGAGTATAATTGATCTCAAAAGATGGTATTGATGAAGGAATGAATATTGATTGATAAATAAGATAGCTCGCGAAGAAACCGGGTTCTCCTGCCTACGTACCCTTATAGTGCAATAAGGAATTCAGAGCTTTCGTAGTTCAGCCTACTAGGGATGAAAAGAAATTGATTGGATGCAAAAGAAATGAATGATTGAGATTGAACTGAATAGAATGATGAATGAAGTAAGAGAGTTAAGTGATAAGAGACTTGACAGTCGATTGATAGAAATCACACTAAAGTCTATGAATAAGGGCGAACACTTTGAATATTTGGGGCATACGCCCCATACGCAAAGTCGCTCTAAACAAGGGTAGGAGAGACTCCCTCTCATCATTCCTTATTACTCAAGACTCGAGGTGCATGATACTTATCCTGACTGACAAGTTACTGGTGAAGAACCTTTGTTGTTGACCCTTGTGTTGATATTGTCTTTGCATGAAGAAGACTTGGTAGTTTAATTGATTCGTATTGTACTAAAGTCTATGAATAAGGGCGAACGCTTTGAATATTTGGGGAATACGCCCCATACACAAAGTCGCTCTAGACAAGGGTAAGAAAGACTCCCTCTCATCATTCCTCATTACTTAAGACTTGAAACGCATGATACTTCTCTTGACTGACAAGTTGTTGGTGAAGAACCTTTGTTGTTGACCCTTGTGTTGATATTGTCTTTGCATGAAGAAGACTTGGTAGTTTAATCAATTCGTATCGTACTAAAGTCTATGAATAAGGGCGAACGCTTTGAATATTTGGGGCATACGCCCCATACGCAAAGTCGCTCTAGATAAGGGTAGGAGAGACTCCCTCTCATCATTCCTCATTACTTAAGGCTCGTTTCGCACAGTTTGAATCGTATTTACCAAGTGTTGACCTTTGATTTGTCTTGTATAATCCGCTGCTTAGTGTGACTGAGGATGCCTTGATTGAAGATCTTGTCTTGATGCCTTGAACTCCACAGCTTGAAAGAAAAGTCTTGTTAAGTGACCAATGGTCTTTTTGGTCACTCAACTTAGACTGTGGGATTATACAAGTTCAAAGGATTTAATTGATCAAAATTGATTTTGATCAATTTAATAATGAGTTTTGTTTTAGTTTTGAGGGGAACTAAGTTTGGATCTAATTGAAGTTAGTTATTGTTAGAAACTATCCTAAGGGATCATGCATTAGAAGTTGGTTGAACATTCTAAGTGACAAGTTAGAAGTCCTAAGGGAGCATGTCAAAATATTGATTAAAAGGCCTATGTTAAGTCCTACAATTATAAGGAAACAATTACATTCTATGTCCCAAGGGGATCATGTCATAAATGGATAACAGACCTAAAATTCCTCTAAAGGGAAAAATTGTCATTTACAAGATACGTCCAAATGTCATCTCAAAATTAAATTCTAATCAAAACTTAACTAGAACCTAAAAATGATGAAGTCCTAAAAATGGTTTAACCTAATGTTGAAAATGACATTATTCTAAACTTAATCAAAAGTCTTGTTATCTCTAATTAAAATCCTAATTAAAAAACCTAATATCCTAAAATCAAGATTTAATCCCTAATTAAATCCTACTTAACCAAATATTCTAAAAAAACCAATCAAGTTCTATACCAAAAATTATATTCCTAGTTAATCAAAATATTCTAAAGGATCAACTAATTATTTTCCAACTAATCAACATAATTCTAATCCAATCTTAACCTAAAATATTAACCTAATAGTATTCTAATTAGAACCTAATATTATTCTAATTCAATTAATCGAGAATAGGCCAGAGGTTGCAAACCTGGATTTGGGGTGTGCATAGCCAAAGGATTCAATGATTCAGTCAATGGGCCTTAGGCCCAGAATCTCTTCACCAGCAAAAGGCAAAACGGAATGAGGGTGTGGCGCTTGGAATGAGACCTCGTTCGACGCGCAAAGGTAATGAGTTCCCTCTTTCATTTCCTCATTTCGGTCTCTGTTTCATCTTCTTCTACTCTCTTCTCTGCGATTGAGTTGTGTGAGTGATCGTTTTATGGAGATGGAGAGAGTTTCTGCGCTTCTGGTGTGAGTGTATTGAAGTGAATTTTTTTATGTGAATCCAGGGTGCAGGTGATGAATTGAAAATCTGCGGAAGAAGAGACAGAGTCAGAAAGATTGATGATTTGTGGAGGATTCACAGTTATTGATGATGGGTGCAATTGAATGATGGGTGAGGCTTTGGACAGTGGATATTTTGGGTTTGGTTTTGGAGGTGTTTGAAATTATTGAAGAAGAAGGTTAGGGTGAAGAAGATTGAAGACAAGAAGAAGAGAAGAAATATTGAAGGTTGGGGAGAGAAGGACTGAAGAAGCAGAAGGTGAAGTATGAAGCAGGGAGAAGGTTGAAGAAGTAGATTGAAGATTGAGATTGTTGTAGGAATTTGGGATTGAGGTGAAGAAAGTGATCCAAAAATCCTCAGGGCATGGCAATGAGTGATTTATATAGCAGAGAAGTGCAACCGAATCGGGCAACGAAAGTCGGGCAGGTCAGTTATATTTGGGCAGTTTAGTTGCAAAAATTTATTAGAAAATTATGTTATCATGGTTAGCTAGTTAGGCTAGTTGGTTAATAAAAGTTGGGATGTTAGTTTGTTATGAAATTGCTTTTCCTTGGTTGAAATAAAGTTAGTTAATGCTTACTAGGTGATGGTAATCGGTTATTTGAAAATGTTGTCAATAGGGGAACTGATTTATGAACCGAACTTGTTTGTTTTCTTGCTTGAAATTGATTGATGGAGGTTTCAAAATTTGGTGTTGTTGACCTGCTGTGATTACGGATTGGATATCATGGCATGTGGTATGTGATTCATTGGTAAACTTGGAATTGCAGGTGTGGTGCTGGTGTTGCAGCCTATTGGCTCTCTTCCACAGGGTTTAACATGGCAATTTGGATGTGTGCTTAGGCTCGGTAGGTTTACAACGATTGTTTGGCCTTGACATGAAAGGGTTTAGGTTATTTGGTTATTGAAATTTTGTAAGTTGAACTTGATTTGGAATGTTTGATTCTTTGTGGTTTTTGTGCAGGGTTTGTTAGTGGTTGAAGAATGATGAGATTTGTGCTTGGAATGGATTGAAGAACTTTGAATTGGCTTGGAAGGAGCGTCGGAGAATTATGCCGCTTGTTGAAGAGTCATTTGGTTCTACTTCTTGAAACCTCTTCTTGGAATGAATGGAAATGAAGGTTATTTGGAATTTTAGTGGGAATCAAGTTGGTTTAGTGATATGACATTTGAATTGAGTTATGAAACTTGCTTGAATTGTTTAACTCATTTAGTACTTTTGCAACGTTTGAAGTAGCAACATTAGACTCAAATTATGTTAGAGTTTTTTGGATTCATGTTAGTTATCGAATTAAATATTTGGAAGATTGTTATGCGAAGTTGTCGTCAAGGACTTGCTTGAATCTTGAGATGGCGATGTACATGCTTTAGAAATTAGTAAAATGTGAGAAATGGTTTTGAATGATTTATGATGTAATGGAACTGTGGAATGAATTTGACATTCTGTTAAAAATATTCCTTCTGCAGGTCGAAAAGTATGCAGGTTGATTAGAATTGAAAGGCAGGTTGTTGTGCCGTTTCTTGGCCTTTTGGCTGTTGGCTATGCTGCTATGAAAGTTTGGAAGGCTCGCATTTGCAGCTTCACGTCGCAACCTTTTCGTTTCCGCTTTGGCCATAGTTATTTGCATTAGGATATAGGCAATGGGTGTAACAGGGTGAATTGTATTTATCATGGGTTAGAGTTAGATATTTGGACTTGGACAATGGTCTTGGATTATGCAGAAGGATAGTGGTTCAAATGTTATGATTAATTAGGGATTTAGTTGTATTATAATGTGTTTTACTGAAGAGTTTTGGTTCTGCTAATGTAGCTTTCGGCGTTTGGAGCTGATACATATGCTTTGGCATTTAGCTGTCGTTGTTCGTTTCAACGCATTTCGACCTGCTTTCCGTTTTGGACATGGCATATATGGCACTGAACCTTCACGTACCTGCATTTGTCTTACTTGGTATAATGTGACTTGGGTTAAAGTGGGCCTAAGGATATTGGGCCTAAAAATCAAAGGAGAAAATTCCAACAATTTAAAATGGACCTCCAAGAAAAATTCAGTATTAAGAAGTTAATGATTTCTACAATCAATTCACATTTCAAAATCGACTCGAGATCAAAACCAACTTGAATCTCTACCATCCCTTTGATTTAAGATCAATTCGAAGCATAATCAATTATGAAATTAAAACTAGCTTGGCACTCGAATCCATTTGAAACCAAAATCAATATGCCATAGTGATGAATCCAATATCTACATGCAATAGACTAACAAACGATCACAAGGCTTATAAGTCAAGCAAATCAAATGCCTCAAGTTTAAAGGAGACTCTTTATGCTTGTGGAATACGTCATGCAAGACCTCGGACATTAGATGACATGAACTGCGATGATACATATTATCACTACATATATAATAATGAATGAATAACCGTGAAAGAGAATGGACCAGGTCCCCATGAATGGAAGCGCGATTGTACTGATGAATCATGAAACATGTAGTCGAGAATCAAATGGTTAACTTTGGATGAGCATGGACCCATGAGTGAAATAAGGCACAAAACCAAATGGATAACTAGACAACCAGATATGCGTTAAATTTCAAAGATCAAGGCGTGATCATGCTTGATCAAATGCCTCAAAAATAAATGATTCACCATGCAAGTGAAAGTTCCAAGAAGTTAGGGTTCCCAAATCAAAGCACACCACCGTATGGAACCTCCCCAATTAGGGTTTCCAACCCTTCCAAACAAACCACAAGGATTACCCACTCCAATACCGAAGTCTCCAATCCAAGTCCGCTTTGTTAATCAGAAATCTTGAATCTGTGAAGTATAAATGATGATGAATATGCATGAGACATGAATGAGGTTAGATGGATCTCGAGTTATGGGTCAGATGCAAAAGTAAAAATGGGGGGCAAATTTTGGGGTACTACAGGCATAGACGCATAACTCGCATCAACTTTGATTTACTAAACAAAGTAACTTGAAAAGATTTAGTAATCGATCTACCAAAAATGAAGTTCACCAAAGACCATATATGTGAAGCGTGTCAAATAGGGAAGCAAACGAGGGTCTCATTTAAATCGAAAAATATAGTTTTAACCTCGAGACCACTTGAGCTTATTCATATGGACCTTTTTGGTCCATCAAGGACCAAAATCATAAGTGGTAACTATTATGGGTTTGTGATTGTTGATGATTACTCTAGATTTTATTGGGTTATGTTTTTGTATATTAAGGATGAGACGTATTTGAATTTCAAATACTTTGCTAGATTGTTTCAAAATAAGATGAACTTGAAAATTATTTTCATCCGAAGTTATCACGGAGGATAATTTGAAAACCTCCTCTTTGAGAAGTATTGTGAAAAACATGGCATTGATCATAACTTCTCCGTTCTTAGAACTCCAAAACAAAATGGGGTTATGGAGCGTAAAAACCGTATTTTAGAGGAGTTGGCGAGGACAGTGCTTAATGAAGGTAATTTACCAAAGTATTTATGGGTTGATTCCATTAGCACGACGTGTTATGTCTTGAATAGGATTCTAATACGTCCTATTTTAGATAAAATATCATATGAACTACTTAGAGAAAGAAAACCTAATGTTTCTCATCTTCACGTTTTTGGATGTAAATCTTTCATTTTGAACAATGGAAATGATAATCTTGGAAAGTTAGATGCAAAAGACGACGAGGGTATCTTCCTCGGATACTCATAATCTAGTAAAGCTTATAGGGTTTATAACAACAGGCTACTTATTATTGAAGAGTCGATTCACGTTACTTTTGATGAGTCTTTTTTAAAAAAATGTTGGGAAATGTGTTTCTTTTCATGATGTAGGTGTATCTTCATAAGATATTCTCAAGGAACCCGATGATGGAATTGATCAACCTAAAGCGATGGAAAATGAGAACGCTGAAGATGACGATTGTGAAAAGGAAAAGGTGGAAAGTCTAGTTGCAGTGGATGAACTACCTTTGACTTTGGAGAACATCCAAAGATCATATTGGCAACATACTTGGAGACATCACCAAAGGTGTGACAACACGCTCTAAGATAAGTAACTTTTGTTATCACTTTGCATTTGTTTCACAGGTTGAACCTAAAAACACTAAAGATACATTACTTGATGAGCATTGTCTTATGGCCATGCAAGATGAACTAAACCAATTTAAAAGGAATGAAGTTTGGGACCTTGTCCCTCGTCGAAAATATCATCAAGTAATTGGCACAAGATGGGTTTTTAGAAACAAGCTTGACGAAAATGGAGTCATAACACGGAATAAAGCCCGACTAGTGGCTCAAGGTTATAACCAAGAAAATGGCATTGACTAGGAGGAGACTTATGCTCGGGTCGCTTGCCTCGAGGTTATACGCCTTATACTAGCGTATGTTTGCTCCAAGAATTTCAAGTTATTTCAAATGGACGTGAAAAGTGTGTTTCTAAATGGTTATATTAATGAAAAGGTGTATGTAGTTCAACCTCCTAGTTTTGAAATTCACGAGTATCCCAATCATGTTTTCAAATTAAAACGTGCTTTGTATGGTCTCAAACAAGCACCTAGGGCTTGGTATGACCGACTTAGTAAATTTTTTATTAATCAAAGGGGAAAATATATACTACTTCTTTTATTAAGCGTCGTGGAAATGATACTCTTCTTGCTCAAGTTCATGTCAATGATATCATTTTTGGATCAACTAATATGCAACTTGTCAAAGAGTTTTCTAAGCTTATGCCTGATGAGTTTGAGATGAGCCTAATGGGGGAGTTGAACTACTTCATAGATCTTCAAATCAAGCAACTCAATAAAGGTACATTCGTTTATTAAACCAAATATTGCAAGACTTGCTAAAGAGATTTGGCATGGAAGATGCAAAATCGATTGACACTCTGATGCCTATAAACGATAACTTGGAAAATGAAAATGGTAAGGATGTTTATGTGAAAAAGTATAGATGTATGATTGATTCTCTTCTATATCTCACGACATCTAGGTCGGATATTATGTTTAGGGTCTGTATGTGTGTCTGTTATCAATCAACTCCTAAGGAATCACATTTAAAAGCCATTAAACGCATTCTTAGGTATCTTTATGGTACTTCTAAGCACGGGCTTTGGTATTCCAAGGGAAGTGATTGTAATTTGGTTGGTTATATCGATTTCGATTTTTGTCGGTTGCAAATCAGATAGGAAGAGTACTATTGGAACTTGCCACATGTTTATAAATTCCTTAGTTAGTTGGCATAGCAAGAAACAGGTTTTTGCTGCTTTGCCAACTACTGAGGCGGATTATGTAGAAACCGATAGTTATTGTGCTCAAATTTTGTGGCTTAAACAACAACTACTTGATTTTGATATTAAACTACAATGTATTCCTATTATGTGTGACAACACTAGTGCCCTTAATCTAATCAAAAAACCCGTGCTACATTCTCGCACTAAGCATATTGAGATTCGTTGCCAAGTCCTACGCGATCATGTTGAGAAAGGCGACGTCGTATTTGAGCATGTTGATAGTGAAAATCAACTTGCGGATATTTTTGCAAAATCACTTGCGACCAAACTGTTTTTCAACATTCGAAGGGAATTGGGAATTCTTGATATCTCAAATCTTTTCTAAATATGATTTGTCGCATGCACTTTATATATATATATATATATATATATATATATATATATATATATATATATATATATATATATATATATATATATATATATATATATATATATATATATATATATATATATATATATATATATATATATATATAGTTGGTGCATTTTTGAATGTATATTACATAAGAGTGCATTTTTCATCAATTCATAAGCAAGGTACTACCGTTCCATTTTCCCTTTTTATGTGTAAGCTTTTTCTTTTACATGTTGTTATGTTCCGAATGATTGATATTCTTGATGTATAAGATAGTTCATGAATGTTCACTTCCAAAAATGTCTAATTGATGCATATCAATTTATATCCTTATAGTGACTTTATATTTATCTTCTTCATGCTTGAAATATATAGTTGGTGCATTGGATTGTTATCTATTGTTTCACGAATTGTGATTGAATATGCTATAATGTTAGCAAAATTCTTTTTGTGTGTCATTGTTATGTTTTCATTTCTGTTTTTGGTTTGAGTGGTGGTATATTATTTTATCGCCTTGCTAAAGAACATGCGTGTGCAACATTTATGAAGCATCAAAGGCATATGTCACATAATCGTGTCGCTTTTGTAGTAACTCAAACGTTTTTGATTATATTGTATACTTCACTTTTCATGTTTGTGTTATGTTATTTGACATAAGTTCTGACAATCATATTATATTGTTGCATTATTGTGTTTTATTTGATGTTGTCAAAGGGGGAGAAGCAAGATAAAGTTGGGATGCATATATTCAGGGGGAGCTTTTCATTGCAAATGCATCGTCTCGAGTTTTTCCATCATCAAAAAGGGGGAGTATGTGAGTGCAACTTCCGTTAGATGTGTTTTGTATGATGTCAAAACTATGATACTTTAGCGTTAATGTATATTGGATGGTATCCTCTGATTCTCTATGGGCATCTTAGCATTATGAAGCATAAAAGCATTTGGAAACAACTTGGAAAAGGTCTCATGCATCAAACATGCATGAAAAATCAATTTTTGTGAAAAATGGCATTACAGGTCGACACATACGTATATAGGTCGACACATACGTATATAGGTCGACCTATTGAAAAACATTCTTGGCTATAGGTCACACATGCGTTCTATAGGTCGACATGTGTGATGCAGTATTAAAACATGTAGCTTTTGTTTCATGTGCGGACTCTTCAGTTCGACACATAGGAAGTGCATAACATTCATAGGTCGACACACGACCTGAGATAGGCCGACCTATGCATCGAACAAGCTGACACATGACTTTCATTGATCGACCTATGCGATGTATTTTTTCAAAAATTCATATTTTTCTCAAGTCCTTTGCTTTTTTTTTGTCCTAAGTTACCCATACATATAAATACTTCATACATGCATCATTCTCTTGTAAGGTTTCTAGAGTGAGTAAAACCTGCATGAATCCAGGATATCGAAGCATTCTCATCATCTTCAAATCCACCTATGCATACACATAATCCAATTACACATAATCATTATTTGATTGGGTGTCATCTAGATTATAGTTGATAACGTCCAATTAGGTTTGTTGTACCGAGAATATTGGGTCGAGAACTTTGAGGGATTCAAATCAGAAAACCAAGTTGGGGTTTTCCTTTAAAATCTCTTAAGGTTTGAAGATTTTGGACAAGATTGTGTAATTCAGATCCGATTGAGCGAAAGTCTTGGGACAAGGGGTGTCTTGCAAGGGAGTAGCGTGAGACGGTGGATCATGTTGGTAAATCATGAGTTTCAACAAGTGTGCACTTTGGATTAATTCAACCGGGTGAAAGCCTTGGGACAATGAGTGCCTTGCAAGAAAGTAGCAAGAAGGGTGAGTTGAAGTGGCATTGTTGGTTACTTGATCAATTTTTTATCAAGGATTTTGGAGGTGGTAGAATCAACATCAAACTTAGGGTTTGTAGAGTTCGATTTCTTCATCTCTTGTATACACATGTTTTACAAAGTAAGATTTATTATAATATCTCAATTTGAATTTGAATTAAGAGCAAACGTATCCATAGCGATGTCGATTGGGGGAACTGCCTAAACAAATCCTTGTGTACTCTCTCTCTCTCTGTATATATCTATCTATATATCTCTATCTCTTTTATTTTATGATTTGCAAATTGTCGATTACATTGATCATTTAGTCAATATTGTTTGGATCATAATTTTGAATGTGTTTTGAAATTTGTGTTGTTGTGTAGATCACAAACCATTTGGCTGTCATTGGATTTCTAAGAACAACAAACACTACATAAAGTTCCAAACATTGTTGATTGCACATTAAGTGTTCGACAAATTGTCTGACTTAAATTTTTGTGTTTTGTTCATTGGAGATAACATTTTCCTATTATTTTGTATTCAACTAGTTGCGATTAGTTGTGTTGATTGAATTGTGGGTTATTATCATTGCATTGACACCTCTACGCATATTCGAACTTTTTGATAGTAGGTTTAGATAGACATTTTTGATCTGGGAAACTTTTAAAACTTGCTTCCGCGTTATACTTTTTCAAAACCAATTTTGGTTCATGTTTTAAACTTGTGATCTATTCACCCCATCCTCTTGATCTAGGCCTATCGTCTAACAATACCTGCATATGTCAACTCATCAAGAGATATTAGAAGACGAGCAAACACAATTAGATCATGTTGAGGATGTCTTACCTAGATATCACCGCATTGTGGAGATTGCGTAGACAGACATTAACCGAGATATCTTCCCTGATGGGTCCGATGTGACGCTGATCCTAGATGCCATCATGACGAAGGCATTGGGGCATTATCGTACCGTAGACAGAGCCGAAGAACAAGGGGATTGATGGCCGAAGAGGCAGAAGAGGCAAAGACGATGTAGTCTGACATACATCATAGTACATTAGTATATAGTAAGAGTACTATGAATTGTATTCTATTTTGTCATCATTTACTTTATCGTTGTTCTCGATTTTTTTGCTATTTATTGATCTTTTATTTATATGACATTTTTGGATCATCTGAATTTATATACGTCATTCTTTGTATATCAATTGTATGATTTAAATCTCATCACATAACATGGTACATAACACTTATAAATCTTCATTTGAATAGCATAATCAAATCATAACATGAAACATGTTGTTCTGATACGTTACTGAGATGCATTTCCAAAAAAAAAAACAGAGATGCATCTCCGGAATATTTTAACGATCAATCACAAATTGGTGCGTCCAGAGATGTATCTCCGAAATTTTGAGGCATTTAAGTATTTTCGCATGGTGACTAAAAAACATATAGGTGCATTAAGAAATTAAAAAAAAAAACTAATATTTTCAAAAGAAAATGGTTCAAACAATTTTTTGAATAAAAACATGATCTAAACCAAACCATTACACCCTAGATTTAGATTCCCATTTTGAACTTGACTCATTTGTAAACTGATGGAGACACTAACTTCACCTGCATGTCATTTGGTTTTCACCGATGGAGACACTAACTTCACCTGCATGTCATTTGGTTTTGAAAACATTGACGATTGTTGTATTTGTTTTGACATTGTATAGGAAATATGAGGAATTACTCTAATACCAACAAGTTGTTTGGTTCCTTCACCCTAAATATTTTATCCATCATTTTCGCTCAATCAGGAAGAAAGTGAAATTAAAAGAGGAGATAGAGAGTAAGGAGAGAAAATGAAAGAAACATAAAAAAGAGGATCCAAGATCTACGAGGCAACATAGTTCCTTCACATCTATGCTACATGAACTTATGCAACAATTAAAGAAAGCTTTCTTGGATAATTATTATATTTTTCAACATTTTTGTTGAAAATTGTCATTTTATAATTGTAAAATTTTGCTGTGATATCTAGTGGCTAAGGTGCTCGGTCGTTAAGACTCATAGACATATAAGGGAAATTGTAAGGAACTCAAAATCAAGCTTAACTATGGAAAAATTAACCAAGACCCAAGCAAAGTTTGTTTCTGTATTTCGATGAAGCAGTTAAAATTAAGTATCTGCTGCTTCAGATCTTTTTCTACAAAACCATCATGCTTATTGTAAGATTTCTCCCACCCCTCTCACTGTTTGAGAAAAAAAATTCTGTCTACAATGGAACTATTGAATCTAGTGAAGGTGGAGTGTACATTAGTTAACTGCAACTCAAGTCTTCAAAATATGCATGTGGTGGTGATATTTCACGCTTGATCTTCCACTAAGTTAACGTTTCTCTTCTCTTACTCAGTTGCTTGTTGACCTTCAAAGTCACCAAATACAGAAAACCAATAATGATTCCAATCCGGTGAACAATAATGAAAGTTAACCGTATCTAGAAATATCCATTTTGTCCAAAAACAATGATAGTTCAATCAATAATATAGAACATCAAATTTTATATATGACTTAATTGTTTAGTAATTAGTAAATGCTTTAATGCCTTAGTGACAAGTGTTAAGCAAGAATTAGTAAATGCTTCATTGTTATATTTCATAACGACAATAATATTTTCATTCCTGACGAGAACACTGGCATTGAACATAACAAACACAAGCGCTACTCAAAAGAAAATATTACAACCCTCATTTTTACATGTGTTTATGTTAAAAGGAGGGTGATGCAAGGGAGATTAAACGAAGACTAAGAAACGAGTGATTGAACAGAAATTAAGAAAAGAGATGTGATTCACTGAGAATCACCTTTGTTGATGATACCTGAAGGGTGAAGCAATTTTGTTATCAAAGTCAGAAAGAGCAAAACCAACATATTTATCACCAACATCTAAACCCATCAACCTTCCACGTTCATTCTGTGTTGTTTTCACCAGTTTATGAAACAACCGTAAGGGTTTCACTTGCTTCATCTACTCTACCAATGCTGCAAAAAATTTGTACAAAGTAGAATTTAAAGATGTTATGACTTTTTTTCATTGAAACAAATAATAAATAAATGATTAACTCATGATTCCGAAGACCAGATATCACTTTAAACTAGTTGTTCTAGCATCAAAATTTTAGTCAATCATAAATATTTTAGTTAAATCTTTACATAACAATATGTTCTCTATTGATGCATTTCACAAGAAAACAAAAAGGAAAATTAGAACTATTGAAATTGGCTAAACTTACAATTTGAATATTAAAACCATTTTTTAAAAAGAAAAACAAAAGAGATATTTTGAAATTATCATAAATCGGACGGTGTATAGCTAAAAAGAGGGGTATGAAACCAACTTTTTAAAAATAATACTAGTAAACCTTAATACCAAAAAGAAAAAACTAAGCTGGTTATACAAAAAGAACCAGTTTATTGAACCCGTTAAATGTTACCTGGCGGCGCAGGTTAAGCAAAGGCGCACCCTCCGAACATTCTAGAATTCAGTTACACGCGTTTACCGTTTCACCCAAAAAAGCCCTAGCCCCCACTCCCCACTCTTGATAAACACCTCCTTACCCACATCTCAATCTCATCTTCTTCTCTCAGATTTAGTGTTTCACCATTGGCGCTGCATTTTGGCAACTCTGGTATATCTCTCGTTTCTTCTACTAGTTTTTGTTCGATCGTGTTGATTTCATATTTCAATCTCCATCGAGTTTGAAAGTGACGATGGTGATTTGTGATTAGGTCTCGTTCGTCGTAACGGCCGATTCGGCCTTGCCGACCATCCTGTTATATCACCACCCATATTCCGAGTCTCTTCCTGAAAGCAAATCACGTTTTTCATTTTTTTTCTCCATTTTTTTATTCTTTCAATTGGCCGATGATTAAACTAAATATTTAGACAAGCATATGTCTGAATTAATTCATGTGGAAAATCTAATCTTCTCTATGAGGCCTCTTTTTATTTTCTCTTCACACTTAAGATCTAATTTTCGCATTATTTTTTTCTCAATTTGATTCAATTTTTTTCTGTTATTGTTCTTCCAATGATGAGATCGATGGATTATATGTTAGGGTATGAATATTGATGATTATTTACCATACTGCCTTCCTTCTGAGGATTTATAGTTTATCCTTTTGTTTAATTTTCTTTATTTTTACTGCTAGATTAACATTGTTATGGAGACTCATGTGATGATGAATAGCATAGTTCAACTGATCTAATCATGATTAAGCAAATCTTTTAGTCTTTCGCTCCTATCTGATGATTCTCCTTCAATCAACTAAATTTTCAATTATGCGCTGTTTTGTTTTTAATTTCAATTGCTTCTTTTGGGACATTCGTCTGCCCCGGAAGCAGTGTTTCTGATTTCTTTTGGGAAGAAGACGTCCCTTATATGCAAATTATCCATCTGTTTCACTTTGTCAGCTCTTTTAATAATATTTTGCTGATCATTTTAGGATGGAACATTATTCAATGGATAATTAGTTTTGTTAGTTTGTGGTAATGTCGTCAGTGATGATAGCATTAAGGCTTGTTTCTCAAAACATTCGCAGTGGCCGACCAAGAGCTTTCGCCTTTGCTAGGCTTGAGAGCTAATGCTGTTTTTATCCTTCCTTGGATGTCTGAGATGACACTTAATTTGTTGATTCATTTGTTGATTCCTTTAGAATATACTCCATTAATTTGTTTTTGAAGTTACACATCGGAGATTATGAAATCATGAAAGTAGAGAGTGAAGACACAGTATCATGTGGTTTCTTCAGAATATATTAATTTGTTTTTGATGGGATTATGCATCTAATTTTTAAATTAGTTTTTTTCTCAATTTATTTCAATTTTTTCCGCTCTGTTATTCCTCTTCTGAAAATACTTTATCTATGTATAATTTTCTATAGCATAGTTCAACTGATTCATGATTGAACATCTTTTAGTCATCTCTCCTATCTCATGAACAATTAAATGTCTCATACACATGTACAAATTTTTTGCAGCATTGGTAGAGTAGATGAAGCAAGTGAAGCCCTTGCAGTTGTTTCATAAACTGGTGAAAACAACACAGAATGAACGGGGAAGGTTGATGGGTTTAGATGTTGGTGATAAATATGTTGGTCTTGCTCTTTCTGACTTTGATAACAAAATTGCTTCACCTTTCAGGTATCATCAACAAAAGTGATTCTCAGTGAATCACGTCTCTTTTCTTAATTTCTGTTCAATCACTCTTTTCTTAGTCTCCGTTTAATCTCCCTTGTATCACCCTCCTTTTAACATAAACACATGTAAAAATGAGGTATGTAATATTTTCTTTTGAGTAGCGCTTGTGCTTGTTATGTTCAATGCCAGTGTTCTCGTCAGGAAGAAGACAAATGTTAAATTAATGGCTTCTGATTTTAAGAGTCTGGTGAGCTTGTTATGTCTCTTGCATTCAAATTACACTGTATTTGTAAATTGTGTTAGATGACGAGTCTCTGGTTTTGAATGTAATGATAAATGAACATCATATCTGCATTTGTCAAAAAATATCATAATACCCCGTATTGTTTTATACTTTGCAAAATTAAACCTTGAGCAAAAAGTCTTTTAATTTGTTGTCATTGTCACATATGTGCTCTCTACTTATCAATAGTTATAGCTTATGTCTTCTTCTGGTTTATCTTATACGACATGTCATGAGTTAGGCTCTTTCTTGTGACGGATTTCTTTCCTCTTTCATCTGAGTCTTGAGTTAGTATAGCTCTACATCTTTGAGGTGCATAAGGCTCTTCACGGAATTTGCATGTTTTCTATTTCATAATGATCATTTTTTCTGGTTAGCAGTTATTTGTTTTTCTATCAAAGAAATCTCTTCCCCTTAGCATTGGTCTAATTTTTTCACAATGCAACATACATGGTTATATGACGTATTTTTATTTTAACTATTTATAATTTATTGGTACAACTCTTAGCTATTCAAGCCCTAATAATCCCAAGCTATGCTATGACAAGTCCATCTGTTTTCATGCAGATCTCTAAATATTCCTTGAAAGGCTTTGTTATTGGCCTCCCTTTTGACAGACATCTGGTGTCTTCTGATGTATGTTTCATTTCTTTGACCATCCACATACCATTTACTACTACTGTTTTCTATACTGATTCACTTATTCTACATTTTATCAGGCTGTGCAAATGAAGGTCTTCATTGATAACCTCCGTAGAACAAACATGCTTGAAGATGTAGAATATACATTCTGGAATGAGTGTTTCACGTCAAAGGTGGATTTATAGAATTCCTATTCTGAAAATTTAAGAATTTAAATTCACATTAAGTCAGATATTTGAATATTCCCAACGTGACTGTAACCTCTTATTGGTTGGTAACTACTACTATAGAAATAATTAAATATTTACATAGTGTGAACAACTAACAAGTATTGTATATTTAAAGAGAACACTAATTGTCTTAAAATTAGACAAAATCTGAAGTTAAATTGTATTTGCAGAATGTAGAGTTGTTGTTAAAGCCTTTGAACTTGAAACATCCAGTGCATTCCAAAACTATGCTAGACAAGTTTGCTGCTGTAGGAATACTTCAAGTAAGTTCTTTGATCACTCCTTTTTTATTTTTTTTAAAGTTATTGATTTATAAGTATCATTTACTTGTTTACATTAGTACATTATAAGAAAATATGAAGAAAAGCTGTTGTCAGGGGTTGAACCCTTTGATCCGCTCCTTTACTTAACCTAGTATTCTACGATTGTACTTATCACGTACAAGGCATTGTCTTCACTCTTGACAATCTCAATTCTGCTGATATCATAATAAGAATATATTTAACATGTGAATTCTTTATATGATGTCTGCACAATTTTTTCCTTTCAAGTAGTAATTTTTTTATATAGTTTTTAAGAAATCATTATGAGGAATTGATATGCCAATGAAAAGCCCTGAAGTATATGTTATGAAATAGTAACTCACTTCCATGACTACAATCATTTTGCTACAACCTCAACTACATGGCTATTCATTTTACATTCTACACGGGTGTTTTCTGTCTGCATATTTATGGCTCTGTTTGGAGATAAACTTAATTGAATTTGAATGGAAAATTGTTGGCAGGACCCCGTCAAAAACTTATTTTTCTTAAGTTTATCGGCAAGGGACTGAAATTTATTGTGAACTATTGAAAACATAATTTTTACATTCTAGACTGTGTGGATCTAATTAATTTGGTTAAATAGATCTAACTTATGCGTTGGTAATTTCTAGGGGTACCTGGACTATGTCAACAGAAAAGCAAAGGCTATAACACCAGAGTAAGACTTCTTAATAGTGTAAGTTCACAGGCATGCTAGTGTTAGTCTCAAACTTTATTTCTTTATACACGATCACCACCTCCCAAACTTTATATAATTTTCCTTTGACTTTTATGAAAGCTATCTCTTTTCTACCCTGTCTCATTAACTAGTGTTCTTTAAACAGATAGAGGCGCACCATAAATCACATCTAGAAACATCTGAATTTAAAGGATTTAATATTTTCTGATATTCACATTCTCTATTCTATAGCTGGAATAAAAATATTATTGTCGTTATGAAATATAACAATGAAGCATTTACTAATTCTTGCTTAACACTTGTCACTAAGGCATTAAAGCATTTACTAATTACTAAACAATTAAATCATATATAAAATTTGATGTTCTATATTTTTGATTGAACTGTCATTGTTTTTGGACAAAATGGATATTTCCAGATTGTTAACTTTCATTTCTGTATTTGGTGACTTTGAAGGTCAACAAGCACCTAAGTAAGAGAAGAGAGACGTTAACTTAGTGGAAGATCAAGCGTGAAATATCACCACCACATGCATATTTTGAAGACTTGAGCTGCAGTTAACTAATGTACACTCCACCTTCACTAGATTCAATAGTTCCATTGTAGACAAAGAATTTTTCTCAAACAGTGGTGGGAGAAATCTTACAATAAGCATGATGGTTTTGTAGAAAAAGATCTGAAGCAGCATATACTTAATTTTAACTGCTTCATCGAAATGCAGAAACATACTTTGCTCGGGTCTTGGTTAATTTTTCCATAGTTAAGCTTGATTTTGAGTTCCTTACAATTTCCCTTATATGTCTATGAGTCTTAACGGCCAGGCACCTTAGCCATTGGATATCACAGCAAAATTTTACAGTTATAAAATGACAATTTTCAACAAAATAAACTTTCTTTAATTGTTGCATAAGTTCATGTAGCATAGATGTGAAGGAACTATGTTGCCTCGTAGATCTTGGATCTTCTTTTTTATTTTTCTTTCATTTTCTCTCCTTACTCTCTATCTCCTCTTTTACTTTCACTTTCTTCCTGATTGAGCGAAAATGATGGATAAAATCTTTAGGGTGAAGGAATCAAACAACTTGTTGGTATTAGAGTAATTCCTCATATTTCCCATACAATGTCAAAACAAATACAACGAGCGTCAACGTTTTCAAAACCAAATGACATGCAGCTAGGGGTGTAATGGTTTGGTTTAGATCATGTTTTTATTCAAAAAATTGTTTGAATCAGTTTCTTTTGAAAATATTAGTTTTTTTTTGAAGATTTCTTAATGCACCTATATGTTTTTTAGTCACCATGCAAAAATATTTAAATGCCTCAAAATTTCGGAGATACATCTTTGGACGCACCAATTTGGGATTGATAGTTAAAATATTTCAGAGATGCATCTTTATATTTTTTTTTGAAATGCATCTCAGTAACGTATTAGAACAACATGTTATGATTTGATTATGCTATTCAAATGAAGATTTATAAGTGTTATGTACCATGTTATGTGATGAGATTTAAATCATACAATTGATATACAAAGAATGACGTATATAAATTCAGATGATCCAAAAATGTCATATAAATAAAAGATCAATTAATAGAAAAAAAATTGAGAACAACGATAAAGTAAATGATGACAAAATAGAATATAATTCATAGTACTCTTACTATATACTAATGTACTATGATGTATGTCAGACTACATCGTCTTTTCCTCCTCTACCTCTTCGGCCATCAATCCCCTTCGTCATGATGGCATCTAGGATCAGCGTCACATCAGACCCATCAGGGAAGATATCTCTGTTAATGTCTGTCTGCGTAATCTCCACAATGCGATGACATGATCTAATTGTGTTTGCTCGTCTTCTAGTATCTCTTGATGAGTTGACATATGTAGGTATTATTAGACAATAGGCCTAGATCTAGAGGATGGGGTGAATAGATCACAAGTTTAAAACATGAATCAAAATTGGTTTTGAAAAAGTATGGCGCGGAAGCAAGTTTTAAAAATTTCCCAGATCAAAAATGTCTATCTGAACCTACTATCAAAAAGTTCGAATATGCGTAGAGGTGTCAATGCAATGATAATAATCCACAAGTCAATCAACACAACTAATCGCAACTAGTTGAATACAAAATAATAGGAAAATGTTATCTCCAATGAACAAAACACAAAAATATTTAAGTCAGACAATTTGTCGAACACTTAGTGTGCAATCAACAATGTTTGGAACTTTATGTAGTGTTTGTTGTTCTTAGAAATCCAATGACAGCCAAATGGTTTGTGATCTACACAACAACACAAATTTCAAAACACATTCAAAATTATGATCCAAACAATATTGACTAAATGATCAATGTAATCGACAATTTGCAAATCATAAAATAAAAGAGATAGAGATATATAGATAGATATATACAGAGAGAGAGAGAGTACACAAGGATTTGTTTAGGCAGTTCCCCCAATCGACATCGCTATGGATACGTTTGCTCTTAATTCAAATTCAAATTGAGATATTATAATAAATCTTACTTTATAAAACATGTGTATACAAGAGATGAAGAAATCGAACTCTACAAACCCTAAGTTTAATGTTGATTCTACCACCTCCAAAATCCTTGATAAAAAATTGATCAAGTAACCAACAATGCCACTTCAACTCACCCTTCTTGCTACTTTCTTGCAAGGCACTCATTGTCCCAAGGCTTTCACCCGGTTGAATTAATCCAAAGTGCACACTTGTTGAAACTCATGATTTACCAACATGATCCACCGTCTCACGCTACTCCCTTGCAAGACACCCCTTGTCCCAAGACTTTCGCTCAATCGGATCTGAATTACACAATCTTGTCCAAAATCTTCAAACCTTAAGAGATTTTAAAGGAAAACCCCAACTTGGTTTTCTGATTTGAATCCCTCAAAGTTCTCGACCCAATATTCTCGGTACAACAAACCTAATTGGACGTTATCAACCATAATCTAGATGGTACCCAATCAAATAATGATTATGTGTAATTGGATTATGTGTATACATAGATGGATTTGAAGATGATGAGAATGCTTCGAAATCCTGGATTTATGTAGGTTTTACTCACTCTAGAAACCTTACAAGAGAATGATGCATGTATGAAGTATTTATATGTATGGGTAACTTAGGACAAAAAGAAATGCAAAGGACTTGAGAAAAATATGAATTTTTGAAAAAATACATCGCATAGGTCGATCAATGAAAGTCACGTGTCAGCTTGTTCGATGCATACGTCGACCTATCTCAGGTCGTGTGTCGGCCTATGAATGTTATGCACTTCCTATGTGTCGACCTGAAGAGTCTGCACATGAAACAAAAGCTACATGCTTTAATACTGCAACACACATGTCGACCTATAGAACGCATGTGTGACCTATAGCCAAGAATGTTTTTCAATAGGTCGACATATATACGTATGTGTCGACCTGTAATGCCATTTTTCACAAAAATTGATTTTTCACGCATGTTTGATGCATGAGACCTTTTCCAACTTGTTTCCAAATGCTTTTATGCTTCATAATGCTAAGATGCACATAGAGAATCAGAGGATACCATCCAATATACATTAACGCTAAAGTATCATAGTTTTGACATCATACAAAACACATCTAACGGAAGTTGCACTCACATACTCCCCCTTTTGATGATGGAAAAACTAAAGACAATGCATTTGCAATGAAAAGCTCCCCCTAAATATATGCATCCCAACGTTATCTTGCTTCTCCCCCTTTGACAACATAAAATAAAAGACAATAGCGCAACAATATAATATGATTGTCAGAACTTATGTCAAATAACATAACACTAACATAAAAAGTGAAGTATACAATATAATCAAAAACTTTTGAGTTACTACAAAAGCGATACGATTACGTAACATATGCCTTTGATGCTTCATAAATGTTGCACACGCATGTTCTCTAGCAAGGCGATAAAATAATATACTACCACTCAAACCAAAATCAAAAATGAAAACATAACAATGACACACAAAAAGAATTTTGCTAACATTATAGCATATTCAATCACAATTCATGAAACAATAGATAACAATCCAACGTACCAACTATATATTTCAAGCATGAAGAAGATAAATATAAAGTCACTATAAGCATATAAATTGATATGCATCAATTAGACATTTTTGGAAGTGAACATTCATGAACTATCTTATACATCAAGAATATCAATCATTCGGAACATAACAACATGCAAAAGAAAAAGCTTACACAAAAAAAGGGAAAATGGAACGGTAGTACCTTGCTTATGAATTGATGAAAAATGCACTCTTATGTAATATACATTCAAAGAAGGTTAGAGAATATATATATATATATATATATATATATATATATATAAAGTGCATGCGACAAATCATATTTAGAAAAAATTTGAGATATCAAGAATTCCCAATTCCCTTCGAATGTTGAAAAACGGTTCGGTCGCAAGTGATTTTGTAAAAATATCCGCAAGTTGATTTTCACTATCAACATGCTCAAATACGACGTCGCCTTTCTCAACATGATCGCGTAGGACTTGGCAACGAATCTCAATATGCTTAGTGCGAGAATGTAGCACAGGTTTTTTTATTAGATTAAGGGCACTAGTGTTGTCACACATAATACGAATACATTGTAGTTTAATATCAAAATCAAGTAGTTGTTGTTTAAGCCACAAAATTTGAGCACAACAACTATCGGTTTCTACATAATCCGCCTCAGTAGTTGACAAAGCAACAAAAACCTGTTTCTTGCTATGCCAACTAACTAAGGAGTTTGTAAACATGTGGCAGGTTCCAATAGTACTCTTCCTATCTGATTTGCAACCGACAAAAATCGAAATCGATATAACCAACCAAATTACAATCACTTCCCTTGGAATACCAAAGCCCGTGCTTAGAAGTACCATAAAGATACCTAAGAATGCGTTTAATGGCTTTTAAATGTGATTCCTTAGGAGTTGATTGATAACAGACACACTTACAGACAATAAACATAATATTCGACCTAGATATCGTGAGATATAGGAGAGAACCAATCATACATCTATACTTTTTCACATAAACATCCTTACCATTTTCATTCCTTTTCAAGTTATCGTTTATAGGCATCAGAGTGTCAATCGATTTTGCATCTTCCATGCCAAATCTCTTTAGCAAGTCTTGTAATATTTGATTTAATAAACGAATGTACCTTTATTGAGTTGCTGAATTTGAAGATCTATGAAGTAGTTCAACTCCCCCATTAGGCTCATCTCAAACTCATCATGCATAAGCTTAGAAAACTCTTTGACAAGTTGCATATTAGTTGATCCAAAAATGATATCATTGACATGAACTTGGGCAAGAAGAGTATCATTTCCACGACGCTTAATAAAAGAAGTAGTATCTATTTCCCCTTTGATTAGTAAAAAATTTACTAAGTCGGTCATACTAAGCCCTAGGTACTTATTTGAGACCATACAAAGCACGTTTTAATTTGAAAACATGATTGGGATACTCGTGAATTTCAAAACTAGGAGGTTGAACTACATACACCTTTTCATTAATATAACCATTTAGAAACACACTTTTCACATCCATTTGAAATAACTTGAAATTCTTGGAGCAAACATAGGCTAGTATAAGGCGTATAACCTCGAGGCAAGTGACCCGAGCATAAGTCTCCTCATAGTCAATGCCATTTTCTTGGTTATAACCTTGAGCCACTAACCGGACTTTATTTCGGGTTATCACTCCATTTTCGTCAAGCTTGTTTCTAAAAACCCATCTTGTGCCAATTACTTGATGATATTTCTGACGAGGGACAAGGTCCCAAACCTCATTCCTTTTAAATTGGTTTAGTTCATCTTGCATGACTCTTAAAATCAGAAGCCATTAATTTAACGTTTGTTTTCTTCCTGACGAGAACAATGGCATTGAACATAACAAGCACAAGCGTTACTCAAAAGAAAATATTACAACCCTCGTTTTTACATGTGTTTATGTTAAAAGGAGGGTGATGCAAGGGAGATTAAACGGAGACTAAGAAAAGAGTGATTGAACAAAAATTAAGAAAAGAGACGTGATTCACTGAGAATCACTTTTGTTTTATGCCTAGAAGGTCAACAATGAAAGTGATTTATCTACTCTGATGTGTGACGGAGCAATATCGGATGGACTAACAAGACTTGCACTTAATTTTTATTGACATGATGAAGGAATAATGATAAAGTGCCTAGAAAGATTTTATGGAAAACCCTATAGAAGAAATAGGTTAAAAAATGTGGTTGGGCCTAACTCAACCCTACAAAATCGGTTAGTAGAGTGAGGAAAACTTGCAACAATAAACATGAGGAAATAGCCTCATTCAATCTCATCCCTCCATTTCATATAGTTAAAAAACCTAATATAGTTAATAACTCGCACATATTCACATATACTCCTTAGAACCGGGAAGTGGTTCACGAGTACTGGTTACTCAATAAATTAGAATCAAACAAAATATTTTAACTAATTTTTTCAATTTTAATGAGATAATAATTCTCAATAAACTAAAATTTTAAAAAAATATTTTATTATTGAATAACTTTCGGATATACACGAACTATTTATACCTGAGTTTTCAAAACAATGTTAACTAAATTGTTGACTTGCACAATTTTTGTCTCAACCAATATGAAGTAAAAAGTAGATTGTTGCAAGTTTTCCTCTCAAACATTTTTGTATAATAATTATTATTTTTGAAGGTACTCCAAATTATATATAGAGCACCGAGTATATCCCTCGCCTATCTAATTTTGTAAGAGTTCTAAAACGCATATTACCACGTACCGAAATAAATTATGTGATTATGGTTAGAAATCAATTTTGTCCCTACATTTCTCAAAATATTATAACAAACTAAAGAAAATTCTATAAAAGGGAAACAGGAGACCGATAATGTAAAAGGTAATGTAAAAATGAGAATATTATAGAGTGTTAGGGTAGCACCTATAATAGAGAAGATGGTGAAAAATAGACCTAGGTGGTTTGGACATTTAGAAAGAGGACATAAATTTTGTGGTAAAGAGAATAGATCATATGAAGTGAAATCAAACAACAAGAGGATTTAAGGATCTAGAAAGAGAAAGATCTAGAAAGACTATAAGAGAAGTTGTTAAAAAAGATCTCGAGATTAAGAATTCAGATAGAAACATGATTCACGATAGAACATTAAGGCCAAAGTTGATCATATAGTCGACCTTGTTTAATGGGATAAAGTTTGAATTTTGTTGTATTTGTTTTAGTTTTTAGTTAAAGAGGGAGAAGGGATAATAACTTTCTCCTTGTTTGATTTACAAAGAGAATAGGGAAAATGAAATTAATTAATATGATATGATGCCTTTTATAATAGTGGATATTTTAGATACCTGATTCTACCATTATAATGCCAAGATTGGTGAACGGATAATCGGTTATTTACACAATAGGATTGGGAAGTATCATAGTCATTCAATGAAAAGGTTTTTTTTTCAAGTGAAAGATTTTAAGACGTATAGATTATAAACACCCGAGTTAAATTTAAAAAGGAATAATAAATCATAGTCGTTCGTTGATGATACCTGAAAGGTGAAGCAATTTTATTATCAAAGTCAGAAAGAGAAAGACCAACATATTTATCACCAACATCTAAACCCATCAACCTTCCACGTTCATTCTGTGTTGTTTTCACCAGTTTATGAAACAACTGTAAGGGCTTCACTTGCTTCATCTACTCTACCAATTCAATGTTGTCATAATCGAGATCTTACATAGAATCGGAAGAGGATATCAAAATCGTAAAATACAAAATCGTAATTAAGATCGAAAGATCCTACTCATTTATTTTTATAGAATCGATAGGGTATAAAAAATCATAAAACATAAAATTATAATCAAAGTAGTAAGATTTTACCAAAATAAAAATAACCCTAAATATATATTATGTTATATATACTTAAAAATACATGTATAAAACATTAAAAAGAAAAGAAAAGATATAAAAATTATACGAAAAAGAATATGAAACAAAAAAAAAAGAAATTAGTTATTAAAATTTCAAAACAAAAAATAATTAAAAAAGAAAAGAAAAGAAAAAGGAGATGTGTGTGGTGGCGTGTTTGCGATGTCGTGTCAGTCACACTGCACAAGAGAAAGATTAATTTGTGATAAAGCCAAAACAACTCCCTTTTTAAAAGCCAACCTATCACGCGATTGTAAAATTACTTATGTAAAATGCTTTTATTTCAAAAACAAAACAAGAAGCAAAAAAAAAAAAACAGAAGATGAAGAACAAATCTAAAGATGAATATTTCAGAAGGCAAAACTGAAAACGCAGGTAAACGTAAATGAAGACGAAAATGAAAATGAAAAATACACGTGTAGACAAAAATGAAGTTTGAAGCATTCATTCTGGAATGAGCAAAAACACATAACAGAAAAACATCGGGTTGCAAACAGGGTCGAAATTGACCCGGGTATTTAAAGCTCGGGATTCTAAAATATTTCTACAAATCATCTGATTTCACGATCTATTTGCTAAAATTGAGATTTTTGCGCTATTGTACAATCTTGCTTACGATCCAGATCGGTGGAGGTGGTTGAGATCGCAAAATCGTGCGACTCCACGATCTGGATCGCGGTTTTGATAACATTGCTACCAATGCTGCAAAACTTTAGTTCAATTACAGTTACTCTGAACAATGTTAGGGTTTTCAATTCGCAGTTTTCAGTTCAAAACTTTAGCTAATGTGGATGACGGATCAAGGCAAAATATAAATAAATAAAAATTCAGAGGAGAAAAAACCTGTTAGGTAAGATATCAACGTGTGTTGTGGTAGAGAGCGCCGCCGGTGAGTAGGGAGATTGTAGATTTGGAGCGGCGGTGTCAATGGATCTTAGAAGTCGAAGTGTAGTGACAACCGCAGCTACGCCGTGATGCGTTGAAACAAAATAACTAAATAAGGAAAAAATAGTATTCAAAAATAAAATATGTAATAGTTCTTAGTTTTAATTTAAAATACTCTTTTGATCTTTTAGCTTTAATTTGGGATTTATTTTGGTCCCACAATTTTAAAAGATGTTAAATTGATCATTTAATTGTTTAAATAGTATTAGGTTCATCCTTTCTATTTATATAGTTAGTCAAAGTCAATTTAAGTGTATAATTGGCACACGTGTAACTGATGTGAATGTATTGTTGATGTGGATGGTAGACAACCTTAAGAAAGAAAGTGAAGGTCTTTTTTTCATAAAACACATGCAAAAAATCTAGTAGAGTCGTTGACGAGTGCATCAGTTGCGATTGTAGGCGAAAATCTTCCTTGAAGGTGAAATCGAAGACATGGATATATGTTTGAAGTGATTTTTCTATAATTTTTAAATGTTGTAGTTTTAGGTTTTATGGAATCTTTCTGAAATCCATTTATTTCTGCACTTCTATTTTTAGGGCATAATTTGAAATGGATGAATATTTATATTTAAAACTCTATCGTAATGGTAAATTCGTTGATGAGGAGTTTAATGTGCACAAAGGAGGAGAACTGGCTTATATGAAAATAACGAAAGGTTTTGGGCCTTAGACTTGGAGGCAGGTGGCGTTGGGATGTTGTGTAGGTGGAACACCTCACGCCATATCTAATTTTGACAAGTTCAAGGAAGCATAGAACTCATGTAGGAAAAGCCAACATAAGTGATAGTGATATTGGTGCTCCACCTGGTTTTCCTCTCAATCTACTTGACTCAATTATTTTTGGAATTTTTTTGACGAGTATTCAAAGGCGTGAAAAACTCCACTGCTTTTCCCCCCTTTTAACATGGATTTGTCCTTCACGAGCGAGGTGTAATTGTTTTTTTCTTGAGGGATGAGAGCTCTTGGCATTTGGTTTGCATTCCTTGGCATCAAGAGCTTTCTTTTTTAGCACTTTTTTCCTCACCTTTAATGTAACACTTCACCCTTGCAACTACTTTGACGAGCGTGAGTGTCGGCTTTTAGGAGAAGGATTCATTGAAGTGTCTCGCCTTAAGTCCGTTTTGGAACGCTCCCACAAACATTTATTGGTTCAGAGAGACGACCTTGATGGTGGCTTTGTGTACGAAGGAGGAGAACTGGCTTATTTGAAAATAACAAAAGGTTTTGGGCCTTAGACTTGGAGGCAGGCGGCGTCGAGATGTTATGTAGGTGGAACACCTCACGCCATATCCGTTTTCTAAGAGTATTCAAAGGTGTGAAACACCCCACTGCTTTTCCCCCCTATTAACATGGATTTGTCCTTCACGAGCGAGGTTTAATTGTTTTTTCCTTCAGGGATGAGAGCTCTAGGTGTTGGGTATGCGTACCTTGGCATCGTGAGCCTTCTTTTTTAGCGCTTGTCCAACTGAGGTTGAGGAAGTCAACATAGTTAACTCAACCTCCCTCTTTGTATTGGGATACTCCTTATAAACACATGATCAAAGGGTGCACAAATAATGGTACATGATAAGAATCATGGGCGCCCACACACCATAACCATCTGTCAAAAGCCAATCAACGCAGACACTTGGCTAGAAGGCAGCCACCAACACTGCCACGTGTCACTGCCTGCACAAAGACCAGTTGAGAATAATTTATGAGGGAATCTCAAAAAGAGACTCAACCCCATCAATTCTCTGCCAACACTCTCATTGCCTCTATGTTCTCTATCCATACGCTAAACAACAAACAACAGTAAAAAAAAAAAAGGCAAAACTGAAATCTAACATGGTGGAGTCACAAGAACTCCACGGTGGTGCCCAAGAATACTGCGGTAGCGCCGCCGTCACCTATCCTGAATCCAACCAAAACCCTTACTCTACCCAAACCAAACACGATAAGAACATATCCGGTCATCAAAACTTTAAATAATCATTTAAAAACAAAACATCATGATTTACAATTCAAAACCCTATAACCTCAACAAAAATTATACCACAAATAACGATGATCTTATGCAATTAGAAAGGGTTTTTGGATCAAGGAAACAAGGAAAACACATTGGTATGAAGATTTTGAGCAAAGAGAAAGAAATATTACTTGACCGAAGCTAGTCTGGCAATGTGTCTTCACCGACGAGGGTTTCTAGGTAGGGTTCTTTTGCTCCTTTCCTCTTTTGTTCCTTCCCTTGCCTCATATCACTACACAAAAAAAACTCATTCCCTGTTACATTACCGATCTACTGTTTCCCTTTTATAGAATTTTCTTTAGTTTGTTATAATATTTTGAGAAATGTAGGGAAAAAATTGATTTTTAACCATAATCACAAAATTTATTATAATACAAGCACATGGGAGATCATAGGTTTTCACAATTGTGCAACCATACATTGTGTTATCGCAACCTATATTATCATATCGTTTAGCTCCGTGAAAAATATAATTCAAACTTGCTTGAGATATGTTGTCAACCCACTGAGAATAAAGATTGTTGTCTTTAAATTTGTGTTCCAAAACTATGATGCTCCGACCAAATGATGTTTGTATCTTATTATGTTTGTTCCAGATCATTTGGTTCACAGAGTCTCAATCTCTACACAAATTGCCCTTACTTTTTCCCAACCAATTCTTCAATGTAGCATGGGAAAACTCAACTAAGTTTGTTGTTGTATTCTCAAGGTGTTTAACCTGATCAGTCCATGCACAAACAATTTTCTCCTTCACCTGGTCCAGAATTGTGCTTTCAATATATTTCAACAAATCTGGATATTTCTTGCACACCTTTCTGAAATGTATAACGAAATCGGCATATAACTTCTTAGTAGAATAATTTACTATAACCGCCCATGCATCCATTATTTTTTCCACTATCACACCTACCTTCACCATTTTTCCATCTCCGGTCTTTATCTATTTCATCCCTACCGTGGGTTTAACCTGACTTCTCACATGATTTGTTATGTGATACCTACAAAGTAATTCATAAGAAGTAGGGAATACCTTTGCAATCAAATTCATCAAAGAGGTATCGCAGTCGATAATAATTACTTTTGACATCTCTTCTTAGTCATTCAACATTGCCCGACATACCTCTAAGGCCCAAGTAACATTCTCCTCATTTTTGCTCTCTAAAAATGCAAACCCAACATAATAGATCTTCTCGGTAGAAGTAACATCAACCTTCTCCAATGATGGAAGTTTGTACTTATTGGTCTTGTACGTTAAATCAATGATGAACGTAATGGGAAAAATGTTGAATAACTTTATGAAATGAGGATGATTCCAAAATATATCTCTAACGGTACTCCATCTTCGTATGTTTGGTACCTGGAAACATAATTGTTATCATCCAAAAGTTTAAATATTCACTTCTATCCCCACCCCTTATTGCCTTGTTATTTTGGTACCGAATATTGTACACTTGCTTGATATTTGAGATATTTTCGGGACTTTTATGTTTCAAAGTTGCAAGTATATTTTTTGTTTGAACCAAATTCAATGACATGTCTGAAACGCATTCATTCTCTTCTGGCATGAGGTGACACACAATTGGATGACCTGTTAACTTTTCACACAAGTCATGGTTATGTAAACCACATATGACATTAAATCTCCATTTCTTATTTGTCAACATATAACCATGCAACTTAAAAGGACACTCATATTTTCTTGAACTAGTGTCATCTTGTTTAAAATTCTCGAGAGGAGGTCTATATTTCCCATTTATTTCACATGTCATTCTCACAAATTCACCTCGTTTATCCAAACCATTATTGGACATTCCGATTACCACACCAAATCTAAGTTTTGAGGCCTCCGTACGAATCCATTGAGGCATTTGATCACATAATTCAAACTCTTGGTCATTTATAAATTTGTTGCCAACATCTACCTCTTTCACAACAACACCTTTGGCATCCGAAGACACAACATGTTTGGGGAAAACATCATGGTGCACTATATCTAATGAAAACAATTGCAATAAAACACTCAAAAAGTGCTAATATTGTAAACAGTGCTGAAAAAATGATAACAGACAGCCTACGGAGATGCATCTCCGAACGAGTTCATATAGAATCCGAAGATGTATCTCCGGATAAAAAGAACATTTTTCAGACTAGAAACAAGCTTAATGTGAACAATGAGGTTTCACATAAATGATTTTTACTTGGAATTACAGATTCTTTTCATCCATTTGATGTGATGAAACACATGAACAGAGATTTGGAGTGAAAATGTTGATTGAGAATGGAAGGGTTTTGAGTGAAAACAAGTATGGGTTTGTGATCATGCATGTGAATGTTTTATCAAGTTATTCTAGAAATGCATCTCTAGAAATATCTGACATGCAAAGGTGACAAAAAGTTTAAAATCCCTCCCCAAACCTCCTTAGATGCATCTCCGGAATATCCACTGAAATGCTCAAATATCAATATATTTGTTGAAAATACCCGGAGATGTATCTCCAGAATATATTTTTGTTTTAATCTAGGGTGGCACTCATTTGGTGCGTCATAAAAATGGTGCATAATGCATGTTCGGAGATGTATCTCCGGAATCTGAGGCTCATTTTTAGTTTTCTATAGGGTGTTTTTTCACCCCATATGATGGGATAAGAAATTCCCTAGATTCCTATCAACAAACATGATTGAGGCTTCCACAAAATTATTTAAAATCATAGAGCAATCAAGAGGTATGGGTTCTAAAACAGGAAAAAAACATTGATTGAGTTCATGCAATCATCCATAACAAGGGCTTCGGATTGAACCATTATCCTTTTTAGGTTTAACTCTAATGCTAGCTTAATTCCCCACCTGATAGCTAAAGCATAACACTCAGACCAACAAAACTTTCTAATTTCTTGCTAGAGAGCATAATTATATTCTTCTCACGATCATTAAATGCCTCAAGATTCCTGAGATACATCTCTGGATGCACCCAAGTCTCAGTTAACGTTAAAATATTCCGGAGATGCATCTTCGAACAATGTTTCAGAGATGCATCTCTGGAATGTTTGGAGCTTAAATCGCGCCAGAACCATTTTCATTTCTCATTTATGATATTTCTAAAAAACACTTCAAACTCTTTTAAAAAATTTATCATCAACAAGTCCAAAATCAGAAAACAAAGCTCAAGGGAACTTTAATCAACATCAAAAACATCATCCAACACTGAAGTAAAATTGAAATTGTAAGTTTTTTTTATCTTTTGAAAAGTTTGAGTTTTTGTGTAAATGAGTAGAAATTGATTATTAAAGTTACAAATGAGTATAAATTGCATGTATGATAGTATAGATATAGTGTAAAACACGTTTGTTGGGTGAAAAGGATGATCAAAACATTATTTTTGTGATTGCATGTGTACATTGGCGCCATTAACGACGTTTATGTTGCAAAAACAATTGGGGAGATGCATCTCCAAAAATTTCTCTGTGTTTCTTTTTCTTGCTTGTTGTGTTGCTTGATTGCACTAATTTTCTGCTTTATTTTATCTTTCAAGCATTATGGCTGATAGACACGATAGACTGAGGCACATGAGAGTTGTACAACATGCATCAGTGCTGCAGGAAAAGAGACAAGTTTTTGAGGCTCGTGTTCCCTCTGTCCATGCTTATCCATCTTCTTCTTCTCGTAGGAGACGGGTTTCACCTACGAACGCATCATTTCTCCATCCTCACGCAGGCGTCGGGTTTCACCTTATCATACCCCAGAGGTATTCGATTCACTACTGCTCATATTTCTGATGCTTTTGTGCCATTGCCACCTTCTAATGTTGATGTTGATGAGCCAGTGCCATCTCCGGATGGTGAGGCTGCTCAGGATGTTGAGCTAGAGGCATTTAGAGGAGGCCTTGTAGAGTTGTCACTACTGCCTTTGTAGCCAGACTATATTGCCAAATATATCTGAGACGGAGAGGTAGCATTAGTTGAAATCATTCTTTTTAACTTACGTTTATTTTAATTGACAAGTTTCTGATGTTGATTTTTATTTTCTATAGGAATGTGATCTGTTGAAGTTTATTAACCATTGGCGGAATACTACTGGCTTGTCTCAGCTGAATGAGGATTGGTTTCAGGCAGCTTTATCCATATCTGAGATGAAGGATTTGTGCATGATCGGTTATACTACGGTCAACCATAAGATACTTAATGCATTCGTGGAGAGATGTCACTCTGATACCTCGTCATTTCACCTCCCGCTTGGTGAGATGTTTATCACACTTGATGATATGTCGTGTTTTTTACATCTTCCGATCAGGGGGAGACTTCTAAATCATTAGAGGATTACCAAAGACGAGGTACTCGAGACGATGGTAGACTATCTTGTGGATGACCCAACGGGGGAGAAGGAGTAGTTGGATAGGACCAGGGGGCTCATGCTAGGTTTGAATCCCTGAAAAAGATATATACATATGAGCTCTAGAGAGCGCATCAGGCTATAGGTGATGACGAGCAGGTGGGGCTCCACAGAGTGCATGCTATGAGAGCATACCTGCTATATTTGGTTGACACTGCGATTTTTATGGACAAGAGTGTCACTCATACAAATGTCATCTATCTAAGGTACTTCCATGGATTTGAGAAGATCTGTGAGTACAACTAGGGGGTGCTTGTTTGGTCTACTTGTACTCGAAGTTATCAGAGGGATGTAGGTGGAAGACGAAGCAGGTCACAGGAAGCATCACACTACTAACGACAATATTTACAGGTCTTTTAATCTTTTTGTATCATTTTCATTTCATCTTTACAACACTATTACTTATGATTCGCGTGTTCCAAACTTTTCAAGCTCGGATCCTCCAACACTTCTCGCGCATCTCTGGTTGGGCGAGTGTACCGACTTACACTGAGGATATGTCGCATGCTACTGCATTTGCCCCGCTCAAAGGGAACCAGACGATTGAGTCGCTTAGAGTGTATCTTGATCGCTTGGTTGCCGAGGACATGCACTTCAACAACTATGTTGATCACCGTGAGACGCGACCATTTTTTACGAGATAGTGTTATACTCTAGATGGTTGGCATGCAGATGACGTCTCACTGCTTCTCATTTTCCCGAGCACGTTATGCGGCAGTTCAACTACACTTAGACCACTCTAAGACACCCCATTGTATATGTTCCTCCTGCATTGACACGTAGACAGATGGATGACATGTTTGATGATTATGAGAGTCATTTGGTATTGGAGGAGGCACAGAGTACCATAGTCCTGAGCGACTAGAGCTATGTGGACAGATACATCAGGTGGTTCTTCAGGGTGTCACATTTGTATATGGTGCATGTTGATCCAAGAGACCCATCGAGGTCAACTCATCAAGAGATACTAGAGGAGGAGCATGCACAATTAGATCATGTTGAGGATGTCTTGCCTAGATGTCGTCACATTATGGAGATTACATAGACAGACATTGACAAAGGTATCTTCCCTGATGGATCTGATGTGAGGCAGATCCTAGATGTCATCATGACAGAGGCACGAGGGGCATTGATGTACTAGAGACAACGACGAAAGATGAAGGGATTGATGGTCAAAGAGGCAGAGGAGATATAGTCTGACATACACGGTAGTGCAGTAGTATATAATAGTTGTATTGTGGAATGTATTTTAGTTTCACCTCATGCTATTTTATCATTGTATTCGATTTATTTATATATGACATTTGGACCATCTTGGAGTTATATACGTCATTTTTGCATATGGATTATATGGATTAAATCTTCATCTGGATACACAAAAATAAAATACAATATACAATATTCTATTCTGATAGATTACGAAAATACATCTCCGAAAATAAACGAAAATGCATCTACAAAATATTTTAACGTTATCTGAAAATTCAGTGTCCAAATATGCGTCTCTAAAAACTGAAAACATTTAAGTATTTTTACATGGTGCATAAATAATATATAGAGTGCATTGAAAAATTATCAGGAAAGCATTCCATTCTTTGAGAAAAGGGATAAAATTCACTTAAAAGAAATGAAACTTTGTGATGATCTTATCTAGAAATGTGGAAAATGTACACTAGATTTCATATTGCTACAGAACAATATTTACATATGCTATACTTGAAAGGTGATTCCAAGGAGGTGAAGTCTTAATGGAAACCCCTCTTCTTTAATTTGGGGTATACAAGATCTCGCGAACTTCCAAAGGCACGTGATTTTCAAACATGAGACATGAAAGAGATGTTAGAATTCTAGAGGTTCCTCGTCAGGGCTTGCATGTTTATAAATATTAGTGCAGACTAGCAGTCTTGTTTTTCTTGAGCTTTACCTTGTTTTTTTCCAACGAAAAAAAGTCTTAACCTTAACATATCTGTCAGCTGTATAAAATATTTGACTTAACGATCTCAATTGATCCATCTTCACCCTAATTATTTGGGATGGTGTGACATGCAAATACAAGGATCAAAGATGAAAATAAATTTCCCATTAAGATGGATTAGAAATGCCTGAGACAACAACATTAGAATCAATTTAATCAATTTAATGACCAATAACTCTACCTACTCTGCATTGTTATCATTTTATGCATATAAATGGAGAAAGACTTTGAAGTTCAACACGTCTTTTAGTTACTCTTCTAAATGATTTGCGAATTTTCCACCTTAGACATTCTGTCCCATCTAACCTAAAATTAGTATCATTTTCATTCCAACTGTGACTGGGCACATCTCGCTTCCGTTTCTTTCTAGGGTTATTATGCCTGGGAGAAGGGGTTTTAGGCTCCTCAAGTTTCCCACTAGTTAATCTGCAAAGCATAAAAGATCATCAATAGAAAGTACCAAAAAGTAAACAAATTGATGCCATAAATGAGATATAAAAGGCAAGACAACGTAAATTTCAAGCAAAACAATTTTAAAAGCTACAACGAGCATAGCACAATAGCTACTCTTTAACTAATTAGAGGTGCAGCCAATAATCTGACCTGTCATGGTTAGTAGGCAATCCTGTACACGGGTTGCACGCAGGGCAAATGTAGATATCTTGCGTGCATGATAATTTCATACAATCAAAGTGATACCACTCACTACACTGATAACATGCAATCATCCTTCCTGGATCAAAGGGCTTTCGACAAATGCAATAAAGCATGCATCGAGCTCTTAACATCTGTTATGAATAAAACACTACTGGATCAGTATCATGTTAAAAACATGTAAATAATGACATTTCAATAATACATACAGAAATGATTCAGGCTCATCGTAATCAGGCTGGGTGGAGAAAATGGGTCAAGATCCATTTAGAAAAGTTTAGATTGGGTTATAACAAATTTAATATGAAAAGCTATAAAAAGTCATAAGAACAAATTGTCAAGATAAAATTTGTGTTTGAGGGTTTAAATTGACTCGACCTAGATTGTGCTCATCCTTGTTTCTCTTGAAATTAACCAACTGCCGGAACCAAACTAATTTTTGACTTCACAACATAAGGTTGACCAGATTTGGTGGTCAATTCAAACTCACTTACATTCAATAGATATGATAACCCCTTACCTTAAGTTCCTCCGTTACATCAACTGGCAAGTTTTCACCTTCCAATACAAGCTCATATACTTTATCTAGGCCGAGTGCTCCAGAATCATTTGATATCTGTCAATAATATATAAATAGTTAAAATCTAATCTCAAGAGAGAAAGGTCAAGAAGACTATGACAATATGTTCAGAACCTTTTTGGCTAGTTCCACCCAGTGCAAGCCCAGGCACTTCACATTTGTAAGTTTCAGCATATAGTGATCTTTGGCTGATATTTCCATGGACATTCCCTGTCATGTATTTTTCCATTTCAGATTTATTGGCAATAAATTTTATAAAAGAAATAAAGTGAGGAAATACTTGAAATAAGCTATATCATGTTCTTGCCATGCAAAAAACATAAAAACCTGGCCAGCAGTGCATACCTCTTTTAGATGTTTCTGAATCTCTTCAATAGTGGGCTTAACTGCACCACTTAACACTGTATTGACTTGAATCTTCCACAAGTGTTTTGCTAAAGCCAGCTCAAGGTCACAACTATCACCTTGATCATAGACACCAGCCACTTTGCTAGCCTATATATAATATATAACATTTTCAAAAAGCAAAACCACCACAAATTTAACAACTGAGTTCCAGTTAATAGAAATGAGATCATAATCATTTATAATAGGAAAACAAAATATATTATTGTAGGGTGATTAAAAACGTTTAGGAAAATAAACTTTGTTAAATATAAAAAATAACATGCCTTTAATGCAATGATCAATTTTTCAGAGATGATGGTAATATCTTTGTCGACATAAGCTGATGAATGGTTCACTATTTCTCTCAAGCCAGATTTGCATGCAAAGGCTTTCTCAATAAGTTGGTTCAGAAGATCTTTTTCGTCAATCCTGACATACAAGATACACAAACAAATCAATTGCAGGTTTTAGAATGTTACAAATAAATTAATCGCTCATAAGAAAAAATCAACAAAAAACTGGAACATACGAGCAGACTAGAGACAATTGAGTTGAGCAAACATGACCAACTATCACTGCAAAGAATGGAGGTTTGTTTACCCAAAATAAAGTGCATCTAAGCATTGTTTGGTAATGTTGTAGCATTTGATGCTTGTGTTTTTAAAAGCAGAATCTACGAAATCTAACATACTCTTAAGATCTGTGGTTGGGCCTAACTCAACATTACAAAACCGGCTTAACCAACTTGTAAGGTGAGAATTGCTCCCTGAGTGTTGTCTATGGCGGATTGCAGAAAATAACGGCTAGCTAAAAATCCGCCATATATGGCGGAACGGAAAATTGCAGAAGCATGGCAGACAAACAAAAAACATTATTATATACACACAAAAAAACAGTAACAGCGTGAAAGTACAGTAACAGCACCAAAAAACAGAGCATAAAACTTACAAAGAACTATAAAGACTTGATAAACCAAAACACTTCTCAACAATTTTGTGCAAGCTAGAACATTGCCCTTCTTTCCCATTAGATGGACTTCGGTTCTTGCTATTCCTCCATTAATCAATTTCGTCCAAAATATACAGGGAGTAGAGTTCGTATCTCCGTTAACTATTTCTATATATTTTCATCCAGGGTCGGTTCTTTGAACCGCCAACCCCAAAGTTTAGGGAGATTTTCTGATTTTCAGACATTGTCTAAACTACACAAAGTAGAAAATAAAACAACTTCCAGCTGAGTTAGCAAAACACCTTAAAGTAAAATTTTGGGAGGATTTAGAAGGCTTATTTTAGGAAATACCCCGAGGAGAGGAAAAATTTATAGGAGGGGGTCTGAATAGATATGTAAGGAGCGTAGCAAGAGGTTTTGAGGGCATACATGGTCTCGGGGAGATAAATGCTGAGGAGGATAAATCTATCCTAGAGTTTTCGCCGCCTTTTGATCTTACTATAAATAATATCTGCTTTAGGAAAAGAGATGAACAACTTATCACATAAGAGTGGAGTGACATGTTCTCAAATAAACTTCTTTCTTAATTTGGAAGTCAGATAGAAAGATTTGCTTGGACTGTAAAGTTATACCAGGAGAGAGCTTGACTATCCAGCACAGAGTATTAGTTATGGGTATAAGAGTCAAGAGGAAAGCAAAGAGAAGAAGTCAAATGGAAGCTCCACGGATCAAGTGGTGGCATTTGAAGGGTGAAAACCAAGGGAGTTTCCAACACAAGATCTTGGAGGAAGGGTTCAGCCAGCCACGAGGAAGTGCAAATGATATGTGGAACAAGATGGTCCAAGAGAATAGAAAAATAAATAGCGGATGAGGTCAAAGCAATGAATGGAGAAGAAGCACTTTAGGCCTAATTTATAAGAACAAGAGGGATATACAAGAATTAAGAGATTTTCCAATGCAGCATTTTCATAGGACCTATAGCCCATCAAATTTTGAAAATCCAGTATTGTCAAGAAGATAATTTGGATAAACCTTTCCACAACAATTTCTAGAAAATAAAAGGCTGAAATAATCTTGCAATAACCATGAGTATTCTGAATAAAAGATTCTCTCATAAGTGGAAGTCAACTTCTATACCCCAATTGCATCAGAAGCTCTCTCATTTAACTTCTCCATAAAGACCTATGAACTTATAAGGCCTTTTTATTGAGTTCGAAACTACTACTTATTGTGTTTTGAAAAAACATCTACAAGCCAGAAGCTTTAAAAAACATCTACTTATTGTGCTTTAATAAATTGAATTGAAGAAAAGTAATGCCAATAAGTCAATCATCCCAGAAGCAAATTAAGATTTTAAGAGGATGATATTACCACAGACAGAAACGTTCAGCATCAGACAGAAGTTCGACAAGAATGTTCAATTCAATATGTTTCTCAAACCTCTGCATAAAAGCAAATGAATAGCAAAATAATGAGTTTCCGCGAAAGAAAAGAAACTACTAAATTACAGTTAATAATATCAGACATAATACCCTACCAGGAGGGAACTTCCATTTGAATATTGGGATTTACCCTTCAAAATTTCACAGTAAGAGCATTTGTAGTCGCCGATGCCAGTGTCTTTTTCTGCTAGTCCAATGCACCGCAAGTGATAGCTGTCCATATGCAAGATAAATCAATCCATTCCCAAGATAATGAAGTACAGAATACATAAATTAAAGTAAATCATTCATAAAGCAACAAAGGTACAAAAACAACAATGAACTGTTTTACGAGATTGCAAATAAAGAGTAGGATTCGATCTTAATTTTGTTCTTTACAGAAACACCAAAATAATAAAAGCATCCATCTATGTGAAGACTAAATGTTAGGGAGCTTCTATGGTTAAAGGATTTTAGTCCTGTTTCTTTTTTTTACTAATAGGTGAATGATTATCATTTAATGAAGCCGTGTTATTTGATTTTCTACCTATTATTGAAACTTTCACATAATCTTTGAAATATTTTTAATTCTTAATTAAAGTAAATTAATAATAATAATCTGAAATTGATTTTTACAAAAAATTTACATTTAATTAATGTGATTATATCAAAATTTAAGTTATATTGAGCACAAACTGTTTGGATAAATAAGTGCAGCTGAATATTCAAACAAACCTGGACTCAATAATTTACAGATATGAAATGAAAAATGACAAGCATTTTAAAAGGAAAAAATAAATTTAAATGGAAAAACCTAAGTTAATTAGACACCAAACTGCGATAAACAAAAGTTTTAGTACTAAATAGTAACTCAGATTACATGTCTTTAATAAATGATAACTCGGTAAACTTATGCAAAAAAATAATGGTAGAAAACTCTTAAATTTAAAGGGTACCATAGAAATTCTATAGATGTTATTGCCTGATATATTTTTCAGATCTACTCAACTGCCATTACTACAAACAAGGCAATAAGTACTTTACCGGTCCATACAAGTGGAACAAGTAAGAAAGTCTTGATCTTGAGAATCAACAAAGCAGCAGTTGCATAGGTTTGGTTCCTTCTGTTTTTGGAACTTGCCATATATGTAGAGCGATCTATCTAGAGTCTGTTTTATCTGAAAAATACCATACTAAGTCCTAAGAGTACTGAATATGCAAATGGATTACAGAAAGGGGGGAAAATGTCAAGATCAAAACCTTCTGCAGTGCATGAAGCAGCGATTTTTCATTTTGGAATAAAGCTCCAATATAATCGATGCATCTTTTCTTCCAATTTTCCACCTTCTCAACTTCTGATAATATTGAATCAAGTTCTGAGCAACTAAAGGCAACGGAATCTCCAAGTTCCTGAATTTAAGCAAATAAATGTCAGCCATGCATATGAGCCAGTGATATGTCATGTCCTACTAGCATAGGCGTCATGATAGTTGTGAAAGTTTTCACTTCTAATTTTGAATTTCATATGACAGACGAACAAATAAGCCTGATATCCCAAAGATAACTCTTAGAACTATTGTTGAGCCTAACTCAAGCCAACAAAACTAGATTGTAAGGTGAGATTGTCCTCACTTATAAACATTGCCCCCACTCTCATCCGATGTAAAACTTTTTAACATACACCCTCACGCTCAGCACAACTGGGCTTGGTGCGCGTGGATATAATGGTGTGTGACCCGATGGCAAAAACCTGATAACAGGTGGCCCAACGGATCTTGAATAGACTTTGATGTCATGTTAGAATTGCGGTTGAGTTTAACTTAACCTTAGAAAATTGACTTGTAAAGTGAGGATTGCCCCCCACTTATAAACATATGTTTGGGGCCATATCTCATCCTATGTGGAACTCTTTAACAATAACATTTAGTAAATTGAGAATAAAATGAAACTCTTACACAAAAAACGTGTAAAATAAAAAGGAAGAGTTTTGAAGGAACTTAATAGCGCAACTCTTAAATCTTAATGCTTAAAGTAAATCCAAATGAGATAATATGAAGAAAGAAAACTGCAACTCTAAAAATTCATATCAAGATAGAAGGAAGCTCTTCACAATGACTACCACTTTTTAGAAATGGCATAGCAACATAACAACTCAGAAAATAAGTTACAGATATCTAATACACCCTAAATCAATCTATTGATGCACAAGACCGCCAATTGATGCATTTAGAAAATATACCTTGAGGTGCAATATTGATGACCAAGTTCGTTCCCTAGAACTTAGACTAAAAAATTGATGCACTTGCTCTTGCCACGACCTAAAATAAAATAAAATACATTACATAGATATGTAAAATGTTTAAAACACAAAAGTTATAAAAGCGCAAGTCTTCATTGACTCAATCGATAGTAATTTACTTGAGCAATATATTCATGATCAAGATGGCTTAGACAGCCAACTACAAACATCAGAAAGAACTATTAAAAGGCATAAAATCAATTAGAACATGGCCTCAGTAACAGATTACAAAAAATATAAAGTTTAAAACTTAACTGCCCAGGAATTATTTGACTGAAACCCATAGTGATTAAAGAAGACCTTACAAGGATAGAAGAAGAGACGTCTAAAGAACGCCAAAAGAAGTATGCATTGCCATTTAGAAGACTGAAACTAATTACACTAACATCACATATTATCTTAATTCTACAACGAACAAATAAGACTTACCTATGCTTTCCAATGGCTTCTTCAAGTTGACAATTTACATCCGTAAAGGTCATTTTAATAATCTGCAGATATAAGTTGTAGATGTAAGCTGTTGATAGCAAAACAGTTTTAATAAAGTACTGTAATTAAGAACATGCTAAGAAGTTATCTCCTAACCCTTTTGCCCCCCAATAGCCTCCAAATTAATCACTCAGCTAGTTATTAATGTATCAATAGAAGTAGTTGTAAATTTAATTGAGGATGATGCTCATTGATATAAGCTATTTGAAACTTTTGCACAACATTTGGTTACAAATTATAATTTGTGTCCCACTTTTTCACAATTAGTTGTAAGCAAAGACCATACAATCACAGCATTCCAAAAAAACTAAGCCTGGTAAAACGTCAGTTGAGATACAGCAAGAAGTATACCTACATCTAGGCTCTAGCACCATAATACTTTCTGTCAATAACTCAATTTAAGAAAACCCAACACATGTCATCATAAGTCTTTTCCAAAACTAACTGAAAAATTAGAACAACATTTCTCCTTACAATATTGTCTCGCAGAAAAGGATCAAATACCTATGAATGATATATTACAAATTACAAGTTTAAAATTATCACACGGGTGTTATTCCACTTCTAGGAACGAATAAATTGAACAAAAGGAGCTACAGATCTTTAAAATAATATAGACAACAGAAAATTACACAAACATGTACCTGATAATCGGTAAGAATATCTTGAATATCAGTTAATTTACATCTTCTAGAATTGCAAGGTCTAGATATCCCCTGTAATGCTCTCCTAAGCCATTCAACCCCATCAACCAGAACTTTCAAAAGAGCACCAGAAACAGCTGAATGAGAGAGGCCTTCCACAACTTCCAAAACATCCTACAGAATTGGCAACCATCTCTTATAAATAATAATTATTAAGAAGAACATATCACATTCTTTAAAAAAGAAGAAATTCAGTAAGATGAAGAGAAAAATTACACAGATTAGGAGGATAATGAATCTAGCTGAATAAAGAACAAAGCAGAAAATAACCAATAAAGTACAGAAGTTAAATGGAATGGAACAAAGAAGATCAATAATTCCCTTGGCATTTAAATCCATGAAGCAATGATCGAATGTAAAAAAAAAAAACTGAGATCATAGCTACACGGTATAGTTATAACTAATAACTATTTGAATTATGTCACTCTTGTCATTGAATTGCAACAAGGTAAACTGACATTGAAGGAGCATGATACCAGGTATTCTATAAAGCACTCAAATTAATCAAGCTATATAATCAGTGTCGAGAAATATAGTTGGAAAAAGAAAGTGCAGGCAGCAAGTCAACCAGAAAACAAGTGGGTAGAACCGCAGCTCTGTGCAAATACAATACTTAGGAGAATGATTACAGAGAAAAAGTAACCTTTAAAGAAGGAGAATGATTGCAGAAACATAGGGCTCTTTTGCACCACTGCAGGGTAGAACAAGATGCTTGAAGCTTTGAAATATCACTGAAGTCAAAACCAAGAGATACACCAGATGCTATGGCAGACTGAATTCGTGCAATCAAATCTTCTACTTTAAACAATAAACCACTGCTCATTCCATGAACAGTGTTATCCAATTCAAATAAACACTGAGCATCATCAAGTAGAGAATGTGCTTCACACTCCCATTTTTTGCAGTTATTCAAAATTATTTCAAGCGTCCCTCTTTCTTCTAAATGTACTTTAAGATGCTTTGATTGAGAAACCAACAACTAAAAGAAAAGAATCAAATTGTCATATTTACTGTATATATCTGCAGCAAAGGAAAAAACTAAATTAAACAGGACAAAATATGAACCTGCAAGTCCCCAACGTTTCGCCAAGAGTTTGACATACAATTAGATGATACTAAATATGGCTTTGAATTCCTTAACCAGGAATTAGCTTCCGTTAACGCTTCTTTGACATCATTAAGTAAGGCAAGATTAACAAATATATTTTCTGAAGCTCTGCAAAAGACCAGCATATGCAAAAAAATGTCATCAGCCAAAATAAGATTGTCATAGTTACTAAAGATAGAACAAGCATCTCAAGAATTTGTGAACCTTAGCATGTCCTCAAAATCAGAAATAGAAGCCTTAGATGAAAGAATCTCTCCGGCTCTTTCCTCCCAACGCATGGCGACATCAAGCACACACGATAAACTAACGAATTGCTTCTCTCCCTCAATTCCAAGCCTTAAGAATCAATAACAAAAGCAAGAAGTTGAATAAATAAAAAATAAACGTAACAATGTGCCAATTAAAACAAGGAATAGTAATAAAAAATTACATAGTAGCCTCCTTCAGCAGTAGCTGAATGAATTCGAGGGGCATCTTAGAATCATGTGCCTGTATCAATTTCACGTGATTTTAATCAGTTCTTGATGCTGTAAGAATTGCTTGAGCATTTAATACAAAGCAGGTTAGCCCCTGTATACTATGAAGCTGTTATCTTCCAATATCTTTTTATAACAAAAGAGAGAAGTGAGCAAAAAGCACTAGTAAGAACAATAATTTACCTTGGAAGCTTTCTGTCGGCAATTAGCCTTCTTCAGCTCAATCTCAACTAGAGGCAACTCATCAACTGTAAAACATAAACCAAAAACCTTGGCCAGTGTAAATTGACCAGAAAATAAACAAAAGGTCCAAACTATTATAAAGCTGCAATAATCCACAATACCTTGAATTTTCAAAGAGAAGCCTTTTTCAAGAATGCTTTTCAATTCATCAACAGCATTATGATGATCTCCCGGTCTGTGAGCTCTCCCTAAAACATCATTAAAGTGAGAAACCCATGACATAGCATCTGAATGGTAATTCCTTAGTAGCCTCAGCTCCGGTACATCAACTGTAAAACTGTCCCATTCCTTAAGCAGCAAACCAACATTCTGCATATTTCTTTAGTTAATCAAGCTATGCTTTTTAACTCTCACAAAAAACGAACCGAAATGAAAATACAGATGCAAACCTTGAGATTCATAGGACCTTCTAACATGCAACAACATTGAGAACTACAAGATTCTGCCTGATTTAATAGATTCTGAAGTGCATCTATCTCTGGGAGTTGAACTTGAAGATCCGCAATCTATTGAAACCATGAATTTCATATATTATTCCTTAGGTAATTTATTTAGTGCATTATAAGTGAGCATGTCTAAGAATTGTGTACATTACACAAAGACTAATTATTTCATGAAATAAAAAGACATTAGGATTAAACTAATGTCAAACACGTTCAATAATGCATGATTAGTGCAGATAACTATATCAATATCATGTCACTGTTAGAAAATAAGAAAAATATCATATAATATCAAAAATTGTATCTTAAAGAGTAATTTAGGGTAACTTAGTTTGCCCCTAAGGATTGATTTCCCTATTTCCTTATATATCTAAGAGATGAGGAGACCTATTTTGGGGGATTATATATTGGGAGCCTATAATTGGAATGCTTAAGGAGATGACACTGATTTTTTATAATCAAACTACACTACATGTTAGTAGTCAATCCCAGATAGTGGGGCGGAGCGACTGACCTCAAAAATGGGATAGCGGGATAGCGTATAGCGAGATGGCTGCTATTTGATCATTTTTTGGACAGATTACAAGATTAATAATTATAAACATATGAAGTGCAGAGGGAAGAACGAAGTGCAGAGAGATGTGAGGGAGGAACTCGCGTTTTGATCATTTTTTGGACAAGTTACATGAATAATAATGATAACGTGGGAAGAACGAAGTGCAGAGAGAGGTGAGGGAGGAACTTGTGATTTTTCTTTGGAACGGCTGAAGTGCAGAAACATTGGTGAAGGAGGGTTAGGGTTGAGTCTCAACTCAAATTTGATTGAAACCCCAAAATTACCCTTAAAACATTTTAAATTGTAGAGGTAATTTCGGTTTTTCAGAGGGGAAAAGGATAGCTGGACAGAAACTGCTCCGGGCTGGGAACCACTCCACCCCCACTACCCACTATTTATCCTATAGTGGTCGCTATAGCGTGATAGTGCTGCTATTGGTCACTATTGACACTCTACATGTTACATCAAATCAAGTATTTCACAAGAGGACTAAACACATACAGATGGATGCTATATGTCAGATTTGCGAGACATCGCCGCCGATTTTATTAGTTCAAATGATAATGACCCAGCTTTGATTAACTTCTAACTTATATAACAGCTTCTCAATTAAAAATAGTTTATAGCTCTCCACTAACAGCAAAGTACTTGTAGAAATCTATGGAGGAAGAAATATGCTCTTGACATCTAAGAAGAGTAAGACATGCCCGATTGTAAATGGAAGTTAAAACAGGATACTTATGGTTGCACAATATGTTGTAAATACAGTTAATGTCAATAAGATAAAACATATATTTATATTTTTTGTGACACACACACACAGATATATAGTGGTTTTACTCAGATGCCAGCACAATTTTCTCTTTCTCAACAATTTCATTTTACATTATATAAAAGACAATTGCACCTCCCAGTGTCACACATGAACTTAATATTTTGCATTGGCATTTGTATAAACTATGAACATGCAAACTTTATGTTAATAGGAACAAGTCTTGTGAAAAGGCCAGTTTAAATGTACACTGTTTCCAGAGCTTTTATTACCTCTGATTTTAACTTGTAAAGAACATCGACATCTAATTCAGCAGGATCTCTAGCTGAGATGCAGCTTCTGACACTACACATCCATGCCTGGTTGATCTCAAACAAAAAATCATGTGAGCAATATAAAAAAGTAATACAGTGACTTAATCAGCAAGCGTAGACCCTATAGTAAGCAACTTCCCAAGTACAAAAACTGAGGAAGTTTAGAACATGATTCAACCCTTAATAGTACAATGTAATAGAGGTGAACTCTTGCAAATAAAGGTATATACAAACCAGTTAACTCTTTCTTAGTCACTTAATGGATCCTCTCATCTTCGTTAGGATAGAATGTCCATTGAATTTTTTCAATGGTTCACCCATTTATGGTGGTGATTTCTAGCTCTCCTATTTGCAATTTTATTTTATCCTAATAATGATCTTTGCAGATAAAGAACAAAAAATATATATAATTAAGTAAAACAGGAGGATGACAGAAAAGACTCCTCAACATGAACTCGTGCCTTTAAAACCATCCAATCTAGTCCTTACTCCCAAACACTTTTGTTAAAGAGCAAAAGGTATGAACATTGATCCACAACTGCTCAAAACAAATGGGTATTCAGCCCCAAGACTTTGCCATATTCTACAATTAAAGGTAAACTATCTGTATCAAACTATCAAGGCAACGCAATATTTCCAACAGAAGATGCGCAAATATATCCTCAGGTGCTCAGTAACAACATTATGTCTAGTCTTGACGAAACAACAAGCTCCCTCAAATTTAGCCAAGTGGATATTGGAGAAAAGGTAAATCCTAGAGGCCACATTGCGAAATAAAAATATCAAATCCCTTCCTACAGGCTGTTAACCTATCTTGGCAGTTATTTTAACAGAGATCTCACTGCATTAAATTACCTAGAAATGCAGATCAGGCAAACAGAGCTTGAATACTCCAAAAAAACAATATCAATCAAGGATTAGTGGGATCACAAACCAAATTGAACCTCCATTTTCATTTAGGAACTTAACTTAGATTGACTATTAATAACACTGAAACTACTAAACCATACAACGCTAGCCGGGTTTAATAGCCATTCTAGACTGCCAATTCACAACTTCTCAGTCATCACTATATTTACCACCCCAGTCCCTAAAAAAGGGAAATTCTTCCAGTCCATGAATCTTAAAGCCCCTTGCACCTCTAACCAGAAGTCTACCGACCTCCATTGACACGTTCCATTTACTGCATTCCCTAAACTATAGGTTTTCTGATGCAAAGCTTCACTTCCAGATTTAATTGATCCTTTTATCTTTCAGGTAACTATTATCTGAAGCAACTTCAAGTCTGCATTTCTTGAAGAGCTATTTTCTGTTAACAGGAGAATTCTGAGACTCAGTCGTCGTCATCATCATCACCATATCTTCTTATCATCAGGATGAACAATATCAATGGGCATAGACTAAGTTGGCATGACAATCAGGGTTGTGTAGCTTATCACCGGAAATAGCAATGGCGGATTGACACTTCCAGGTTGTTTTCATTATTAACGTCTAAAGTAGCGGCAGTAATTTTCCAGCTCAGATTTAATTTCAAATGTAAGAAACTATTTCCCTAGTGTTCAAGGAAAATACATTCCTGTACTGTGTTTAATCACGGAAAATATACAACAGAAAAAAGACACAATCAGCTGCAATCTCTGTCCTAAACCAAATTGCAGGTCATTATGTTTTCCTCCTTATGGGAGGGGGTGGCTTAATGGGGAATGGGGAACCTGTAAAACATTGGAACTTGGAAGGGAAGGATGGTTTCTTCTGTCTATTAAAAGCAAATACACATTTTATAAAAAATGTATCAACAAACTCCTAACCTTCTAAGCGTGTGCTTGGAAACTTAGAATATCATGGTGCCACCGTGTGGTTCACTCAAAGCTATGCCTACGGGAGGTTATGCATTTTGCGGCGAATGGATTGGCACTGTGATTTGAAACACATTCTTAATTTTTTTTAAAGGAATTTTGAGAGAAAGAAATAAGTGACTCTAAACATAAAAAAATAAACTGAAGATTAGTCAGAGAATTATAAGGGTAAAAAAGAGTATCAAACTATTATAACCAGTAACATCTACCTTGGTTGAAGAAATCTTCCTTCTTAATTTTTTAGTCCCTTTCACATAGATGGGTATTCCACAAGCTCTAGAGTATAGAAGTTCCAACTCAGACAACTGAAACAAACAATATCAATCAAATTAAATGGACTGGAAAGAAGAATCAAGATATCATAATATAATTAAATTTCATTACGCTAGCAACAAAAATTGTTTATCATATTTACAAAAAATATAATATAAGGGCCCATTACTTTTCCTATTTTTAGAAATATAGTTTTTTGGTTAAAATAATCTTCTAAAAAGTTTATAAGAATTATGTGGGGGGAAAGCCAAACCAAAAAAAAAACACTCTAAAGCTTTTCTCATAGGCTAAAATTGCAGCCCCTATAAGAAACTCTAAAAACAATTAGACCAGAGTGACTTTTTATTAAAAAAAAATACTTAATGAAATTTTCCTAAAGTTAATGTATAGCCTCTGTAAAAAACCAAATTGTTAGACTTACTTTTGAGGGGGGGGGAAGAAAAAAATGAAAGAACTCAATGATGTTTCTTTGACAAAATTTATATCCTAAAATCAATTTTTATAAAACAAAAGCACAAAAAAATGTGTCCTCAAGTTATGAAGAAAAGACATATGAAGAGCCTGCAAGAAAGTACGTTGGAACGCATTGACAAAGCAGTCTCGATCTCTTGAATTAACAAGCTTGCTTCTTTTGCATATTCCTGCATCAGAACAAGTTAACAAGATAAATAAATGGCAGTAAATGGCAACCACCAAAAACAATATAACATTTTATTGTTAAAGCACCTTCAATTTATGATAATGAGGCTCGTTGCATGGTACAGGGTTAAATCTCAGTAACTCATTAACATATTCTATATGAATTTTCTTTAAACTTGAGTCCTGATGCTTCAACCTCAACTCAATTTTTGTGACACAATCTTTTATCCCTTCTGCCCATTGCTGAGCTTCAGTCAAACTCTTTACCATATCCCGAACCTAAATCCCAAAACAAAGTAGAATTTAGTTGAGTGAAGTGCAGAATGTTTTTCTTCAAACACATTAGAAGACACAACTAGAACTCACAGAATCCATCTCGGAACCAGCCCACAGAAACTGTTCAGCTTTCCTTAGTGCGATAACAGATGCATCAGTCACAAAAACATTCTGAAGAATAGTACTAGATTGCAGAAGCCATTCTGTAGCAAGTTGAGTGAATGTAATGGAGCTACCTTTCACCTATACGCAACCAGGAGCCTCAGAAGACTATATTACATGTTTTTAATAAATACTAGTACAAAATGTATCCATAATAATACCAGCATTATATTATATAATTCCATAAAATGTAACACAGCAAACCCCTAATAGGAATGCAACACAGTCAAAATATAGAAGTTGATTTCAGAAAGACAAGCAAACTTAAGTATTGGAAACAATATTGTAATTCGGTGGGGGTGAAAGAAATATGACCTTTTTTGTCAAAGCACTCAGACATGAAGACTGCTTTTTTGCACTTCTACTCTCGGCTTTTTCTTCAGAAATATATTTGTCAATTGAAAATGCCAAGTCATTCAATTCACCAAGTGAATGACGATAAAGAAGACGGAGTTTAGCAGTTTTGCACTCACAAAGGTGTTCCCAGTGCTGCACAAGAGAAAATTGAATTCAGTATATAAAACGAAAGACATCTGTAAGTGAACAAACCAAGACTATTCAATCCTAGATATCTTAATCTATCCAAATGACTTCCAGACATTACAATATCAACATTTCAAATACTTGTCAGAATACCCGTGTACAACAGTATATTTCCGTGTACATATGGTATTAAACCACATCATTAAGAGATTAAATTCAGTCTTTTTTTGTATTTATGGAAGGAACCATTGATCATAATTGGGGAAATTCACAAGGGGCGGTAGTTTCATTTTCTAGAATATTCTGTTTATTATTTTAGATTACGCGCTCTTCTAATGAAACAATTAGAAAAAGCTTATCTGAAAAAACTTCTATTTGCTTTAAAACTCTTAATTTTACTTGAAAATTTAATTAATTGGGAATTATAAAGACATATGTGTTTGTAAAGCCAAATTAAGAACTACAAGGTTCCTAATTACGCTAATCCAGAAAAATAATAGGGATCCTCATATCGGTCAATTGTCACAATAAATCTTATCCCTGATCGGCACTAGTTCAACAACACCAACCAAGCATTCTCGTGCTGGGTAGGGTCCAGCTACATTAACCAACCGACTCCATGAATTCTTATGATGTATTAGTCCTAATCAACATGACTTTTCATATTTGAAAAAATACAAGTACTAAATACTAATCATCTGCATTTACATGAGATGTGAACACACAACCACAACCTCTTTCCTGGGTAGAGATCAGTTTTCTGATATGTTAGCACCTCACATAACGCAGACCATTAAAGAGAAAACACTGCAGTTAAGCACCCTCATAAAGGTGCTAAAATATCTATTTCATCCTCCAATGACGAGTTGAAACTGCTAATATGAATACTTTACAGCAAAAATGGATAGACACGCATTTTATATCCCAATTTGTATATAAAAAAATTTTCCAAAATCCTGGTGTTGATGGCAATAGAGTAAGATTAATGCTTCACGGTAATCAAACACAATATCAATAACCTCAATCCCATTCATTTACCTCCAGACACACAAAAGATGATGGTCTGCAACTGCATACAACTGCAGAGAGATAGAGATATTGCTGGCAAATAATGCATGCTGGATCCTGTAAAAGACACCAGTAAATAAGACCAAAATGACCAAAATAATGAATTATTATTGCATGTTATGATAGGTTAAACAATCAGTACCTCTTCAGTTCCTACATATTGGGGACACTTCCGAGGAGCTAAACGAGAAGATTTAACGATACCATTTTTCCAAAGTTTCTCCCTCCAGGATTTTTCTCTATCCAGTATCTTCAGCAATTCAATTTTCAAATAAGATGACCCTCTGCTGTCAACATCACCATACTGAACATTGAAAATCAACACATTAGAGAGTCTGCAACATTGATCAACAACTGAACTATAATAATAATAATATAAAAGTATTAGAGCACTCTGTTTAAGTATAGGTCGGAGGAGGTAAGAAATCCCCTTTAAAAACATTTTCACAAAAACATGCACAACCCTGATTGCAGTGATCTGTCGCGGTTGTTCCTTTACATGGGTAAAAAAGACATTGAACACACTTATGCTGGAGTAGTTTAGTTTGCTTGTATGATTTCAATATTATAATTATAAATTATAAAAATGGAACCATGTTTCTCGAATTGTAGAAGAAAATGGTGAAAACAAAAACTTCAGAAAATATTGGAGAAAGGATAGCAAGATGGCATTTTAGTGATCATAATGAATACATATTGCAGACCATCTCAGTTTTTTAAGTCACATTAAGATATTATTCTTTCAACAAATGCAACATACTAAACATGGGCAAACCTGGGCTACTACACAAAGAAGCTCCTCATGAGACAAGACAGCTGTTTTGTGATACCGCTTATAGAGATCAGCTCCAAATGCACCGTATGGTAGCCAGTCAGCTGGAGCAAAATTGACTGCCTCTGCACAATTCAGACCTGAGAACACAGAATACAAATGATATGCTTTAGATTGTATTTAAGCAGGCAATTTTGGATGATGATAGAATGTAACCTCATACCAAGATTGAAACCACCATGGTAAGATCTGGGGAAAGTAATAACAAAATTTCCAGGCTCCTGGCAAACATCAACAATTAATAAAAGAAATGTACCAAAGATCCAATACATACAAAGAGAAGACAATGATAAACAAAAGCAGCAGTGCTGCAGTGTAGATTTCCTGGAAAATATGCAACAATGTACAGTGAAAATGAGCTATCATAAGTTTGTACCGCAAATGAATTTGTATTTAAACGCAGTGTCTGTTTTAGTTGAAATTTCGATGCATAATAACTACGATAGCAACCTATAAAACTCCCACAGATTAAATTATAAACTTCCACTAGCTGTGGAGATCTTGTTTAAATTATATTCCATATAACATAATACTACCTCACGTCTTTTTTCATGAAGAACAAAAAACCAAATGATCATGAGAAAAGAATAGTATTTGAAGGAGTTCATATTAAATGTTTTTCCAAAATTACCCACAGTGCTTATTAATTGCATCCACTAACACAGGAAATAAGGGGATTTTTAGTTAACATGACATAGGGCATGAAAGTAATTCCAACAATAAATACTGTAGAAATTTTGTTTCTTATAACTAGGATAAAGTAAATAGCTCAATTGCTTGTTATAAAAAAGGACCAGGTAGGGTATAATTCACATCAATGTAGTGCATGTTTCTTCTAATTATAGCATTTTAATGGAATCACGTATTTACAACAGCAAACTACAGATTCACCGATGATAAGCTAGGTATATGAAACCTGAAGTATGCTGTAGACAGGAACTCCATTCTCTTGCAAGACAGATGGGTTTAACATGGTAACAAGCTGAAAAAGCAGATCAGGTTGTGCATCGAAAAGGTCAGGAAGGCTTCTTCTCATCACCTGCAAGGAAATTGATTATTTTATGACACGGTCAACATATATTTGTCCACTCAACGAACATTAACTATCAACATGTCCTTAAAATTGAAAATTCAGGGCCTGTTTGGTTTTAAAAAAAAAAATCTGACTTAAGTTTCTATTTTCTTATTAAATAAATTTAATTTAATTAGAAAAGTGTTCACTTCGGGAACCAAAGTGAAAACAAGGTCGGAGAGTTGTAATTAAAAGTGTAAACAGGAAATGGAAAGAGAAAATGTTTTCTCAAATAAAACAGACAAACCCAACAAACAGTATATGAGCATTATATAAATTCCAGAGATTGTTTTTTCCACATTTTAGAATTTAAAGTGGGAGATATAACATATAAGACACAATAAAGGAACCAGTTCACATAAAATAAATGTGGGTAGCAGTACTACCAAAAACTAAATCAAAACAAAACTATGATGTCCTTGTAATTTCAAACAATGATAATCAAAAGATTCATCAACAGGAAAAGCTCGTTTTCTATAAACATGTAAGGTAAAATAGTTTCACATTTAACAATATATTTTATTTTATAGGACAGGCTATATATAAATAATTTTTGGCAAAATGTAGCTGTCCAAATTTAAATAATTTCAATTGAATATCTGCATAAGCTTGCTTGTAATTGTACATCTGTAATTTTAAATAATATCACTGTAAAGTTACGTAAGACTAAATGATGTATCAGCAAGGGATAGCAGATTATGGTGGCCGGCCAAAACTACGCTATATAAAAATGGTGGTGCAACGTATGGCGGATAGAATATATGTTGTAGCCTGTGATGGTTGGCACAGGATCTGCCAAGCCATGATGCCATGGAGGAAAATTGACAACACTTTTGATTCTCACCCGAATACAATTATTAGCTATATTCATTATTATTAGGGAAAAAGGTCGCCAACCATGTCATGGTTATTCCACCTCTTGTTTTCTTATTGTAAATAAAAAGTTAAATGATTTTAATGGATGGGTATAATCCATTTCATAAAATTACCTTTCTATCTTAACTACTTCACTTCCTTTCCTTGTCATGAACATCCATCATGTGCACCCACGGCTACTGAGTGAATACACATGTCTGTACAAAAAGACACTAGCCGGGGTTCTATATAAAATAAGTTTGGATGGTTACTACATAAATCTTTAATCCGACACGTATGAGGTTGAAAAAAAAAATTAAGTGAAAATTACATGCTTTTGGGTGGGGGAAATAAATTAGAAAAAGTACTGGTCAAGACCTACCTTCTCGAATGCCCTGGCTTGACTTCCAGGAACACTGTACCAGCACTTTGGCTCTCCCCTAGAACAAAAGAAATTAGAATCAACATTACAAGGCAGATAAAATGAAGTGGCAGTAGCAATCTATAATCCGAATATATTTCAGAAAATCCTAAAAACGTTTATTTCCACACTAAGCCTCAAGGATGAGCAAATCCAAAGAAAAGCAGAGTAGATAAAAAAAATAGTGAAAACTGAGATGTGAAAAAATAATATTAACAGGCTCTTTTTAAAACGTGCCATGGAAAACTAAATATTTACATTTGTGGAGGCCAAAATCTTAACCAAATAGTTGCTCAATATATATTATTTGCCATTAAAATATAGAACAGTGGAAGCAATACAAAACAAAACCAGAATAGCATATTTCTGAGGGAGGAGAAAACCTTTCAAGTTCCAACACAAAATTTGAAATTAAAGGGGATATAAGGATGTCATAAGAAATCATTTGCTTCTTTCTTTCTATTTTGGCTACATAGAAACTAGACATCAATGTAACCTCAATAAAAGTTTCAGTTGATGATTAGATATTTCTATATGTAATGAGTCGTGCTTTTAAAGTGTAAATGTTACAACATAGCTTCAAAACCAAGAATGTGTAGAAAGGGTTGGGGGGGGGGGGGGATTTTAAAGTGTAAATGTTACAACATAGCTTCAAAACCAAGAATGTGTAGAAAGGGTTGGGGGGCAATTTGGAGGACCGCTACTGCCTTTTTAATTTCATAGTGCTATCAAATATCAAGGATACTGCTTGGCTCCCATGTTTTGCAAGGTAAGCTTTTGTCGTCTTAGATATTTCAGACATCATGCTTCTTTGCCTAATACTTATGCTAATCTTTTGTATTAACCATTCGGTTCCTCAAGGGAAAGGGGCCCAAGTTAATATGGGGTTCAGTAGGAAGGTAAGGAAAGACTTAACAAGAATTGTCCCAGCCAAGGATTAAACTAGGGTACCTATCCCAAAAGATTGAACCTGAGCTGAAGTTCATGAACCGGTCAGTTACCTATTATTTATTGCTATTGAATAAATAAGTTCGGATTAAAATATCAGAAGTACACGGCGACCAACAAGTTTGACCCAGTAAAGTTTTTGGAAAGACAACCAAATCTAACTAGGGCACTACCCCAAATTATTCGACCTGAGCTGAAGTTCATTAACCAGTCGGTTACCTAATATTTATGCCATCGAATCAACAAGTTCAGATTGTACACCAGAAGTACACAGCGACCAACAAGTTTAACACAGTAAAACTTTTGGAAACACAACCAAATCTAACTCCTGTGATCATGTTAATATAATTGAATATGTCCACTTCATCAATTGTAAGGATTCCACTACTACAACCTTTTAATTTTTCATATTTATATACAATAAAAACAGACACGTAATTCCAGGGCAAAAAAGGTTATGCTAAAACAAAAGAATGAATTAATGGTGTTCATAATTAAAATGTATGACAGAAAATATACTCGAATTAAAAATTGAAACGGGGATAAACTAAAATTAGAACATACCAGTGTAGATAATTCATTGAATAAAAGCAGTGATCCTCAAAATGCCAGCAAAAGGATGAGAATAGCATTCCTATATACAGCCAAGGTACCATAACACCAGTGATATTGTGATGAACAGCTCGAAGCATCGAGCCTTTTAACTTAGGCAAGTTATTGAGATTCCATGGATTAGTAGAGTATTCTTGCCATAACTTGTCATCAATAGATTGTGGTTTCTGATTAGTTTCATTTGGGAAACCACTCCCATAGAGAGACGTATCCAAATCATTTCCATACATAACCTCGACCTCACCAACCGAACCTTCCACTATCTCCCAGAATTTTTTCTCTATTTGCACCCTTGACACAGGTCCCTGTCCAAACCATCTCCTCCTCGACCTATCCGCAATGCGTTTAAAAGTTTCCAATGAATATTGCTTCCCAGGCACAAAACCAAAACTGTCCCTATCAGAACTCAAGCAGTTAAAACAATACCAGTTTCCTAGAGGGATTTGCTTCAATGGCGGTGAAAGACAATAAATATGCCACCCTTTATCACACCTATCACACAAAAGCATTACATCCCCATGCAACCCACTTTTACATTGCTCACAAATCTGATCCCGGTTTTCTTCCTTTACTCTCCGATCCTTAACTTTCAAACCATCTACAACCCCGTGATGCTTCTCGGACACCGAACCTTGTACCTGCACCCTGTGACCACTCTTACAATCTTCCTCCACACTTTTCTTACAACAACTGACCGCCGTTCCTTTATTAATCCGGTTACAAAAAACTTGATAATCATAAAGATGCTCCCTATACAACTGACACAAGACATGCTTAGCACAATCTGAAATCTTCACGGAAGAGTTGACAAACCTAGCAACCTCACCCCATTTCTTTCCATCCACAACCTTATCATAACCGCCAAACCTTTTCACAGCATTAAAAAGCTTACACAAATCCAAATCCTCCCCTTCAAACACAATTTTCTTCTTAAGCTTCTTACTAGAATGATCCTTCAAAAACCTAGAATACTCCAACTGAAAAGTTTTAGAATCAGAAGCAGCAGGACGAACCTGAAGCTTATGAATAGCCTGAGTTTTAGTTGGAAAAGTGAAAGAATCTAGATCCAATGCAAAAGGGGGTTTCCAGTTCTTAGGAGGAACAATTCTACAAATCCCAAACGGTTCAGCTTGGGGTCTAATCTTGTAAATAAACTCCAAAGGATCTTTGAATTCATCTTCGGTTGGGTAAAACACAGGCGCAGATGGTATAGTAGTGGATGAAACGCTCAAATTTGGACCTACTACGCCTTTTTCAACAGCCCTAGGTTTACCCTTTCCCATAAGTGTTACTAGTAGAATTCTAATACGAAATCATGGATGCGAGGGAAATGGTAAAGTATGTGATGAGTGAGATAACAGGCATGGAAGTAAATAGCAGAGAGAGATTGAAGTTTGGTTACCTTTTGGTGGCACGAGGATGAGTCAATGAGGGTGGAGAAGATGGATATGTGGATATTTAGAGGAATAGTAGTAAACTCAACTGTACTCTTCTTTTCTATTTCAATTCAATAAATAAACGGAAAATGCTAATACTAAAACGACTTTTTTTTTTCAAAAAAGAAAATGACGACTTCAAGAGAGAAAGCTTTGAGAAAAAAAATATAATTATTATTATTATTAATAATAATAATAATAATATAGTTGAGGTGGTGGTCTCATTAGCGGTTGTAAATAGGGATGATCTTGCATAGTTAGGATTTTGATACTCAAATTAGTAATCGGATTTAAAATGATAGATTGGAGTATGAAAGTATCTGTAATTATTTATAATGTTATATTGATTGTTAGATAGTTATTGAACCTTGTTTTTTCTTTTGCTCATTCCTATGTAATCGTAAATGGGTCTTCCTTTCTTGGACCTCTGACCGACTCAAAACAGTTGTCCTCAAGGCTTATTGTGATGTGTTGAACGGGAAGTCTTTTTGGGTTCATGTCATCTTTGCAATGTCGAGTTAACTATAAATGATCGTGGAAGTATCTAAGAACCGATTGCAAGAACGTGGGAGACCGATGCATTAAATATCAATCTCATCTTTTGTGTCGTTTCACATGATTTGCATATACGTGGACTTAGTTTTGTGGGTTAAGGCATGGTGTTTTCCTCTAGGATACTCGAGTGCACTCAAGTATCGTATCTCTATGTTAAGATCTGACACTCACTTTTCGTCCATCCATTTTTCTGTGATCGTTGATTGACTTAGTCTACTCCACTATATAAAGATGGATTGATTTTCAAATAAACTACCCTGCACAAAAGTTATTATGTTCATCATATGCCCTAGTGGAGAATTTCTTTATGACCTATCTTCACATTTTATTTATTCTTGGTGGGCAAATTTTTCGATATTTTTAGTATTTAATCCCCTCCTACCTTGAATGTCCGGAAGTTGTTGTTATCCATACATTCAGGTTTGAGAAGATTAAATAGGGGCAACTATCATACCTCAAAATTCACTTTACCCTTCACAACATTCATCTAGGTCAATAGTCCTAACCATTTGTATATCCTCATAGTCATTCATTTCATTCGCATAGCCATGGTATAACACAAGAGGACATGTATCATGGATTCCAAGCTTTGTGCTTGCACCTAGTAGAAACTAGGGTTTCCCTACAACTTGAGCAAGCGCAATAGAAATAAGACAAATTGGTATTCCTATATTCCGAATTAAGCAAATGGATTAATACAATCGTGAATTAAACAAACACGATTTACAAACGTGATTTAACGACTAAGCGACGTAAATAGTGATTAACAGTTAGGAATACAATCATACGAGTTTAATTAAAACCGTTCCACAAAAAACAAATTAAGCAAATGAATTTTCATAGAATAGAATTGAAAGAGAAACGAAATTTAATTGATAGAATAAAAACAACAAAGCGTTGGGAACTCGATTACAGCAAACCAACTCGGAAAGATTAGTTCCTCATCATAATCGTACAGAGCAAAAACTTTATTGTGAATAGAATGTAGTAATCTACAGTACCGCGACTGATCCCTTTTAACAAAATAAGGATTGCACTTATAATTCAAACTGGATCGGAAAACATAAACTCGGCCAAAAAATGACCCATAACAAATTATTTCCTAAAGTACGAAACTTTAACGAATTATGTGAGACTTCTGCACTCCGAATCAGCTTTTGGATTCAACATGAAAGTTATAGCTCTTTCTCTTAGATTCCAACGCATATCAGAACGCGCAAAATGGCATCATGTAGCTCCAGTTATGATTTGAACAGTGAACAGGTGGCGCCACCGGGGTTTCATGATAACGAGAATCGGGACCTTTTGAATTAAAGATTAGAAGAGATGTCACTGAATCTTATTTGTGTGTCTCTATTGGAGAGGCGATGAGAAATAGTTGATAAAACCCTCAAAAAGATAAACGCACAGGAAGCGCTAAAAAAGGATAAGGAATCGGTCTCACAACCGAAATTAGGGTTCAGGAGTCGGTTACGCAAGAGAACGGTACTAGCACCCCTCACGTCCATGTATTCCATGGGAACCATTTGGGTTGTTTTACGTACATAAGGATTTATCTGTTATTGTTTTATTTTAAAAAGAATGTGTGTGAAAGAGAGGGGTTTTGGGTTTTTATTATGGTGCTCGCCAAGGATTATGGCCCTTGTGCCTACGTATCACTCATTTGGGGATGAGGAATCAGAGCTCTGTAGTTCGAAGTAGAAAATGTTTGTGTGTTGGTTGATTTTACCTTTGAGAACATGGTTTTCGGGGTGGGTACCCTAAGGCAAAAAATAAGGTTTGGTGGGTTGTGTTGATTTTATCTTAAACAAGGGTTTATGAAAAGAGTTTGTGATTAGATTACACTAAAGTCTAGGGATGGAGGTGAATATTCAAGATAACAAGTCAAACGTCTTGCGTCCAAAATAACCAGAGTGAGGGTAGGAATGCTCCATTCTCACTCATTCTCCACCACTAAAGGCTCGTGGCACACAATATTAATTGTAGTTATTAAGTATTTTGAATTTGATTAAGAAAAAACCATTTGACGTTGGATCAAGGGTTTGTTTATTTGATTAAGAAATATGGCTTATGCAACATGAATGCAAAGTAACCAACAAGAAAATAAAAAGGTCTCATTGTAAGGTAGCTCAAGAGAAAGACTTGTGTGTGTGTGTGTGAAAGTGACATGTGTTAAATAAAGGATAATGGTCTTACAAACATGTCCCTCTAAGGTGGTGCCATGATGTCATTCTTATAACAGGTATATAAGTACAGATGAAACCCAAGTGTTTACAAAGTGTCACAAAAGAGTAAAGAGACAAGCCTCAAAGCAAAGGTCCTGGACGGGATTCTCTAAGTCCAAGTTGGTTAAGTGTCATTGATTGTTTTTGGTCTTATTATTTTCTCATTTTTTTGTTGATTTTATTAGTATGACGACAATAAAGTAAAGACAATATAATGAAAATTCATGATTGAAGTTTATACAATGATAATGATGATAATGAGTACTTAAATGTAAATAACATAAAAGTAAATAACAATGATAACGATAACCAAATGTTAGTAATAATCAAGGGTTATTAAAGTTAGGTTAAGTTAACAAGTCAATATGATAAACAAATGAGTATAAAGGGGTTAATAGGTTAGTATAAACCAAAAGGAAACATAATGTATCAGATGAATCCAAGCTAACAAGATAAGACTTCATCCATAAGTCAAATGACCAAGTTATTTGAAGTAGGGGTGACCAATCCATACTTCAAAGTACCATGGATGAACGCATGGTCATCCAATGGTAGGTTTGAAGTATGGAAGATTTTAATCAACCCTAAACCAAACATGCCATAACTTAAGTAGATTTCATGAGTCCATGAGTTAAAGACTTCAAAAGTCCACCAAAAATAATTCAAATGAAATAAAAAAAAGTCACCAATAAATTTTAGAGACAAAAATAAAGGGGGTTTATGTTCAACATATTTGCAAATAATAAAAATGAAAGGGTTAAAAAAATAAAAGTGGAAAGAAAATAAATAAATAAAAATAACGTAAGTATGAAAAATAATGAGAGTCGACACACATTAGGGATTGAACATCTGACCTTGGGGTTATGGGGGGACCAACCCCCTCACCCAATGGGCTACAAGCCCCGTTGTGATATCAAAACACATTAATAGAATAAATAATAAAAAAGAAAAACAAAAGAGATTCGCGCGCCAGCCAACAAATCAGAGTGTGACAACTATCTTGTTTGAATTCAAAACACACGCCAATGGTTGTCTTCAACCTCAACCACTACAGAATCCAACCTCAAAAACACAAGTTTTCAATCAGATTCAAGCATCAAGGTAGCTTGTATGATTAACAACAAAACATTCTCCCCAATCATAAGCCATTGATTGGCTCTGAGTGGGGAATATTTCACCACGTTCTCAACTTTAGCTTGACCAGCGGGCATTCTGGCTTCAACGACAATTTATGCTCCACAATCTCAGAATCCAAACCAGACATGTCTTGATAGGACCAAGCAAACACATCAGAATAATCTCGAAGAAGATCAATCAACCCCTTCTTAGCTTCTGGACCCAGTTGATAACCAATCTTGACTTCCTTCACATCGTCATTAGAGCCTAAAATGACTAATTCAATATGCTCTTCAAACCGTTGAATGACTTTTTCCTTGTGCTCAAGCAAACGGGATAACTCACCGGATACTTCTTCATCATCAATCTCTTCCTCTACTTCAAACACGAGGAAATCAAAGTTTGGAGAGGGAGAATGATCATTGTATTTAATGGGTTTGAGAACCAACCTGCATAATGATTTGATATTTTGATTTTAGAGAAGTGGAGTGCAAACAAATATTATGCAGATGGAAATATTATTATTTATTTATGTTTTTTGTGATTACCATTTTCAGAAAAGGCAAAAGGTAAAAATAAAATATCATAGATGTGGATGAATAAAATTATACTTTATTGGTGATAATAAGAAAAGTGCCTGACAATGTTCACTTCTCCCTTAGGCATAGGAGAAGGATTTTTCTTTAAATAATAAAAACAAATTACTTCAAACGGTGCATAACAACTGAAACATCAACAACAACCCAGTTGTTGCAAGTCTGGCCATGTGTCACAAAGTTGGCGCAAGCTTCGTCTTCGTCACTGTCTTTTATAATGGCAGCTGAGTGTTGATCATTCTCATGAATGAACCCTCCACTGCGGAATACTGGTTGCATAACCTTGACATCGACGTTGAATGGCCCTGGATGAAATCCTAGCCCTACCTTGTTCTTATTCTCAATGGTTTTCACAACACGACCCCACTTATCAATACTGCAATCCAGAATAGCCTCTTGTGCATCTTTTAAAGAAGACATGGGTGCCCCAACTTTCCTTAATTCATCAGCAAAGGAAAAAGCTTGGAACGGTGTTCCAACTTCCTCCTCAGCATCAACGTAAGTGAAAGATGACAAATGGCTTACCAACAATGCCTTCTCTTCACCAACAACAACAAGCTTGTTGTTCTTCACAAATTTCATCTTTTGGTGAAGAGTAGATGTCACAACTCCAACTTCATGAATCCATGGTCTTCCCAATAAGCAGTTATAGGTCAGTTGGATATCCATTACCTGGAAATTAATTTGGAAATCCCTCATACCTATCTTCACCGGAAGGTCTACTTCTCCAATGACAGTTTTACGAGAATCGTCAAAAATGTTAACAACCATACCACTGAACCTCATTAGGGCGCCTTGAAAGGAGAGTCTTGATAGAGTTGACTTTGGCAACACATTCAGCGATGACCCAGTGTCAACCGACACATTGGACAGAGCTTCCTCCTTGCAATTCATTGAAATATGCAATGCCAAATTATGATTCCTACCTTCCTTAGGATGTTCTTCGTCACAAAAGCTCAGATTGTTACATGAAGTGATTTTGGCAACAATGTGGTCAAACTGATCCAGAGTAACATCGTGTTCAACATAAGCATGTTCCAACACTTTATGCAATGCCTCTCTGTGCGCCTCATAATTCATCAATAGTGATAGTGTAACACCCTTCTAAAATACCCCAATTTTAAATTAAAACATCAAAACATAAATCAGAGTAGATATGCAATTTAAGGGTGTCACACTTGACACTTCACACCATTTTCCAAATAACTGGTCATACTCATTTATTTATCAAAATAAAACATTGCACAATACGCAGCGGAATGAAATCCAACAACATGCAAAACATGTAACACATTACATGTAAAACTTGTTCAACAACCAACAAATCAAACAAGGTAAAACACCCCGTCCCGATGTTACATCTACCAGAGCATGACCCACTAAGGAACTACCCTAGACTCCAAGCACTAGCTTCTACTCAATCACTGCTCGTTACCTGAAAACATAGTTGTAAGGGTGAGTTCCTCAATCGATATAATAAGCATTATAAAATATCATGTAATGCTAAGTAATTTAACACATTTCATCACCCAAATTAGATCACACATTCAGCAACGACAACATCCACTCAAAGTCATAATCATACTCAACCCAACACAAAACACACGTATAATATTGGAATACATCCATTCATATTATACGCCATACATATATTATGCAATAAGACTCCATGCATGCGGTACCGACTATTCGTGAACATATAGTTCAACCTCACCGATCAAATCCAGATACGGCTACCAAGCTCACTAGTCCCACTCATTTGAGACCTAGTGACTCACATCACTAATTCCTCACCATGGGAATTAGCTACTACCCCAAGGGCTATGCTATGCACGCTAAATCACCTAGCATGCAAACATCAACAACAATCCACAATAACTCATCACTAATTCCTCACCATGGGAATTAGCTACCACCATAAAGGCCATATTATGCACGCTAAATCACCTAGCATGCAACCATCAACAATCCACAATGGACATATGCTCACACTCTAAGCCATAAACAGTCCATTCACAATTGCATACATAATAGATACATTCACAGCATTATGCATACAATCATACATCATCAACATATTTATCACATAATCATATCATGTCATGCCACATAATCAATCACAGTATTAGCACACTCTACTAATACCTACACTGCTCAAAACAACGGGAAATTGATCCCTCCTATATCATACACCAATATAGGCCAACCATCAATTGTTCACAATATTTAAAATATCAGTTTTTCTACTTTTCAAACAGTGTTAACCGGTTAACGCCCTGGGTTAACCGGTTAACGCAACACAGAACACGCTTCCTGGCACATTTCAGCAGTGTTAACCGGTTAACGCCCTGGGTTAACCGGTTAACGCAAGACAGACAGCATTATTTTCACAATTCATAACAGTGTTAACCGGTTAACACCCTGGGTTAACCGGTTAACGCAAGACAGAAAGCTGTTCCTGCGCTAACACGAAGCAGAATGCAGAATTCTCCGCATTTTCCGCCGTTGGAGGACTTCCGGACCTCCGATTCCAATTCCGTAAAAAGCTACACGTTCGGAAAATCACAACTCACCCAAATATAGATTCAATTACAGCTTTAACATAACTTATTCATCACAATTTTTCAGCACTCATCATCCCAATTAGGGTCAATTCAACGACTTATTACTACCCATTACATGTTAACCCATAATAGCAATTAAACGACGATAAACCCCCCTTACCTGAGTTAATCCGGCAATCGATTCTTCGACCTTCAACAATCGTGAATTCTCCTCTGAGCCCTAGCCTCTTCTTCTCCCTTTCTCAGTTTCTTCTCTTTTCTCCCTTTCTCCACTTTTCAGTCGCTTCCTCTTTTTCACGTGAAAAACCCTTTTTACCAAATGGAACTCTTTATATATATTCCAACTTATTATTCCAATAATAATAATTCCAAATAATATTCCAATAATAATCCAATTATTTAATTAAATTAATAAATATAATATTAACTTAATTTAAATAATTATCATATTTTATCGGGGTGTTACAACTCTCCCCCACTAAAAGAGTTTTCGTCCTCGAAAACATACCTCGAGCGAATAACTCTAGATAAGACTCCTTCATCTGACTCTCAAGTTCCCAAGTCACATTGCCACCTGCTGGTCCTCCCCAAGCTACCTTTACTAAAGCAATCTCTTTACCCCGCAACTGCTTCAACTCTCGATCCTCGATCCTCATAGGTGATGTTTCAACAGTCAGGTTATCTCTCACCTGTACATCATCTACTTGGACCACATGCGACGGATCAGGAATGTACCTCCTCAACTGAGACACATGAAAAACCTCATGCAAATTCGCAAGTGACGGCGGTAAAGCGATACGATAGGCTACCTCCCCTATTCTCTCCAAAATCTGATAAGGACCAATAAATCGAGGTGTCAACTTCTTCGACTTCAAAGCTCGACCAACCCCAGTTATCGGAGTAACACGAAGAAACACATGATCTCCCTCTTGAAACTCAAGTGACTTCCTCCTCTTGTCGTGATAACTCTTCTGACGACTCTGAGCAATCCTCATCTTCTTCTGAATCATCTTAATCTTTTCCGTAGTTTGTTGAACAATCTCCGGACCAACCACAACACTCTCACCGGACTCATACCAACATAAAGGTGTCCGACATCTCCTACCATACAAAGTTTCAAACGGTGTCATACCAATGCTCGAATGAAAACTATTGTTGTAGGTAAACTCAATCAAAGGTAAATAACAATCCCAAGCACCTCCCTTTTCCAAAACACAAGCCCTCAAAAGATCCTCCAGTGACTGAATCGTCCTCTCAGTCTGACCATCAGTCTGCGGATGATATGCAGAACTCAATCTCAGCTTAGTTCCCAAAGCCCTCTGCAAACCTTCCCAGAACTTCGATGTAAATCTAGGATCTCTGTCCGAAACAATACTCGACGGAATACCATGCAAACTTACAATTTTCTCAATATACAACTCAGCTAATCTCTCTAACGGATAATCCATTCTGATCGGAATGAAATGAGCCGATTTTGTCAATCTGTCAACAATCACCCAAATAGCTTCAAAGTTCTTAATTGTCCTCGGTAAACCAGAAACAAAATCCATACTGATACTATCCCACTTCCACTCTGGAATAGCCAACGGTTGCATTAGCCCAGACGGCTTCTGATGCTCAATCTTTGACTTCTAACAAGTCAAACAAGAATAAACAAAACTCGCAATTTCTCTTTTCATTCCCGGCCACCAAAATAACTTTTTCAAATCATGATACATCTTCGTAGCCCCAGGATGAATACTCAGGCCACTACGATGTCCTTCCTCAAGAATACTCTTCTTAAGTTTGGTAACATCCGGAATACACACCCGATTACCAAATTTCAAAACACCATTCTCATCAACTCTGAATTCACCACCTTGACCTTGATTCACTAGAGTCAACTTATCAACCAAAAGCACATCGGATTTCTGACCCTCTCTAATCTCATCCAGAATACCACTCGTTAACTTCAACATTCCCAATTTAACACTATTGTGAGTACTCTCACACACCAAACTCAAGTCTCTAAACTGCTCAATTAAATCCAATTCCTTAACCATTAACATAGACATATGCAATGATTTCTGACTCAATGCATCAACCACTACATTTGCTTTACCCGGATGGTAATTCAAACCAAAGTCATAATCCTTCAGAAACTCTAACCATCTCCTCTGTCTCATATTCAGCTCTTTCTGATCAAACAAATACTTTAAACTTTTATGGTCATTGAAAACCTCAAATCTTGACCCGTACAAGTAATGCCTCCATAACTTCAGAACAAATACCACAGCTGCCAACTCTAAATCGTGTGTCGGATAGTTCCTCTCATGAACCTTCAGTTGTCTCGAAGCATAAGCTACAACCTGCTTATTCTGCATCAAAACACCACCCAAACCCAACAATGAAGCATCACAGTAAACCTCAAATGGTTCCGATGGACTCGGTAATATCAGAATAGGAGCAGTAGTCAACCTTCTCTTTAACTCTTGGAACCCTTCTTCACATTTTGAGTCCCAAACAAACGCTTGCCCCTTTCTAGTCAACATCGTCAACGGTAATGCCAACTTAGAAAATCCCTCAATAAATTTCCTATAATAACCTGCAAGTCCAAGAAAACTCCTTATCTCAGAAACTGACTTCGGAGCTTCCCATTTAGATACCGCTTCTATCTTAGAAGGATCAACAGCAACACCACCTCTTGAAACCACATGACCAAGAAAACTAACCTCTTCTAACCAAAATTCACACTTAGACAGTTTAGCAAATAACTTCTTTTCTCGTAGAACTCCTAAAACCACTCTCAAATGTTCAGCATGCTCTTCTTCAGATTTCGAATACACCAAAATATCGTCAATAAACACCACAACAAACCTGTCTAGGTACGGATGGAAAATCCTATTCATATACTCCATAAATACCCCAGGCGCATTAGTCACACCAAAAGGCATTACAAAATACTCATAATGTCCATACCTTGTTCTGAAAGCAGTCTTCTGAATATCCTCAGTTTTCACACGTATCTGATGATACCCCGATCTCAAATCTATTTTGCTGAACACACTCGCACCAACCAACTGATCCATCAAATCATCAATCCTCGGCAAAGGATACCGATTCTTGATCGTCACTTTATTCAGTTGCCTGTAGTCCACACACAACCTCATAGTACATTCTTTCTTCTTAACCAATAACACTGGTGCGCCCCACGGTGACACACTCGGACGAATAAATTTCTTATCCAACAGATCTTCCAACTGACTTTTCAATTCAGTTAACTCAACAGCAGACATACGGTACGGAGCCATCGACACCGGCCTAGTACCAGGTACCAAATCAATCGAGAACTCAACTTCACGCTCTGGTGGTAATTCATTCACTTCTTCAGGAAACACATCAGGAAAATCACACACCACGACTAGATCGCAAATCACCAGTTTATCTTTAGCCTCCAAAGTCGCTAACAGCATAAACAACTCTGCCCCATCTGCTACTGCCTCATTCACTTGCCTTGCTGATAGAAACAAACTCTTTCCTTCCTCAATCTCAGGAAAGATCACAGTCTTATCAAAACAGTTGATATAAACTCGGTTAAACACCAACCAGTTCATACCCAGGATAACATCAATCTGCACTAGTGGAAGACACACGAGGTCCATTCCAAAGTCTCTACCAAAAATACTCAAAGGACAATTTAAACAAACTGAAGTAGTAGTCACTGAACCCTTCGCAGAAGTATCAATCACCATACTCCCATGCATCTCAGATATCTCTAATTTAAGTTTCACAGCACAATCCAAAGATATAAAGGAATGAGTCGCACCTGTGTCAATAATAGCTACAAGAGGAAAGCCATTAATATAACACGTACCTCGGATCAAACGATCATCTGCAGAAGTCTCAGAACCCGATAAAGCAAAGACCTTGCCTCCCGACTGGTTCTCTTTCTTCGGCTTAGGACACTGCGGACTGATATGACCCACCTCTCCACAGTTGAAACAAGTCATAGTCTTCAACCGGCACTCTGCAGCCAAGTGACCACCTTTTCCACACTTGAAACACTTCTTCTCATTACTGGTACACTCATGGAAACGATGTCCAGCCTGACCACATCTGTAACACTTAGCAGGGGCACTGGAGTCTCCCCCACTAGGTCTCTTCATCCCACTCTGTCTCTGGAAACCTTTGCCAGCTGCACACGGTTTCCCACGATCATTATGATTCTTGCCTTTCCTATCAACCCTCTGCTGATAGCTCTCCGCTCTGGCCTTGGTATCTTGTTCAAAAATCCTGCAGCAGTCAACCAAGTCAGAAAACACTCTAATCCGCTGATACCCAATAGCCTGCTTGATCTCGGGACGTAACCCGTTCTCAAACTTCACACATTTTGAAAATTCCCCATTAGCCTCATCATAGGGAGTGTAATACTTCGACAGCTCTGTGAACTTAGCAGCATACTCAGTAACAGACCGGTTGCCCTGCTTCAATTCTAAGAACTCTATCTCTTTCTTTCCTCTGACATCCTCTGGAAAGTACTTCCTCAGGAATCTCTCTCTGAACACCGCCCAAGTGATCTCAACACTTCCAGCAGCTTCCAACTCAGTGCGGGCAGCAACCCACCAATCATCTGCTTCCTCAGACAGCATATGCGTACCGAACCTGACCTTCTGGTTATCGGCACACTCAGTCACTCAGAAGATCCTCTCGATCTCCTTCAACCACTTCTGAGCACCATCTGGATCGTATGCTCCCTTGAACATTAGAGGATTATTCTTCTGGAACTCACTCAATTGACGAGCAGCTCCCAATCCCACAACATTCGGATTCCCTCCAAGTACTCCAACTAGCATACCCAGAGCCTCAGCAATCGCAGCATCATCTCTACCTCTTCCAGCCATCTCTATTCTGAAAACCCAACAAGCTAAAATAATAAGTACTGATAGGGTTACACAACACCTATCACGTACAGGGAAACAGAATAATTACGACTCGACTCGACCGACTATGCTCTGATACCACTAATGTAACACCCTTCTAAAATACCCCAATTTTAAATTAAAACATCAAAACATAAATCAGAGTAGATATGCAATTTAAGGGTGTCACACTTGACACTTCACACCATTTTCCAAATAACTGGTCATACTCATTTATTTATCAAAATAAAACATTGCACAATACGCAGCGGAATGAAATCCAACAACATGCAAAACATGTAACACATTACATGTAAAACTTGTTCAACAACCAACAAATGAAACAAGGTAAAACACCCCGTCCCAATGTTACATCTACCAGAGCATGACCCACTAAGGAACTACCCTAGACTCCAAGCACTAGCTTCTACTCAATCACTGCTCGTTACCTGAAAACATAGTTGTAAGGGTGAGTTCCTCAATCGATATAATAAGCATTATAAAATATCATGTAATGCTAAGTAATTTAACACATTTCATCACCCAAATTAGATCACACATTCAGCAACGACAACATCCACTCAAAGTCATAATCATACTCAACCCAACACAAAACACACGTATAATATTGGAATACATCCATTCATATTATACGCCATACATATATTATGCAATAAGACTCCATGCATGCGGTACCGACTATTCGTGAACATATAGTTCAACCTCACCGATCAAATCCAGATACGGCTACCAAGCTCACTAGTCCCACTCATTTGAGACCTAGTGACTCACATCACTAATTCCTCACCATGGGAATTAGCTACCACCCCAAGGGCTATACTATGCACGCTAAATCACCTAGCATGCAAACATCAACAACAATCCACAATAACTCATCACTAATTCCTCACCATGGGAATTAGCTACCACCATAAAGGCCATATTATGCACGCTAAATCACCTAGCATGCAACCATCAACAATCCACAATGGACATATGCTCACACTCTAAGCCATAAACAGTCCATTCACAATTGCATACATAATAGATACATTCACAGCATTATGCATACAATCATACATCATCAACATATTTATCACATAATCATATCATGTCATGCCACATAATCAATCACAGTATTAGCACACTCTACTAATACCTACACTGCTCAAAACAACGGGAAATTGATCCCTCCTATATCATACACCAATATAGGCCAACCATCAATTGTTCACAATATTTAAAATATCAGTTTTTCTACTTTTCAAACAGTGTTAACCGGTTAACGCCCTGGGTTAACCGGTTAACGCAACACAGAACACGCTTCCTGGCACATTTCAGCAGTGTTAACCGGTTAACGCCCTGGGTTAACCGGTTAACGCAAGACAGACAGCATTATTTTCACAATTCATAACAGTGTTAACCGGTTAACACCCTGGGTTAACCGGTTAACGCAAGACAGAAAGCTGTTCCTGCGCTAACACGAAGCAGAATGCAGAATTCTCCGCATTTTCCGCCGTTGGAGGACTTCCGGACCTCCGATTCCAATTCCGTAAAAAGCTACACGTTCGGAAAATCACAACTCACCCAAATATAGATTCAATTACAGCTTTAACATAACTTATTCATCACAATTTTTCAGCACTCATCATCCCAATTAGGGTCAATTCAACGGCTTATTACTACCCATTACATGTTAACCCATAATAGCAATTAAACGACGATAAACCCCCCTTACCTGAGTTAATCCGGCAATCGATTCTTCGACCTTCAACAATCGTGAATTCTCCTCTGAGCCCTAGCCTCTTCTTCTCCCTTTCTCAATTTCTTCTCTTTTCTCCCTTTCTCCACTTTTCAGTCGCTTCCTCTTTTTCACGTGAAAAACCCTTTTTACCAAATGGAACTCTTTATATATATTCCAACTTATTATTCCAATAATAATAATTCCAAATAATATTCCAATAATAATCTAATTATTTAATTAAATTAATAAATATACTATTAACTTAATTTAAATAATTATCATATTTTATCGGGGTGTTACAGATAGCACAAAGATCTTTGACAACGTTTGGAGCAGCTACTCCACAATGTTAAATTCACTTCTCTTTATCATGCGTAACACTTCATCATCATAGTTAGCCTTCAATTTGCTGGATTCACCAGACTGACACATTGGAGTGCTAATTGGATTCACTGTAGTAATCTCTGCCTTCTTCCCTATGGAAACATCTTCCACAACTTTTGGAAACACTGGACTGAATACACGACCAATACAAGTCACCTTCGCAATATCCGCAATATTCACCACTGAGTCTGCAACTGGAAGAGGAACCTTTTGAATATTTTCAATCATTATGGCATTATACTGGTAAGACACAACTTTATCAGATGAATAGGGGACGGGGCCCGCTAACCGTCTAACCAATGGCGATACTGATTTGTTGACATTATTGTTATTGCTGTTATCGAACTGAATAACTACCCATTATGGGGTTTTGAACACTGGCACGATGACGTTCAGATCATCTCCCATATCCTTTGACTATTGAATATGGATTACATTTTCATCCATCAACTTCTGAATATCTCTTTTGACAATCATACACCCACCGGGGTTCACACTGCAAATGACACAACCATCATGGTCATGTTCACAATCATTAATCAAACACAAAGTTCTAGGCATCTCCACCAGAGATCTACGTATACGCCTCGCATCAAAAACTTTAAAATTCCCAGGAGAACCATCCACCATGTTGACAAGAGCATTACCATGAGCAGGCAACATATTGGCTTTTACATTTGGCGCTCTGTCCTCAAAGGACACCATACAATTCTTCACAAGCTTCTGAACTTCATACTTCAAAGGCTAATAGTTCTCTATATCATGAACAGGGGCTCCCTGGTGAAAAGCACAATGAAGATCAGGCTTGAACCACCATGACAGTGTAAGACCCTAATTTTGACCCTAAGATCCCTCATGGCATCATATCATTGCTCATTGCATTACCTCAAGGATCATAGCATGTGTGGCTCCTTAACCCTAAGGTTAGGACTTGTGTGAGTTGGTTTGAGACCACAAGGAATGCTTGAATTGTATATTATTGCTTTTCTTATTTTGCTTACTAACCAAAAGCACAAAAATATGTCACTAACTTGTTTTGTTTTGAAGCTTAAGCAACCATGAGATCCAAGGTTCCTATGAGGCCCCTATGCCCATTGAAGTGGCCAGATGAAAATGAAAGCAAGCATGACAATGGTCCCCAAAGCTCTCAATCATCATATATGCCTCCCAAGCATCTCAATTTGTCAATTTGATCAAGATAAACCAAAGGGCTTGAGGCTTGTTTCCCAAGGAAACCCTAATTCAACTGTGCATTGACTGTGCCTTGCTCATGAAATAACCTCAACCTATGATCAAAATCAATCAAGGGAAGTTCTTTCAGTCATCATGTTATGCATATATGAGCCTGTAGCACCTCAAATTTGCACCTATCATTATGCATACATATTAGGTCATAGCATATCATGATCCATTGCATATCATTTGCATTGTCCCCAGTTGCCTCAAGAGCAAGCAATCAAGAATTAGGTCAAACTAATCTCCTGATCAGTCAACCAAGCAAGCAAGGGAATTTCTGATTGAATCAAGGCCTTGAGGTTTGTCCAACAAGTTCACATGGCTTGGAGGTCTATTTGAAGTGTTCAAGTCAAGGGCTGAGGGCTCAGAGGTCAGCAGTTCATATACAGACAGTCAAAAACCCTAAAAAAAAGTCAACTGTCAGTCAAAGCAGTGGATGGTGGTCATTCTTGTGGAATTTGGGCACCATGATCAATAATCAAGAGTTCATACAACTTGGGACATCATTTGAAGTCAAGTTCTCAAGGAATTAGGGTTTGGAAGTCATCAGTCAATGCACAATCAGTCAGAAACCCTAAAAGTCAACTGTTGGTCAACTGTCCATTTAATCAGTGATTTGATGATTGGAATTGGTTTGTAAGAGTTCATTCATGTCCAAATAGTCATCATATACCATGCCAAACACCACCATGGAAGAATTTGAAGCCAGATCATGAATTTCCCAAAATAGAAACTGGGCCTGTAACTGAAACCTGCCATAAATGGAAAGTCTTGATCCTCAAACTTACATCTTGATACAAGCCTCAAATGAATTTTTGCCAAACATGAAAGTTGAAGATCTTGTTCTCCCATTTCCAAAAAGTCCTAGAACTCTCAATTCCCATGTGTGGTTGGCAAGTTATGATCGAATCAATTTCGGAAAATCTTGAACTTCAAAGGGCCATATCTCCCAAACCGTTTGGCCAATTTTGGTGGGGTTTTTTCCTACAAGTCACATTTGATCCCCTCTTTCCAAAAATATAAATTTCATGAGCCAAAACTTCACCAATCAAAATGGCATATTTTGACCTTTCTCATTTAAATGTAAGTTTGACCAAGAGTTGACTTTTTGATATAAACATTTTTTCTACATTTGGCCAATTGGGACAGCTCATAAATATCATTTTAAGTGTGTTTGCAAAGTCAAATTATGTAGCACATGTGAATCTTGCTTGGTTGCTTGAATTGTAAGAAAGGTACAATTTGACCACACTTGTCCATACTTCCATGCCTTGTACCAGCAGCATTGTGCAACATTTTTCTGTCATGTTGAGACCTCATTATGCAGCCAAATAACCAACAAGTACATGTGGCCTTACTAGCTTACTTGAATATTGGAAAAAAGGACATGTTCACAACAAAATTCATGAACCATACCTCTTGCAACCTTGCCTTGTACCACTCTCACATAGCAGAATTTTTGGCCATCATTTTTCTGTTTTGGACACACATATAACACAGCCACATAACCAATTGCATACCACTCACTCTCTAAAAACCTCACCCTGCTGTGCAATTAATGGAGACCATACCATGCCATATTGAATACAGCAGAGTACAAGCAATTTTTCTGTCAACACAGGACAGTAGCAACATACTGCAGCAGAAGAGAGAAAGTCTTGGCAATTGCTCCATACCATACTTGTACCTCCATGCCATGATTTGAACTGGCCAACAGCAACATAGCAGCAAGGGTGCAGCTTTCCTTTCTGTCATCTTTTGGGATACACAAAAAGGCTATACGATACCACAGAATTAGAGGCTGCAGAAATCTCATCTTGGCTTTGGCATTCCTTTTTTTTCTGTCAAAAAAAAAAAACATAGCAAGACTAAGTTGAGCTAACCAACAAAGCCAATTGCCTGCAGCATTCAAAAACCTCACCAACAAAATCAGCAGCAGCATAAAATTGCCAACAGCATGCACTCTCTCAACTAACCCTGCTATGTGCATCTCTCCTTTTCTGTCCAAGCTTACACTAACCTGTCCATTGCCACTTCCCGACATACTCACCATTTTGAAACTAACAGCCAAAAACCAACACACTCTCACCTGTTCATGGCAGCCTACCACGACCAACTTGACCTAGCTTTGCTAATGCAACCAAATGCATACATTCTCTCACCCTAAGACTGCATTGATTTTTGCCTTGGCCATTTTGCATTCCAATGGTTCTGTCAAAACCTCCAATGATTCAACCTTGCATTTTTAAAACTGCATTTTTCCTGTCATAAGACCAACAACAGCTCTTCATTTTTCTGATGGTGATTCTCAAACTTGCACACACCCTTGGCCTTGCCTCAAAACTAGCATAACAGAACCAACAGTCCTGCCAATCTCTCATTTTTTTTGTCAAACCAAACCTTGCCAACTTCTAACAGCAACAACCTAGCAGCAACATGATCTAACTTGCCCTGCCATTTGCATTTTCCTGTCATCAAATAACAAAAGAACTATCCCACTGCAGCAAAAACCAAGAAGCCAAATCATCCCAACTGAACCACTCCTTGTCTTGCATTTCATCTTTAACTTCCAATAGTCCAAACCCTGTTCATCAACTTTCCATCATTAACAAGCTTTACCAACATAACCAACAGCATTCATCAAAACCTGTCAAACACAAACCAACATAACTTGGCATTCTCTCAAGCTCATCTTGGCATTTTACACAAAAGCTGTAAAACTCAAAAACCACAAAACAACATTCAACAGCAGTTCTTTTTTCTCATTTTGCTGTCATTTTTAAGAAACACAATTAACACCACAAACACATCAAGCCAAGGAAAATTCATTCATGCTCAAAAGCACCTTTGACAATTTCCAAACTTCCAATGAACCTAACTTGGCCTTGCTTTAAACAAACCATCAAACACATTTTGCATTTCTCCAAACCAGTCAAGAAATTCTCATAGGACCAAAGCTTGGCCTTGCATAAAACATCACCAAAACAACATTGTGGACCTGTTGCAGCCATTTCCCTTCATCTGTAAAGCCTCACAACACTGCTATTTTCAAGGGAGCATGGCCATGGCAGAGTTTGTTTAAGTTCTTTCCAAGTTGTTGCAAGCCAAACTATCTTCACCAACCATCATTTGAAGGACAATAGTGCATCTGTTTCAGGCTAAAAGACCACAACAACACTATTCCTCTTTCTGCTTCAAAAATAGGTGAGTTTTCGACCTCAACCTTTTCAAAAATCATGATGTACATCTTATAGGTCTTTTCACCCTGATCACACTGAGCTTTAAATGTTTGAAAATGGTTTGATATTTTGCAAGTTATATCATTTTGAAGTTTGGTGTTAGGATTTGTTTTAGTTCGATTCATGAGCATGTTGTTGTTTTAATGAAAATCAAGGCCAGATTCATGTTGTATGTTGTTTGATGATTACAATGGTATGCTCAATTGCAATTTCTGGAGAACTTTGAAAATCACGATTTGGGATGGTAGTGAACAGTGAAACCCTAAGCCAATTTTCCAGATTTTCTTCTGTTTCATGCGTGCATAGCCAACCACCAATAGGAACATTTCGTTCCTTGGCCCAAAACGGCGTCGTTCCGTTTAATGAGTTTCATATTTACAGCTTTGCCATTTTCTCCATATAAATTCAATTAATTTCTTCAATTATTTCATCAATCTTCCAAAATTCATAACTTGCTCATTTTTGATCCAAATTCAATGGGATTTTTTGTGTTGTGTTCATCATAATCTCTACTTTTTTATCATTATTTTTCCAGAATTTTTGGATGAGTGATTTTTAAATGGCCTTAGGGTTTGTGACATGTGACCAAATTTTGTACACTTTGCCAAATCAATTGTGAAATGATGGGGATGTATCCAATGGCTCCCAAAATTTTTGTGCTTAAACTAGACACACTCACGGTGATTTTGGTATAAAGTTTGTGAATTTATCATTTGTGGTTTGTGAGATATGATTTTTTGAATTAGGGTGTGACAATTTGTGTCACACCATTGATGTCCAACTTCATGATTTTCATTGCCATGCTTCTTGACCTCCAAATGACTTGATTTTTTGCATGAGCCTACTCTTGTATATCTAGTTTACATGTGAATTTTCTTGGATTTAATTGAACTATTTTCCATTTGTTTGAGATTTTTCTTCCCTGCCTAGTCAAATGTTGACTTTGTGTGACACATGTTCCCATTTCATTTGTGAAATTCTCATACTTTATTGGATGGACATGAAATTTTGCATGAGATAACTAGACATCCTCATCTTTGCCATGGCTTTAGTCCCATTCATTTATCATACACCATTCTTGACTTATGATTTTTCTAAGTTGATGCATGTTTGGTTGACTTCTTTGAGCATGTTCAAATTGGCTTTGACTTTCTGATTTTCATTGACTGCCTTCCACTTGTCCAAATGGGATGAAATTTGACATGCTTACCATGCTATGTGTTAGGTTTGATCATGATTTATTTGATGATTTTTGGAAAATGTTTAGATTGCTTTTTTATGCAAGTCTTGCTGTTGACTTCTATGAGCTCTTGTTTGCCATGTTTTGACCTAAATGGTTCATGAAATGATGATAGTGATTGATATGAATGTGAACCCAATTGGTTTTGTTTCCTAATTGTTTGAACATGATTTTGGATACTTAACCCTTGCCGTTTTGACTTTCTCATTCACTTTTGACCCTAGGCTTGCCCTAGTGGTCCTGGTACTCACTTTTGAGCTTATGTTTTCAGGTTAAGCTACAAATGCTTCAAAGAGATCATTACAATTTGATTGAGCTTGCTTGAATATCATTGTCTAACTTGTTTGTTTTGTAGGTGGCTTGGTCACGTGCCTTAAGCCTTGTGCCTTGCGCATTCACTTGCTTGTGTTGACTGGTTGATGTCTGTTTCATTTTGATTTAACTCTGACTTGTATACTAACTGTGCTTGACTGATTTCAGGTACTTTAGTTGCTTTTAGTTCCTTGTGAACTTTTGCTTTGCTTTGCTTGTATAAGCAATTTGCATTGAGGTATGTCTCTTTGTCTTCATGTAGTCTGGAAGACCTGGCCTGTTACTTGGCCAGGCAACTGTCTGAAGTCCTCCTTAAGAGGCAATGTTTGTGATTGTTTAATTTTGTCCTTGCATAGAGTCAAAGTCCTCCTAAGTGAAGAGGCAATTGGTGGAAGGTAGGGATATGCAATCTATCCCCCACTATTCAGTGTGTCATCTGCTTTGCTCACACCACTGTGTTGATGCATTGCAGATACAAACCCAATATCTTGTACAACTGTACAGTTGAGTCAGTTTTAATGTGTAGAAGGGTTCCCACTTTCTGAACCCACACATTCTTGTCAAATGCTCTCCCTGGCCAGGGATAGAAGCAATGAGGCACACCCCTCATCACCTTTCATCTGCTTCACCTTAGTCTCTCAATGGCAAGGTTAAGAGCAACATTCACCCAGTTCCAGAGGTTTGTTTGTTGAGGTTGATATGACCCCTTGACTAAAACCTAACCTTTGTTTGAGCCACTTGTTTGTGTATAGCGTGTTGTCATACGGTGAACTGGACTTTAAGTATTTTGCTTTTTATCGCAATGTCGCAGATAGCAAGAGTCGCCACCGACTTTTCTTTTATCCCATAAGGAAAGGTGGAAAAGAACAGGAAAGACCTTAATTTTAAATTCTTAGGTTCGGGAGGTACTTTATACAAAGGGAAGGTGTTAGGCACCCTTTGTATCCATGGTTATCCATGGGCTCTTAATTGCTCAATCATTTATGTTTTCTTTGTTTGAAAAAAAGCGGTTGAGAAATGTATGAAAATGTTTAGAAAATGAGAATTTAACTTTGTAATGATTCTTGCATGAATGTATACAAAGTGGTTATCTCGTTTAATTTAGAAAATAGTTTAGAAAAATATAACTCGGCAATGATCCTAGTACGGATGTATGCTAAGTGGTGATTTTCCAGAAGAAGACGTTTGAAAGGTGCGAGGTGCGAAAAGTATATTTTTTTAGGTTATGACTGAGCAATTAAGGTTATACCTGTCCGAGGTCTTTCCGGGCATTTCCCATCCTTATGAGGGTAAAACTGTCCTTACTATTGAGAAGTAAGTGGTTTTATCCTGGGGATGTTGAAGGGTCATCGTAGGGTCATCGATAGGTCATTGAAGGCAACAGTTGTAAGGATACCTTAGCATTCGAAGGGGCGATCATCATTTAACCGTAGGCTACACCGAAGGGTCGTCGAGGGACAAAATCGTATTTTCGAAGGCAACATCCGAGGGACCACAATTTATTTTATGATGATTTAACCGAAGGGTCTTTGCTAAGGGTATCCCCATATTCGCGGGACATGACCACTATACCGTAATACCGTAAGGCAGCAGAGAGAGGTCCAAGATCATTTATTTAAAGGTCATATTTTAAAGTCAATTAAGTAATTAAGTCCATACTAAAATCAATGCATTAAAATTAATACATTAAAATTAATACATTAAAATTAAGACATTAAAATGAACACATTAAAATTAATTAGGCCACTTAGGATGAGTCTCCACAAGGGTATCCCACAAATAAAGTGGGAGACCTAAACAGCAATCTTTTCCCGGGACATATGAACCTTTGCAAAATTCAGCAAACGGGTTAGAATACCAAATCAGGGTGCAATCGAGAGTTGCACCAAAGTAATAGGTAAACAAAGCATGGTTATGATAAAACAGGTCAGATGGGCAAAGATCAAAATAGGACGAAGAACAGCGGCACCCATTACAACAATTCAAAGTATCCAGGCATACTTAAGTTACATGCAAAGCCTCAAATATATTTATGAATCTCAATTATGATATCACATGTGAATTAGGAACATAAGGCGATAATAGTAACGCAAACCTGTTTGCAATGGAGTCGCAACCTTGAATGGGCCGATCGGGTAGAATTGAGCGGAGGTGACCTTGCTGCCGCCGTAAGATTATATTCGGTAAAAAGGCACACAATAGTTTCCGTTGTAGAAACTATTGTGCGAAAAGAATTAACTAAATACCAAAAGGGAATCCGGAATTGCAAAAGAAATAGTGTAGCACTTGTAAAACACAATGCCTAAGCTGCTGGAAAAGAAGAAAAAAAAAAATGCAAAGGCGAAAACGGCAAAGGAAAAAAGAATCTCCGAAAAAGCTCCCCTTTTAGGTTTTCAAGGTGGCTATTTATATTGTTGTCATTAGGTCATGTATGCTGCCCAAAAAGTCTTCAACGTGCGCATGGATATAGTGGATGCAGGGCCCAACATTCCTCAACGGATCTTCAAATATCCGAAGCGTTACCTGCGCCTACAAAGTAGGGGAATGGTGTGACGTTCGTCACACCATGTGTGACGCCCGTCCCAGGGGTGTGCTGCGTGACGCTCGTCACGCCTTCTGTGACGCCCGTCACAAGGCTGTGTTGCGTGACGCTCGTCACGCCCTCTGTGACGTCCGTCACAGGCACAACATTTGTGTCTTGCGCTTTGGGCTGGGCTTTGCTGTTTGGTTCGTTTTCTTTTCTTTTTGCACCCCTTTTTCTCCGCTTCCAAATAAACCACTTTCATATTATCACTGGGTGAGCGTGTAGGCCAGTTTGGGTCATTCGCGAGCTGGGCCTTTGTTCCTTTAAGTGTCATAAAATGAGTCGGAGTGCCCTGAAATGTCTTGAAATATTAATGGGCAAATTTTGGGGTATGACAGCTGCCCCTGTTCAATATTCTTGAACCGAGAGAGTAGAATGGTATGTGCCGTTCGTGGTCTGGAGGTGAAAGATTATTGAACACTAGAATGCCCCGAAATTTTGCACTTGCCAATTAGTCTTGGTGGAGATGGGCTTAAAGATACCATCCAAGAAACTTGCTGAGGAGATTTCCAGATTGTGTCACCATTATGCTGTTGACTTCGTCGGGGAGTCAGAGTATGCTATACTGCTGGGGATAAGGGATCAGAATGGATCATACATTAGACCGTGTCTGAGGACCAGAGTGGGCTATCCATTAGGCAGATGACTTTGCTGAGGATGAAAAATCAGAACGGATCGTACGCTAGATTGTATCTGAGTTGAAGATCCAAATGGGTCTTACGAGAGACTGTATTGGAGTTGCAGGATGAGCCGTCCATTAGGCTGAATCTGATGATAAAAGGGGGTAGTCGTACACTAGACTACACTTCAGAAATGTACCGTACACTAGGTAGCATCTGAGGAGACAAAGGTCTTAATTGGGTCGTACATTAGACCGTATCAGAGCAGAATGAGCCGTCCATTAGGCCGAATCTGATGATAAAAAGGGGGTAGTCGTACACTAGACTACACTTCAGAAATGTACCGTACACTAGGTAGCATCTGAGGAGACAAAGGTCTTAATTGGGTCGTACATTAGACCGTATCAGAGCAGAATGAGCCGTCCATTAGGCCGAATCTGATGATAAAAAGGGGGTAGTCGTACACTAGACTACACTTCAGAAATGTACCGTACACTAGGTAGCATCTGAGGAGACAAAGGTCTTAATTGGGTCGTACATTAGACCGTATCAGAGCAGAATGAGCCGTCCATTAGGCCGAATCTGATGATAAAAGGGGGTAGTCGTACACTAGACTACACTTCAGAAATGTACCGTACACTAGGTAGCATCTGAGGAGACAAAGGTCTTAATTGGGTCGTACATTAGACCGTCTTGAAATAGTTGAAGGAATCATATGTTGGGCTGAATCAGAATGAACCGTATGTTAGGCTGTATCTGATAATATCTGTACATGTTGTACTTGCAATAAATGTCTGGGATGAGCTTAAAGATGCCATCGTTAGGAAGATACTGAACTGTAGTCAGAATGCATGTCCCGGGAATTGTATCTGAGATACATATCTGGATCTTGTACATAATTGATAGAGGTGTCTGTCTGAATGAATGTTCCCGTGAATTGCATCTGGAATATGTATCTGAATCTTGTCTGTGATTGATAAAGGCGTCTGCCTGGATGAGCCTTTTACTTTGACTATATCAGGAGGATAATTAACCTGCAAAGAAAGGTTAGCTTTATGCCATGTCATGATGCATGAGATGTTCTATGCTTTCGAAAATAAATGCGAATGTTGTATGCATGCGTATGATGTGAAATGATGTAAGGAATGAGTTATGCGTATGAGAAGTTCTGCTTGGAGACCTACTGGGGAAAATAAATCCCCATCTACTGATTGGAGATACTTGTAATGATGACCCTTTCGCGGCAGGGGGTTGTTGATTTGGTCTGATGGCGGAAATATTCAACAGAGCCTGGCTGGGGATGGAAGAGAGGATCAATCTGTCTGATGGTGCCAACCTCTGTTGGGGGATAGCTGACTGTGCCGGGGAATACTGCCCACTTCTTCTGGGGAAGACAGGCTTGCTGGGGGAAGAGAATTGGTAGTGGACTCATCGGGAGCATGATTAGACCTTATCCTCGATCCCAAAGTCTTGTAGTAACTGCTATTGCTATTCTACGTACGTATTTTTGATAAACATTGATCATATTCAAATGCACATATTAATTCAAATTAAATCAATGGACGTTTACGCAAACAAGACGGAAAAAGTAAAAACAAAAATATCTTTTTTGCAAGAAGGTTGTATTGATTTTGAAAGGAGGCCTATAAACAGGCAATTTGTGTACAAGGAGACAGAAATCCTGGTAAGAGGAAATTGTCGAAACAAAGAGAAAACTATGCAGAAAAAGTCCTATTGATTTTAAGTCTACTACGGCCATTATGTCTTCAAGCATCTCATCCTCTGCTGTCGGATAGAAGTGATTGGCTTGGTCAGTCCCTTGAACTTGGATGAAAGTTGACTGAAAACGGGACATAGTCATACGCTTTAATCCCTAACTTTTGCCTGGACCGCCTTTTCAGGTTTTCAGTCCAACAGGATACCCTTTTTTGCCCAAGCCGCCTTTTCAGGTTTTCGACTTGCCGGGTGTACATCTTTTATATATATATCCCTAATTTTTGCCCGAACCCTTTTGGTTCGCCGGGATGCCCTTACTTTTTCCTAGATACGTCGATCTAGCGGGTCTTTTTTTATGCGTAGTATTTTTTAACTATGTCCGCGTTCACGGGATGTGGGAAGTCTTCACCATCCATCGTAGCAAGTATCATGGCTCCACCAGAGAATACCTTCTTAACTACAAATGGCCCTTCGTATGTGGGAGTCCATTTGCCTCTGGGATCACCTTGGGGTAGAATGATACGCTTGATCACCAAGTCGCCAATTTGATACACCTGTCTCTTGACTCTTTTGTTAAATGCCTGGGTCATGCGCTTCTGATATATCTGTCCATGACAAACAGCCGCAAGTCTCTTCTCATCGATCAAGTTTATCTGATCGAGTCGTGTCTGAATCCATTCATCTTCATCTAAGCCCGCCTCTTTCATGATCCTTAGGGAGGGAATCTGAACTTCCACTGGTAAAACGGCTTCCATTCCATAGACTAAAGAGAAAGGAGTTGCCCCTGTCGAAGTGCGTACTGAAGTGCGATAACCGTGAAGGGCAAACGGTAACATCTCATGCCAGTCTTTGTATGTTACCGTCATCTTTTGTATGATCTTCTTGATATTCTTATTAGCAGCTTCTACGGCGCCATTCATCTTTGGCCGGTACGGAGAAGAGTTGTGATGCTTAATTTTGAACTGCGTGCAGAGTTCAGTAATCATCTTGTTGTTCAAATTAGTACCATTATCAGTGATAATTCTTTCAGGGATGCCATATCGACAAATAAGACTATTCTTGATGAACCGTGCCACCACATTCTTGGTGACAGAAGCGAATGAGGCCGCCTCTACCCACTTTGTGAAGTAATCAATAGCGACGAGAATGAAGCGATGTCCATTGGAAGCCGTAGGTTTAATCTCTCCGATCATATCGATGCCCCACATTGCAAATGGCCAAGGAGCTGTCAACACGTTCAATGGAGCAGGAGGCACATGTACTTTGTCCGCATAGATCTGACACTTGTGACAGGTTCTGGAGTGACGGTGGCAATCCGCTTCCATGGTAGACCAATAATACCCTGATCTCAGAATCTTCTTGGCCATTGTATGTCCATTAGAATGAGTCCCAAAAATACCGTCATGCATGTCTTCCATAATCCTTTCTGCTTCCTTTTTATCCACACAGCGAAGCAGAGTCGAATCATGATTACGTTTGTATAACACTCCGTTACTCAGAAAGAATTTAGCGGAGAACTTCCTCAGGAATTTTCTGTCCTTGATGGATGCCCCTTCAGGGTATTCCTGAGCTTCTAAATATCTTCTTACGTCGTGGAACCAAGGTTTCTCCTGTACCTTCTCAGTGTTAAGTCCATAACAGTAAGCTGGTTCATCTGACCGTCCGATGGTAATCATGGGAGCTTCGCTGCCCCATCTGACTCTGAACATAGATGACATGGTAGCTAATGCGTCTGCCAACTGGTTTTCCTCTCGTGGAATATGTTCAAATGTTACCTCTTCAAAGTATGGGATTAATGTCATCACCTGCTCTCGATAAGGGATGAGATTTGGATGTTTAGTATCCCATTCCCCGTTGATCTGACTGATTACCAAGGCCGAATCTCCGTACACACTCAAAAACTTGATTCGCCAATCTATAGCAGCTTTGAGTCCAAAAATACATGCTTCATACTCAGCCATATTATTGGTACAATGGAAACATAGTCTAGCCGTGAGAGGTGTATGGTAACCTCCGGGAGAAATGAGTACAACCCCAACACCATGGCCCAATGCATTAGAAGATCCATCAAAGACCATAGTCCATCGGGATCCCCATTCGGATCCCTCATCTGGTTTAGGTTTTTCGTAATCCGTAACAAGCATGACATCCTCATCTGGGAATTCAAAATTCATAGATTGGTAATCGTCCACCGCTTGATGAGCCAAATGATCAGCCAGCACGCTTCCTTTGATCGCTTTCTGGGTAGTGTACTGGATATCATACTCTGTTAAGATCATCTGCCATCTCGCTATTCTTCCGGAGAGGGCAGGCTTCTCGAACATGTATTTGATGGGATCCATCCTAGAAATCAACAAAGTGGTATGATTCAACATATACTGTCTTAGTCGGCGAGCAGCCCAGGCCAAAGCACAACAAGTTCTCTCGAGCAGTGAGTATCTTGTTTCACAGTCGGTAAACTTTTTGCTCAGGTAGTATATGGCATGCTCTTTTCGACCAGACTCGTCATGTTGCCCCAATACGCACCCAATTGAATTTTCTAACACGGTCAAATACATGATTAGAGGTCTTCCTTCAACTGGTGGTATCAGAATCGGAGGTTCCTGGAGATATTTCTTGATTTTGTCAAAAGCTTCTTGACATTCCTCATTCCATATCATCTCTTGATTTTTCCTCAGTAGCTTGAAGATGGGTTTGCAGGTAGCGGCCAAGTGGGAGATAAATCGAGCAATGTAGTTCAAGCGTCCCAAGAAACCTCTGACCTCTTTCTCCGTACGGGGAACTGGCATTTCTTGAATAGCCCTCACTTTAGCCGGGTCAACCTCAATTCCTTTACCGCTGACAATAAAGCCTAAGAGTTTACCGGATCTCACTCCAAAAGTGCATTTGTTCGGATTCAATCTCAACTTGTACTTCTTCAACCTCTCGAACAGTTTGTATAAGTGATCGAGATGTTCCTCTTCCGTATGAGATCTAGCTATCATGTCATCCACATATACTTCTATCTCATGATGAATCATGTCATGGAACAAAACCACCATAGCACGCTGGTACGTTGCCCCGGCGTTCTTTAGACCGAATGGCATTACTTTATAACAGAACGTGCCCCATTGCGTCACAAACGTAGTTTTCTCCATGTCCTCAGGCGCCATCTTAATCTGGTTGTAACCCGAGAATCCATCCATGAATGAGAATACTTTGTGTTGAGCGGTGTTATCTACCAGAACATCAATGTGCGGGAGTGGAAAGTCATCTTTGGGACTTGCTTTATTCAGGTCTCGGTAATCTACGCACATTCGCACCTTACCATCCTTCTTTGGCACAGGCACCACATTAGCAACCCATTGAGGATAAGAAGTAACGGCTAGGAAACCGGCATTGAATTGTTTCATAACCTCGGCTTTGATTTTCTCAGACATTTCAGGACGCATACGGCGAACCTTTTGCTTGACAGGACGGCAGTCTTCCTTCGTAGGCAGCCGATGCATTACTATGTCAGTATCCAATCCGGGCATGTCTTCATAAGACCAGGCGAAAACCTCTACATAGTCATGTAACATCTGAATCAGTCTTTCTTTGACACTGTTTTCCAATCCTGCTCCTATTCTGACTTCCTTTCTTTCCACTTCAGTACCTAGATTTACGACTTCGAGTGACTCTTCATGCGGCTGTATAGTCCTTTCCTCTTGCAGTAACAGTCTGGCAAGCTCTCCAGGGACTTCACAATCTTCCTCACTTCCCTCTTCGGCTTGGTAGATCGGATTTTCAAAGTCATAATGAACAGTAGCGGAATTATTGTCAATAGGATCCAGAGTGGATACGGATCTGCGATTTATGACGTGAGTGTGTGTAAGAATGCATAGCTTGTTTGAAAGACGACGGGAAAAATAAAGAGCGCAACATTTGAATGCGAAAAAGTCCATTGATTTATTGAATATGAATATGCTTATGAAATGACAAAACCCTTAACAAATTAGCTATTGTGCCCCGGGTATAGACACAATGCTTTAAGAAGTTCAATTGAAAAAATAAAGATTTGCAAAACTAAATGGACAATAGCAATTACTCCTGACTAAAGGAGATCGGGATAGTGTCTTCAGCCTTCCAATTATTGAGTCCGTCGCCAATTGTTGGGTAGATCCAGCTATCTAGGTCACAATCATCGTCAGAATCCTCTACAGCATTGATTTGATCTTTGACCATTTTTTCAGAGTTGAATCCCAGACCAGCTTTGTCAGACTTGTACGGTACGTGGATCAGTTGACCCCAGCCAGTACAGCCACCACCTTCGACCACAGCTTGAGCATCTTTCAGAGAAATCATAACAGGAGGAGCACGAATAACCTTGGGCACACAGGGAGTTGGCTTAAGGACAGGATCGGGCGGAGAAACCACTTCAAATGACTGAGTTGGAGTCTCGAAGAATTCACCATCCATCTCAACGTATCTGAAGGTATGCACACTATTGACAATGTATTCTTCTTCCCCACACACAGTGACAATCTTACCCCCTATCGGATATCTCAACTTTTGATGGAGAGACGAAGCTACAGCACCTGCCCCATGAATCCAAGGGCGTCCCAGTAAGCAGGAATAGGCAGGACGAATGTTCATTACATGGAAGGTAGTATTGAAGACTTGAGGTCCTATCTTGATAGGGAGGACTACTTCGCCATGGACAACACTCTTCGCACCATCGTAAGCACGTACCACAATATCACTAGGCTTCAATTCAATGCCTTTACAGCCAAGTTTATCGAGCACGACTTGCGGTAGCACATTCAAGGAAGAGCCATTATCAATCAACACATGAGCCAAAGTGATTCCCTTACACTCAATAGAAATATGCAGGGCCTTGTTGTGGTCTTTTCCTGCTGGTGTCAGGTCAGCATTGGAAAAACCTAGGCCGTCGTCAACAGTCAGGTTAGCAACATAGTTTTCGAACTGATCGACGGAGGTCTCTTGAGGTACATGGGCAGTCTTCAGGAATTTTATCAAGGCATGGGCATGAGATTCAGAGGATAACAACAAGGACAACATCGAGATTTTGGAAGGAGTATGCCCCAACTGTTCTACCACATCGAAATCACTCTTGCGGATGATTTTCAGCATTTCTTCCATTTCTCGTTTGGCAACATCTTCAGTAGTAGCTTCGATCGGTGTCTCTGACTGAGAAGGGTTGACTGGTCCTTTTCCTCGGTTTTCGGGAACCGGAGGTGAGATCTCTGGAGAGAAGATCCTTCCGCTTCGAGTAACTTTACTAGTCCCAACAATGTCATTAGGATTAGCAGAATTGCCAACTTGCTTTACACCATGGATGTAAACATCACCTCCATAATTCCACGGAATAGCTTTGCTTGAGGAATACGGGATCGGGCCAGGTGCAGTAATGATCAGGGGAGCTACTCTGGGCTCAGCAATAATCTTTACAGGTATTCTGGGAGCAGTAATCTTCACTGGAATTTTGGACCTCGCAATCACAGATATCTCTTCAATAGGGTTTTCTGCCTTAGAAACCCTTTCAAAGAGGATTGTACGATCGTCCATCAGTCGTTGGATACCATTCTTCAACTTCAGACAGTCCTTGGGCCGGAGTATGCAGAGATTGCAATCTTCAGTACAACCTGGAAATAAACCAGCTTGCAATAAATTCCTCTTTATGATCGGGAGAGGAGATGTTAAGTCCGCTACAGTAGTGATGAGAGAACCGTCATCGAGAGCATTAACAACTTTGTCATGATTAGGCATAGGAGCAGTGATGACATTAGGAGTTTCCGGAGGCTCGAACTCAATTTCTCCAGCTTCGATCATATCCTGAATCTTATTCTTCAATGGCCAGCAATCGTTTGTATCGTGCCCGGGGCTATCGGAGTGATACGCACACCTGGCATTGGGATTATAACAAGAAGAGGAAGTGTTGGGATTTGTAGGAGGATCTCTGAGGGTGATCAAATTTGCCTTTAGCATTCCCTGCAGTGCCTGTGCCAAGGTCATATTGATCCTGGTGAACTGCCTTCTTGGTCTGTCTTGTCTTTGTTGGAAGTTCTGAGATGGCGGTGCTGCGATCGTCACTGCTCCAACGGCGTGGTCACCACTTTTCTTATTAGGATTCTTCTGACCATACACCGCATTCGATTCATTCTTCCCATGGTAGGACTTTTTGCTGCTTGTAGAAGTAGCTGCCTGTAACTTCCCACTCCGAATGCCGCTCTCCACCCGTTCGCCTGTCAGTATAAGCTCAGTGAAACCTGATGAAGAACTCCCCAGTAGGTGGCTGTAGAATGGGCCAGTCAGGGTACCCATGAACAGGTCTACTAATTCTCGGTCAGTCATAGGGGGCTTGACTCTGCCAGCCAAATCTCTCCATTTCTGAGCATACTCTTTGAAGCTTTCTTTAGATCCCATGGCCATGTTCTGCAACTGTAGCCGAGTAGGTGCTAATTCAGAATTGTACTGATACTGCTTATAGAAAGCCGTTGCTAAATCAGTCCAGGTGCGGATGTCAGAGCTCTCGAGCTGATAATACCATTCCAACTGAGTGCCAGACAAACTTTCTTGGAAGAAGTGGATCCACAGTTTCTTATCAGTGGTATGCGGCTGAATCTTTCTCACATAGGCCCTTAGATGCATCTGAGGACAAGACGCACCATCATACTTAGTGAAAGTGGGGATTTTGAATTTGCGGGGAATGGTCACATCGGAGACCAGACCCAGACTTTCGAAATCCAGACCAGGTGTCTTCTGACCCTCCATGGCTAGCATGCGTTCTTCCAGCAGTTTGTACTTATCATCTCTTGGAGAGTACTGTTCATTTTCATACTCTTCATCTTCATCCTCAGGGTTAGAGAAATCAGGATTCTCCTCCTCTGAATCAATTTCCGCCCCCTCTTCTGGACCATTCGGGATTCCAAATTTGATTCCCGTAGCCTGTCCTTTACGCCTTCTGCCCGGGTTAATGAAGCTCACAGCTTTCTTGTCCTTCTTCTTTTCGGCCAAAAGAGCCTTCAGTTCCTCCTGCCCCTTGGATAAGCTTAGCATCATCTCCTTGAACTGAGCATTCTGAGTCTGGAGATCTTTGACAGTTTGCTCGAGATCCATTTTTCTGTTTAAGAGGCAGACCGTGAGAATATGGTCCTTTAGAATACCTGTTATGCCATGTTATGTTATGTGATGCAATGCATGAAATGTTTTCAAGGACTTTTGGAATTTAACTTTGCATAAATCACCAACAAGAGAGAGATGTTTATTGCTACTTTTTTAATCAATGTTCATTACAAAAGGAATAATAGTACAATACAATGACATCTCAAATCTCCCAGGGGCGACTTCTTTTTGGGCGAAGATATGCATTGAGTCTTCGTTCCTCATTAAGCTGACTGGTGAGCTCTAATACTTTCTTCCTTTCTGCATTGAACTGAGCTTCGAAAGTATCTCTCTCCTCTCTCAACTGGGTCCAGGATCTTTTCAATTCCTCAGCATCAGTAGGCATATCTGGGTAAGAAATGATCTGGGAAGTACCTCCTTCGACCTCCGATTCAACAATCAATGGTCCGACTGCAAGATATGGCATGACAAGTTCACGAGCTCTGGCGCGGACCCATCTGAGATAAGGCTCCATAGGAATAGAATTTTTCTTGCCTAAATTGCTTCTTTTCACCATGCCCCAAGCTCGTACAAACTTTTGACGGAGATTTTGAGGGTCATTGTCATAGTCGAACACTGTACCTTGAATAATCATTCCATGTGGACCATCTCTTCGGGCATACCCAAACTGACGTAGGGCTAAGGCAGGATTATAAGTAATACCTCCTCTTATCCCCATGAGGGGTACATTAGGGAATTCTCCACAACGGTCGATGATGATAACATTTTCTCTGAGGTTAGAACACCACCGGATGTCTGAATGGGAGAGTGTCATTATCCTTCGAGACCATTTCAGATTTTGATCATTCTTCAAGACTGATTGAGGGAGGTGCGAAATAAACCACCTAGACAACAATGGTACGCAGCACATGAGAGTCCCTTGCTTCTTCATAGTACGAGTGTGAAGGGAATGCAAAACATCTCCAAGCAAGGTAGGCACAGGGTTATGAGTGAGGAATATCTTAATAGCATTCATGTCTATGAATTGGTCTGGATTAGGAAATAACACCAAACCATAGATTAACAATGCTAGAACATCTTCAAAAGCATGAACATTCATAACTTTTAGGAATTCTCGGGCCTCACTTATCAGAAATTTGGCGAGTAAACCTTTAATTCCACTTCTTGTTACCCAATTGGTCTCAATGTCAGATTTCGTCATGTGTAAAGCTGCGGCAACTTCTTCAGACTTTGGCATCTTTTCTAAACCGCTGAAGGGTATTTGATCCAGGATAGGTATCCCAAGCAGCTGGGAGAATTCTTCTAACGTGGGTACCAACTGATAATCTGGGAAAGTGAAGCAATGGTGCTTAGGATCGAAGAACTGGAATAGGACTCTCATCATATCTTCTTTGAAACCCGTGGTAACCAGATTGAGGAGATGACCATGTTTCTTGTTGAACTGAGCATGATCGGGGAGTTCTGACACCAAATCCTTGAGTTGAGGAGAGATTGCTACAAGATTGATCCGGATAGTCTTCCTGGAAGCCATAACCTGTTCAAAGAGCAAAGCTAAATTCCTAAGTCCTTGAAATGGTTAGTATGATGATGTTATGATGTCATGAGGTTATGATGTTATGATGTTATGAGGTTAAATAAATAACAAGCACAAGCAAGTCACACAACCATCATTCCTAGGTTTTAAGGCTTGCATGAGTTCCATAGGTAAGTACCCTCCCCACTGAAGTTTAGTTGGTTCAACCTGTCCTAGAATAGTAACCGGGTTCTAAAAGGATCTCCAATCATTGACCTTCCCTCAAGTCCACTTCAGTGCAACACCAAGTGGTTGACCGAAGCTTCCCTAAAGTCCAATCTCAAGGAGTGTAGTATCGAGTATCAACCAACCCCAGTCGGAACCGAAGTCAGTTATCTCACTACTTTCTAATGGCTAGGATGAGTCAATTAGGGTTCTAAAGGTCTGGTTAATGCTTTGATGACACCACGCGGAAGCCAAATTTTTCCTCAAATAACATGAGGACCATCAGGACAACCAAAGTGTCACATTAACCGTAGCTATCATTTTGACCATTCCAGTATACGCCGGATAGTCGCGATGATCTATTGCTACTTACCTAAGGTACACTAGATCCGGGTGTAGGATCTTTCACTCAAAGCCCCCTTAAAAGAAGGAATAATAAAACATAAATGATTTTTTTTTTTTTTTTTTTTTTTTTTTTTTAAGATGGACCTCTCTTTGTAGTCCCCAGCAGAGTCGCCAGTTCTGTCATACGGTGAACTGGACTTTAAGTATTTTGCTTTTTATCGCAATGTCGCGGATAGCAAGAGTCGCCACCGACTTTTCTTTTATCCCATAAGGAAAGGTGGAAAAGAACAGGAAAGACCTTAATTTTAAATTCTTAGGTTCGGGAGGTACTTTATACAAAGGGAAGGTGTTAGGCACCCTTTGTATCCATGGTTATCCATGGGCTCTTAATTGCTCAATCATTTATGTTTTCTTTGTTTGAAAAAAAGCGGTTGAGAAATGTATGAAAATGTTTAGAAAATGAGAATTTAACTTTGTAATGATTCTTGCATGAATGTATACAAAGTGGTTATCTCGTTTAATTTAGAAAATAGTTTAGAAAAATATAACTCGGCAATGATCCTAGTACGGATGTATGCTAAGTGGTGATTTTCCAGAAGAAGACGTTTGAAAGGTGCGAGGTGCGAAAAGTATATTTTTTTAGGTTATGACTGAGCAATTAAGGTTATACCTGTCCGAGGTCTTTCCGGGCATTTCCCATCCTTATGAGGGTAAAATTGTCCTTACTATTGAGAAGTAAGTGGTTTTATCCTGGGGATGTTGAAGGGTCATCGTAGGGTCATCGATAGGTCATTGAAGGCAACAGTTGTAAGGATACCTTAGCATTCGAAGGGGCGATCATCATTTAACCGTAGGCTACACCGAAGGGTCGTCGAGGGACAAAATCGTATTTTCGAAGGCAACATCCGAGGGACCACAATTTATTTTATGATGATTTAACCGAAGGGTCTTTGCTAAGGGTATCCCCATATTCGCGGGACATGACCACTATACCGTAATACCGTAAGGCAGCAGAGAGAGGTCCAAGATCATTTATTTAAAGGTCATATTTTAAAGTCAATTAAGTAATTAAGTCCATACTAAAATCAATGCATTAAAATTAATACATTAAAATTAATACATTAAAATTAAGACATTAAAATGAACACATTAAAATTAATTAGGCCACTTAGGATGAGTCTCCACAAGGGTATCCCACAAATAAAGTGGGAGACCTAAACAGCAATCTTTTCCCGGGACATATGAACCTTTGCAAAATTCAGCAAACGGGTTAGAATACCAAATCAGGGTGCAATCGAGAGTTGCACCAAAGTAATAGGTAAACAAAGCATGGTTATGATAAAACAGGTCAGATGGGCAAAGATCAAAATAGGACGAAGAACAGCGGCACCCATTACAACAATTCAAAGTATCCAGGCATACTTAAGTTACATGCAAAGCCTCAAATATATTTATGAATCTCAATTATGATATCACATGTGAATTAGGAACATAAGGCGATAATAGTAACGCAAACCTGTTTGCAATGGAGTCGCAACCTTGAATGGGCCGATCGGGTAGAATTGAGCGGAGGTGACCTTGCTGCCGCCGTAAGATTATATTCGGTAAAAAGGCACACAATAGTTTCCGTTGTAGAAACTATTGTGCGAAAAGAATTAACTAAATACCAAAAGGGAATCCGGAATTGCAAAAGAAATAGTGTAGCACTTGTAAAACACAATGCCTAAGCTGCTGGAAAAGAAGAAAAAAAAAATGCAAAGGCGAAAACGGCAAAGGAAAAAAGAATCTCCGAAAAAGCTCCCCTTTTAGGTTTTCAAGGTGGCTATTTATATTGTTGTCATTAGGTCATGTATGCTGCCCAAAAAGTCTTCAACGTGCGCATGGATATAGTGGATGCAGGGCCCAACATTCCTCAACGGATCTTCAAATCTCCGAAGCGTTACCTGCGCCTACAAAGTAGGGGAATGGTGTGACGTTCGTCACACCATGTGTGACGCCCGTCCCAGGGGTGTGCTGCGTGACGCTCGTCACGCCTTCTGTGACGCCCGTCACAAGGCTGTGTTGCGTGACGCTCGTCACGCCCTCTGTGACGTCCGTCACAGGCACAACATTTGTGTCTTGCGCTTTGGGCTGGGCTTTGCTGTTTGGTTCGTTTTCTTTTCTTTTTGCACCCCTTTTTCTCCGCTTCCAAATAAACCACTTTCATATTATCACTGGGTGAGCGTGTAGGCCAGTTTGGGTCATTCGCGAGCTGGGCCTTTGTTCCTTTAAGTGTCATAAAATGAGTCGGAGTGCCCTGAAATGTCTTGAAATATTAATGGGCAAATTTTGGGGTATGACACGTGTGCTATCTGTGCTTGTAGGATTGTTTGACTTGCTTCCTGTGCAAGATAGGATAGTTTGACTTGCTTCCTGTGCAAGTTAGGATAGTTTGACTTGCTTCCTGTGCAAGTTAGGATTAGTTTAGACTTGCTTCCTGTGCAAGTTAGGTTTTGCTTGGCTTGCTTCCTGTGCAAGTTAAGTGTGTGTGGCTTGCTTCCTGTGTGAGCCGTGCTTAGGATAGGTTGGCCCTTGTGCCAGTTAGCTAGAAACCTTAACTTAGGGATGAATCTGCATGATAACATCTAGGCTCGAGTCGTAGTCTCCCTAGTTGTGTCTCCCTCTGTTATCTGGTTAGGCTAGTCCTTTATCCCTGCGTAGGGGAACTACATCGCCCTGATCTTCACACCAGATGAAGTATGTAGGCAGGAGATTGAGCTGATCTCTCCGGGCGCCCTTTTTCTTTTTTGTGTGAGTTGTTTGACAGTTGCTAGGCTCGAGTGCCTGACTCCTTAGCAATTTGTTGTCTGTTTGTTTGAGTGCGTGTTTGACAGTTATAGGCTCGAGTCCCCGACTCCCTATCAACTTGTTGTGTTGTTGTGTGCTTGGAAGCTGATGTAAGTCCATCGAGTGGCATTTGGGTTCCAGTGTGCGTGTGTTAGGTTCGGATGCTGATGTAAGTCCAGCAATTGGCATTCAGGCTCCACGTTTGCCTTTTTGTGTGTGTTTTGGTTCGGATGCTGATGTAAGTCCAGCAATTGGCATTCAGGCTCCACGTTTGCCTTTTTGTGTGTGTTTAGTTTCGGATGCTGATGTAAGTCCAGTGATTGGCATTCGGGCTCCACGTTTGCCTTTGTTTGTTTGTGTTTGTGCGTGTGTCAGCCGAGCTACGAATGCTCTGATTCTTCTCTCGTCCGAGAAGATACGTATGCATAGGATGCGATATCCTAGCGAGCATGTGTCGTTTCCCCCAGTCCGAACTACTTCGACTCTGATGTCTATGCCTGATAGACTAAGTAGGCCCAGGATGCGACATCCTGCCGAGTCAGTTTCAGTCAGTTTCTTGTGTCTCTTTCAGCCAGTGTGTGTGTGTGTGTTTGAGCAGTGTTTAGCAACCAAATTTCCTTCCTTTTGTGCGTGGATCCCGTAGAGTACTACGGATGCGTAGGGGTGCTAATACCTTCCCTTCGCATAACCGACTCCCGAACCCATTCTCTTTGGTCGCGAGACCATGTTCTTTCCCAAGTTTACTCTGAGCGTTTCCTTTCCCTCTTTTGGGATAAATAACGCACGGTGGCGGCTCTGTTGTTCTTTCTTTTCCCGCCGGTTTTTCGCGTGATGCGACAGCTGGCGACTCTGCTGGGGAAATAGAGAAGTTGACCTATGCTGGTCCATCTTCCCTGAGCGAGTCTCTCCTAGCGCTCTCTAGGTTAGGGTTTTGGTTGCTTTGTGCTTTTTTTTTTTTATTTTATTGCATTCATTGTATATATGTGCATTTATTGCTTGCATTTATTATTTGCATTAATGTTTGCATTTCATTCATATTCATCTGCTGTGCTGTCTGTGTTTCTCTGTTTGGGGGTGGGAGTTACTTGAGGTAAAAGGTCCAATACCCAGACCATGAGTGAAAATCTAGGATGATTAGGAATAGAGTGATTCATGGGAAGCGGGTGGTATGGCGCCACTTAGCGGAACATTGATATCACGAGCAGTTCAGACCCTGGTGGGATATTATCGGTGCATACATCGGGTGTGTACAGGATGATATTTTGCGAAAGGTTATTTATGCTGCGTTTCTCTCGACCTTACCCTGGCCTAGACGACACCCGTGAGTGGGGAGGGAATGATCATTATTACAGGTACAGTTGGTGACTCCCAGTACTGATGGTGACTATGAATTCTGGACATATGTTTCTGGACGCCGGAGGTTTGACCCTGGTATTGATCAGAGGGTTCCGTTTATTTCGGATCCCTGGGCTGAATTTGAGGATACTCGCTCAGATGGTGACTCAGTTCTCCAGACATGGGTTCAGATGACAGTTCCTCAGATGACTTTGGGTTTCAGATGGATTGTGACTCCGGATTCAAGCCGAAGCTTTGACCCTGTGCCTTGAGATGCACAGCCTGACCAGTCATGTTCCCATCATTTGCATCATAGCATGTTTATTTTCTAAAAAAATAGTAATGCATGAAAAAAGTTAACTCGCATACGCATATCCTTTATCAGGATCATTCATGAAAAAATAGTACCCATATCATACACATCATGCATATCATGCACATCCTTGCATTACAGACATGTTTGGAAAGACTCCTCACTTTGGTTCCTGACTGAGAGAGGATTGCTGATTGTCGTCCACACCGCTACTCAACCAGATTCAATCACCAGAGGATTATGGACCAGGTTCAGACAGAGTTGGCTGAGATGAGGGCAAACATGGCCCATTTTATGACGATGATGCAAGGAGTTGTTCAGGGGCAAGAGGAGCTGCGTGCTTTAGCCCAGAGACTGGAAGCCGTGATTCCACCAGTCCACCGTGCTCCACCAGTGGATGTACCCGCTCATGAGGATGTTGCTGTCACCATTCTCGTCAATGATTATGCCGTGGGTGATGAATTGAGGGGGATCAGAATCAGTGAACAGCCTCTTGCTGCAGAGACTGTTAATATCAGAGCAACCCGCGCTCCGGTTCGCCATCCTGGCTCTTCAAGTCCTTCCAGTTCTAAGAAGCCATCCTCTGGGGCACCCAAAAGGGGAGAAAGTGAAACAAATGTTGTGCACCATCGGAGAAGTGCAAACAGAGGACAGAATCGTCAGGTTGCTGCTGTGACTATTCCAGCTACTCGACATCAACAGAGAAGACCAACTCAGCAGTATCAGACATCAACAACGTCGTCCTCAGCAGCAGGTTTCCCAGCAAGCCAGTACAAGTAATGAGAGGAAGAAGATTATTTTTGATCCAATCCCCATGTCCTACGCCGAGCTGTATCCCTCGTTGATAGAGCGGAACTTGATTACTCCCAGAGACCCGCCACCCATACCCGTCAACCCTCGGTGATGGTATAGGCCTGAACGACATTGTGTGTATCATTCGGGTGCTCTTGGTCATGATGTGGATAGTTGTTTCCAGTTGAAGATGAAGGTTCAAGACCTCGTGAGGGCAGGTATTCTGAACTGTGAAGACTTGGGTCCCCATGATAATCAAACTTGAAGATAACAAGTCCTGGGCTGGCGCCGACTTTTTCTTCAGAAGGGTTGTTCAGAAAACAGAAGCTGCTGATGCAAAGGATACTGACAGTTGTCATCCCTGGAGGAATCTATCACAATTGGGTCACTGTGGGCGTTCCTACGGTTGTTCATAAGTCAGAGTATTAATCACTTTGTTTAAAAAACCTTCTCCCATGCCAAAAGGAGAAGTGATGGCATTATTGGCAACATTTTGTGCAATGATATTTTCATTCAAATAAATTCATGTTAAACATTTGTTTTCCCATTTGTTTTCCCTTTTCGCTTTTTGCATGAAATTGGTGATCACAAAAAACCTTAAAAAACAAGAATAAAAGCAATCTTTTCATCTGCATAACGATTGTCTCGTTTGTTTTTCAAAGAGCTTTTCATATCAAAATCATTATGCAGGTTGTTTCTCAAACCCATTGAACATAGTGATCGGACGTCATCTCCTAATTTTGAATTCCCTGTATTCGAAGCGGACGAAGATGATGTTGAAGGGATTCCTGACGAGATTGCCCGACTTCTTGAGCAAGAAAAGAAGATCACTCAGCTGCATCTCGAGAATCAGCAGAACAGCCAACTGGGGCATCAAAAAAAAAAAAAAAGAAAAAGAAAAAAGAAGAGAAAAAGAAAGAGGAGGGTGCAAAATCAAAAGAAATCAAAAGAAAGAAAAAGAAAGGAAAGAAATAAAAGAAAATAGCACCCTCAAAGTCCCAAGTTGGCTGATGCTGAATTCGATCAAAAAGAAGAGATCAACTGCCATGTGTCATGGTCAGTCATATCAGCAGAGAGTGAAAAAGCATTCGACAAGAAGGTCAAGGCTCGTGTGTTCCGAGGGACCTTGTGCTCAAGAAAGTCTTGTCTTTCGTGCCCGATTCCAAGGGCAAGTGGACTCCAAGCTAAGAACGTCCATACGTTTTCAAGAGAGCCTCTTCAGGCAATGTTTTGACACTTACAACAACGGAGAAGTTCACTCGTCCTGTGAATTCCAGATGCAGTCAAGAAATACTTCGCCTAAAACAAAAAAAAACAAAAAAAAAAAAAAGTAAAAGCTCGCTAAGTCGAACACCCCAAAGGGCGACTTAGGCAAAAAGGAGCGTCTCGGTGGATTGAAAACCCGAAAGGGCGATCCAGGCAAAAGTTAGAGACATTGAAAAAGGAATTTGCATCCCGCTAGATTGAACACCTCACACTGGGGCAATCTAGGCAAAAATTAGGGATTTGGCAAGTAACTGCACCTTGACAAGACTGTGCTCTATATATGTCATCCGTCAGGAATTCTCGATTCGTCGTCGACTAAAGCTCTGAATACATCGAAAATTCAGAATGGTAGAGGAAAGGTCATTATGCTCAATGTAGCCCTCTCCAATATATATCACCAATTTCAAACTTGTACAGATCCATGGAGTCTCGCCCTTTGCAGACTACCATTCCATCACATCAATTTGAGCTTTTATCCAATTATTTGCATTCTTATTTGTTTCAACTCAACAAACGTTTTGCATGTTTTAATTGATAAAGTATCATTGTTTTCAAAATAAACAAATTTTTCAAAAAAATTGTTCTTAAACAAAGTGAACCTTCACAATGATGGAAAGATACTTAGGAGACCCACAGTGCTCTCCCGGGGGTGGTATGATTACCAACAGGTAAGACAATTGTTCGTATCTCGAGCATGACTGTATCTTTGTCCTACAGAACCTCGTATGGTCTCTCCTCAATGAAGTTGCCCGACGCAGTGTTGTTTGAAGATGTTCATCTTCATGTCCCCAGTAGTGCAACATTTCTCCCTCCAAGTCCCTATTAGCTCTATTGTGGGGCATCCCCAGTAGAGTGCTGTTTGAGCTTTATCATGGGGCATACCTGGGGCACGTTTTTTTATCTAACGATCTCTGGTGCAAGTGCAGTTAGACATCTTCATTCACTTGTCAGTGGTGATGTGAAGCCTTTTGACAAAGAGATCCCCTCAGAGTCCAACCAGGGGCAAGGGATAGATGAATCGTGAAAAGACGGTGAAGGATTACGACCACGATCCTGGAAGGTTAATCAAGAAGACTCTTCAAAGTCTGATGATTGGAAAGTATGTATGAATCCCAAGAGTTCAACCTCCGTGGAGTACGGACGAGATTTGGAATACAAGATGATGGAGCAGAAAAGTCCAGAAGGGTCTGGGAGTTCTTAGAAGTGGAAAGGTCAACACCATGGGTGGATGATGGACACTTGTGGGAATTCATCTCCAGTATGATATGACGTGCTATCACCCTCGACAGAGTTGTTACTCTCGCCACTATGGTTGTTCTCTCCACTAAGATTGTTCTCCTCAGCAGAATGGTGTGGTTTTCCTCAGCAAGTTCCCCGAGTGGAGCGGGTCTCATGAAATACATCTCCAAGCAGTGATTCTCTTACATATGGATTGGTTGGGTCGTCCCTAATGGAGTAGCATTTATTTCTCCAGCAGAGTTCATCCTACCAGTGGATTGGACGGGTTTCTGTAGTAGACTGATATTGGCATCCCCAGCGGAGTTGTGATTGTTTTCCAAGTCTGAAGTTGTCTTCCCAGCAGAGGTTGTGTCGATGTTTCTTCCCCAGCAAAAGTCTGTCTTTCCCCAGCAGGATGGAAGTTGACATGGTTATAGGATCCCCAGCACAGTTCCTGGAGTTCCCCGGTGTTGTCTCTGAAGGAGACGTGTGTTTATGCATTCAGCATTTAGATAAGCGTAGCATATTGCATCATTAGTGCATAGCATTTCCATGATCATGGGGCATTGTGTAAAACAAGAAAAAACTCATGCATCAACATTGCAAGCATATCCATTAGCCCTAGGTCGTGGCGACCAGCCAAGATTCGGTTGTTGGAAAGAGTTTAGCATCGCGCCATTGGATCGGCTTAAGAATTGGGTTCATCAGCATGGTTGAGAGGTTGGTGTTTTCCTAACAAGTGATTCCTCAGTCGAGCGGGTATCCCCAGCAGTGTTACTCCCCAATTGTCAGCATCTTGCCAGCTTGGGTCTTTTTCCTTAAGCAGATATGGGTGTGTCTGATCTCTCCATGTAGAGTCTACCCCTTAAGCAGAAAGTGTCAATCTTTTACTGCCATTTCCCCACTGAGATACATCCTCGTGGATGACGGTTGCTTCCGTTCCCTCCCTAATGGGATGGGTTTTCCCTATTGAGTTCTTTCCTCATTAGGATGAGTCTTGATTCAGTCTGCCTTTTTGGATCAATCCTAAATTGGCTTCTTGTTGACTATCTCTTGTGCTGCCCTGGGGCATAAATGAATAGTCGCTCACTAACCGGCACTCATTCATTTCATCCTCAGCGGAATTTGTTGTTGGCCTCTACCACCAAACCGGTAGCTGTAAGTCCTATCTTTGTGGTTTTCTACCCACTAGCTGGTAGTTGTAAAATCCCACTTTCCTCCCCTTGTTGGAATTAACCCTTTGTGCTCGTCCCTTTTAATGACTAGTTACTTTTCCGTGGTTTTCTGCCTACAAACCGGTAGATGTAATCCCCTCTTTGTGGTATTAATGGTCTTGTCCCCTTTGGATACTTGCTTTGATCAAGCAGTATTTTCCCCATTGGGTCCTCACTTTCTTTTTGGATACTTGCTCCAAGTTAGCAACTTTATCCTCTTTTGATTGGTCATCTTTTGCATACCTAGTCTGGTACCCAGATGCCTTTCTTTTCGGTCGATTGTTCATTTAGTAACCTACAACCCGGTTATGGATAATCTTCCATGCGAGTGTATTATCTACGTTTTGACGGCTATAGATAATATGTACTTATGATTTCCCGGTATTCAGACCGAAGAAGTTTTCACCTCTCCGTTGGTTTCGATAAACGTCGAGTTTTTCCTAGTTATCCGATGATGTCTAGTTGTACCCCTCTCCATGCAGAGTTACCTCTCCGTTGGTGACAATAAACGTCGAGTTTTTCCTAGTTATCCGATGATGTCTAGTTGTACCCCTCTCCATGCAGAGTTACCTCTCCGTTGGTGACAATAAACGTCGAGTTTTTCCTAGTTATCCGATGATGTCTAGTTGTACCCCTCTCCATGCAGAGTTACCTCTCCGTTGGTGACAATAAACGTCGAGTTTTTCCTAGTTATCCGATGATGTCTAGTTGTACCCCTCTCCATGCAGAGTTACCTCTCCGTTGGTGACAATAAACGTCGAGTTTTTCCTAGTTATCCGATGATGTCTAGTTGTACCCCTCTCCATGCAGAGTTACCTCTCCGTTGGTTTCGATAAACGTCGAGTTTTTCCTAGTTATCCGATGATGTCTAGTTGCACCCCTCTCCATGCAGAGTTACCTCTCCGTTGGTTTCGATAAACGTCGAGTTTTTCCTAGTTATCCGATGATGTCTAGTTGTACCCCTCTCCATGCAGAGTTACCTCTCCGTTGGTTTCGATAAACGACGAGTTTTTCCCAGTCGTCCGTTGACGTCTGTTTGTGTTTCTCTCATTCCCATTCATCTGTAAATGTCTGGTCGATCTTTTTGGTGTCTGTAAACATCATCTTTCGATGTCTGTAAACGTCGAGTCTTCCCATTCATCAGTAAATGTCTGGTCGATCCTTTTGGTGTCTGTAAACATCATCTTCCGATGTCTGTAAACGTCGAGTTTTCTCCCATTCATCCGTTGATGTCTGGTCGAGTCTCCCCAGTCATTCATTAATGTCTGGTTACCTCTCCGTTGGTTTCGATAAACGTCGAGTTTTTCCTGGTCGTCCCCAGTTGGTTACCTCTCCGTTGGTCTTGGTAAACGTTGAGTTTTTCCCATTTCGTCCGTTGACGTATGGTTGTATCCCTTCCATTCATTCATTAATGTTTGGTTACCTCTCCGTTGGTCTTGGTAAACGTCGAGTTTTTCCTAGTTGTCCGTTGGCATCTAGTTGTGATTTCTTCCCCCCATTCATCGTCGTTGCGATGTCTGGATGTGGCTGTACCCTTTGAAAACAAAACCAAAAAAAAAACAAAATACCCAGTATTAAATATCAAATCCCAGTGGACGTTTCCATTGGTGGATCCCTGTGTTGTGCAAATTCTACGGTTCTTGGTATTCAATCCCTGTTTACCCTGAAAGTCTGACAGCCGTTGCTCTCATCCATTCGGGTTCCCAGCTGATTGAATAGGGGCAGCTGTAGCACCTCAAATTTGCACCTATCATTATGCATACATATTAGGTCATAGCATATCATGATCCATTGCATATCATTTGCATTGTCCCCAGTTGCCTCAAGAGCAAGCAATCAAGAATTAGGTCAAACTAATCTCCTGATCAGTCAACCAAGCAAGCAAGGGAATTTCTGATTGAATCAAGGCCTTGAGGTTTGTCCAACAAGTTCACATGGCTTGGAGGTCTATTTGAAGTGTTCAAGTCAAGGGCTGAGGGCTCAGAGGTCAGCAGTTCATATACAGACAATCAAAAACCCTAAAAAAAAGTCAACTGTCAGTCAAAGCAGTGGATGGTGGTCATTCTTGTGGAATTTGGGCACCATGATCAATAATCAAGAGTTCATACAACTTGGGACATCATTTGAAGTCAAGTTCTCAAGGAATTAGGGTTTGGAAGTCATCAGTCAATGCACAATCAGTCAGAAACCCTAAAAGTCAACTGTTGGTCAACTGTCCATTTAATCAGTGATTTGATGATTGGAATTGGTTTGTAAGAGTTCATTCATGTCCAAATAGTCATCATATACCATGCCAAACACCACCATGGAAGAATTTGAAGCCAGATCATGAATTTCCCAAAATAGAAACTGGGCCTGTAACTGAAACCTGCCATAAATGGAAAGTCTTGATCCTCAAACTTACATCTTGATACAAGCCTCAAATGAATTTTTGCCCAACATGAAAGTTGAAGATCTTGTTCTCCCATTTCCAAAAAGTCCTAGAACTCTCAATTCCCATGTGTGGTTGGCAAGTTATGATCGAATCGATTTCGGAAAATCTTGAACTTCAAAGGGCCATATCTCCCAAACCGTTTGGCCAATTTTGGTGGGGTTTTTTCCTACAAGTCACATTTGATCCCCTCTTTCCAAAAATATAAATTTCATGAGCCAAAACTTCACCAATCAAAATGGCATATTTTGACCTTTCTCATTTAAATGTAAGTTTGACCAAGAGTTGACTTTTTGATATAAACATTTTTTCTACATTTGGCCAATTGGGACAGCTCATAAATATCATTTTAAGTGTGTTTGCAAAGTCAAATTATGTAGCACATGTGAATCTTGCTTGGTTGCTTGAATTGTAAGAAAGGTACAATTTGACCACACTTGTCCATACTTCCATGCCTTGTACCAGCAGCATTGTGCAACATTTTTCTGTCATGTTGAGACCTCATTATGCAGCCAAATAACCAACAAGTACATGTGGCCTTACTAGCTTACTTGAATATTGGAAAAAAGGACATGTTCACAACAAAATTCATGAACCATACCTCTTGCAACCTTGCCTTGTACCACTCTCACATAGCAGAATTTTTGGCCATCATTTTCTGTTTTGGACACACATATAACACAGCCACATAACCAATTGCATACCACTCACTCTCTAAAAACCTCACCCTGCTGTGCAATTAATGGAGACCATACCATGCCATATTGAATACAGCAGAGTACAAGCAATTTTTCTGTCAACACAGGACAGTAGCAACATACTGCAGCAGAAGAGAGAAAGTCTTGGCAATTGCTCCATACCATACTTGTACCTCCATGCCATGATTTGAACTGGCCAACAGCAACATAGCAGCAAGGGTGCAGCTTTCCTTTCTGTCATCTTTTGGGATACACAAAAAGGCTATACGATACCACAGAATTAGAGGCTGCAGAAATCTCATCTTGGCTTTGGCATTCCTTTTTTTTCTGTCAAAAAAAAAAACATAGCAAGACTAAGTTGAGCTAACCAACAAAGCCAATTGCCTGCAGCATTCAAAAACCTCACCAACAAAATCAGCAGCAGCATAAAATTGCCAACAGCATGCACTCTCTCAACTAACCCTGCTATGTGCATCTCTCCTTTTCTGTCCAAGCTTACACTAACCTGTCCATTGCCACTTCCCGACATACTCACCATTTTGAAACTAACAGCCAAAAACCAACACACTCTCACCTGTTCATGGCAGCCTACCACGACCAACTTGACCTAGCTTTGCTAATGCAACCAAATGCATACATTCTCTCACCCTAAGACTGCATTGATTTTTGCCTTGGCCATTTTGCATTCCAATGGTTCTGTCAAAACCTCCAATGATTCAACCTTGCATTTTTAAAACTGCATTTTTCCTGTCATAAGACCAACAACAGCTCTTCATTTTTCTGATGGTGATTCTCAAACTTGCACACACCCTTGGCCTTGCCTCAAAACTAGCATAACAGAACCAACAGTCCTGCCAATCTCTCATTTTTTTTGTCAAACCAAACCTTGCCAACTTCTAACAGCAACAACCTAGCAGCAACATGATCTAACTTGCCCTGCCATTTGCATTTTCCTGTCATCAAATAACAAAAGAACTATCCCACTGCAGCAAAAACCAAGAAGCCAAATCATCCCAACTGAACCACTCCTTGTCTTGCATTTCATCTTTAACTTCCAATAGTCCAAACCCTGTTCATCAACTTTCCATCATTAACAAGCTTTACCAACATAACCAACAGCATTCATCAAAACCTGTCAAACACAAACCAACATAACTTGGCATTCTCTCAAGCTCATCTTGGCATTTTACACAAAAGCTGTAAAACTCAAAAACCACAAAACAACATTCAACAGCAGTTCTTTTTTCTCATTTTGCTGTCATTTTTAAGAAACACAATTAACACCACAAACACATCAAGCCAAGGAAAATTCATTCATGCTCAAAAGCACCTTTGACAATTTCCAAACTTCCAATGAACCTAACTTGGCCTTGCTTTAAACAAACCATCAAACACATTTTGCATTTCTCCAAACCAGTCAAGAAATTCTCATAGGACCAAAGCTTGGCCTTGCATAAAACATCACCAAAACAACATTGTGGACCTGTTGCAGCCATTTCCCTTCATCTGTAAAGCCTCACAACACTGCTATTTTCAAGGGAGCATGGCCATGGCAGAGTTTGTTTAAGTTCTTTCCAAGTTGTTGCAAGCCAAACTATCTTCACCAACCATCATTTGAAGGACAATAGTGCATCTGTTTCAGGCTAAAAGACCACAACAACACTATTCCTCTTTCTGCTTCAAAAATAGGTGAGTTTTCGACCTCAACCTTTTCAAAAATCATGATGTACATCTTATAGGTCTTTTCACCCTGATCACACTGAGCTTTAAATGTTTGAAAATGGTTTGATATTTTGCAAGTTATATCATTTTGAAGTTTGGTGTTAGGATTTGTTTTAGTTCGATTCATGAGCATGTTGTTGTTTTAATGAAAATCAAGGCCAGATTCATGTTGTATGTTGTTTGATGATTACAATGGTATGCTCAATTGCAATTTCTGGAGAACTTTGAAAATCACGATTTGGGATGGTAGTGAACAGTGAAACCCTAAGCCAATTTTCCAGATTTTCTTCTGTTTCATGCGTGCATAGCCAACCACCAATAGGAACATTTCGTTCCTTGGCCCAAAACGGCGTCGTTCCGTTTAATGAGTTTCATATTTACAGCTTTGCCATTTTCTCCATATAAATTCAATTAATTTCTTCAATTATTTCATCAATCTTCCAAAATTCATAACTTGCTCATTTTTGATCCAAATTCAATGGGATTTTTTGTGTTGTGTTCATCATAATCTCTACTTTTTTATCATTATTTTTCCAGAATTTTTGGATGAGTGATTTTTAAATGGCCTTAGGGTTTGTGACATGTGACCAAATTTTGTACACTTTGCCAAATCAATTGTGAAATGATGGGGATGTATCCAATGGCTCCCAAAATTTTTGTGCTTAAACTAGACACACTCACGGTGATTTTGGTATAAAGTTTGTGAATTTATCATTTGTGGTTTGTGAGATATGATTTTTTGAATTAGGGTGTGACAATTTGTGTCACACCATTGATGTCCAACTTCATGATTTTCATTGCCATGCTTCTTGACCTCCAAATGACTTGATTTTTTGCATGAGCCTACTCTTGTATGTCTAGTTTACATGTGAATTTTCTTGGATTTAATTGAACTATTTTCCATTTGTTTGAGATTTTTCTTCCCTGCCTAGTCAAATGTTGACTTTGTGTGACACATGTTCCCATTTCATTTGTGAAATTCTCATACTTTATTGGATGGACATGAAATTTTGCATGAGATAACTAGACATCCTCATCTTTGCCATGGCTTTAGTCCCATTCATTTATCATACACCATTCTTGACTTATGATTTTTCTAAGTTGATGCATGTTTGGTTGACTTCTTTGAGCATGTTCAAATTGGCTTTGACTTTCTGATTTTCATTGACTGCCTTCCACTTGTCCAAATGGGATGAAATTTGACATGCTTACCATGCTATGTGTTAGGTTTGATCATGATTTATTTGATGATTTTTGGAAAATGTTTAGATTGCTTTTTTATGCAAGTCTTGCTGTTGACTTCTATGAGCTCTTGTTTGCCATGTTTTGACCTAAATGGTTCATGAAATGATGATAGTGATTGATATGAATGTGAACCCAATTGGTTTTGTTTCCTAATTGTTTGAACATGATTTTGGATACTTAACCCTTGCCGTTTTGACTTTCTCATTCACTTTTGACCCTAGGCTTGCCCTAGTGGTCCTGGTACTCACTTTTGAGCTTATGTTTTCAGGTTAAGCTACAAATGCTTCAAAGAGATCATTACAATTTGATTGAGCTTGCTTGAATATCATTGTCTAACTTGTTTGTTTTGTAGGTGGCTTGGTCACGTGCCTTAAGCCTTGTGCCTTGCGCATTCACTTGCTTGTGTTGACTGGTTGATGTCTGTTTCATTTTGATTTAACTCTGACTTGTATACTAACTGTGCTTGACTGATTTCAGGTACTTTAGTTGCTTTTAGTTCCTTGTGAACTTTTGCTTTGCTTTGCTTGTATAAGCAATTTGCATTGAGGTATGTCTCTTTGTCTTCATGTAGTCTGGAAGACCTGGCCTGTTACTTGGCCAGGCAACTGTCTGAAGTCCTCCTTAAGAGGCAATGTTTGTGATTGTTTAATTTTGTCCTTGCATAGAGTCAAAGTCCTCCTAAGTGAAGAGGCAATTGGTGGAAGGTAGGGATATGCAATCTATCCCCCACTATTCAGTGTGTCATCTGCTTTGCTCACACCACTGTGTTGATGCATTGCAGATACAAACCCAAGATCTTGTACAACTGTACAGTTGAGTCAGTTTTAATGTGTAGAAGGGTTCCCACTTTCTGAACCCACACATTCTTGTCAAATGCTCTCCCTGGCCAGGGATAGAAGCAATGAGGCACACCCCTCATCACCTTTCATCTGCTTCACCTTAGTCTCTCAATGGCAAGGTTAAGAGCAACATTCACCCAGTTCCAGAGGTTTGTTTGTTGAGGTTGATATGACCCCTTGACTAAAACCTAACCTTTGTTTGAGCCACTTGTTTGTGTATAGCGTGTGCTATCTGTGCTTGTAGGATTGTTTGACTTGCTTCCTGTGCAAGATAGGATAGTTTGACTTGCTTCCTGTGCAAGTTAGGATAGTTTGACTTGCTTCCTGTGCAAGTTAGGATTAGTTTAGACTTGCTTCCTGTGCAAGTTAGGTTTTGCTTGGCTTGCTTCCTGTGCAAGTTAAGTGTGTGTGGCTTGCTTCCTGTGTGAGCCGTGCTTAGGATAGGTTGGCCCTTGTGCCAGTTAGCTAGAAACCTTAACTTAGGGATGAATCTGCATGATAACATCTAGGCTCGAGTCGTAGTCTCCCTAGTTGTGTCTCCCTCTGTTATCTGGTTAGGCTAGTCCTTTATCCCTGCGTAGGGGAACTACATCGCCCTGATCTTCACACCAGATGAAGTATGTAGGCAGGAGATTGAGCTGATCTCTCCGGGCGCCCTTTTTCTTTTTTGTGTGAGTTGTTTGACAGTTGCTAGGCTCGAGTGCCTGACTCCTTAGCAATTTGTTGTCTGTTTGTTTGAGTGCGTGTTTGACAGTTATAGGCTCGAGTCCCCGACTCCCTATCAACTTGTTGTGTTGTTGTGTGCTTGGAAGCTGATGTAAGTCCATCGAGTGGCATTTGGGTTCCAGTGTGCGTGTGTTAGGTTCGGATGCTGATGTAAGTCCAGCAATTGGCATTCAGGCTCCACGTTTGCCTTTTTGTGTGTGTTTTGGTTCGGATGCTGATGTAAGTCCAGCAATTGGCATTCAGGCTCCACGTTTGCCTTTTTGTGTGTGTTTAGTTTCGGATGCTGATGTAAGTCCAGTGATTGGCATTCGGGCTCCACGTTTGCCTTTGTTTGTTTGTGTTTGTGCGTGTGTCAGCCGAGCTACGAATGCTCTGATTCTTCTCTCGTCCGAGAAGATACGTATGCATAGGATGCGATATCCTAGCGAGCATGTGTCGTTTCCCCCAGTCCGAACTACTTCGACTCTGATGTCTATGCCTGATAGACTAAGTAGGCCCAGGATGCGACATCCTGCCGAGTCAGTTTCAGTCAGTTTCTTGTGTCTCTTTCAGCCAGTGTGTGTGTGTGTTTGAGCAGTGTTTAGCAACCAAATTTCCTTCCTTTTGTGCGTGGATCCCGTAGAGTACTACGGATGCGTAGGGGTGCTAATACCTTCCCTTCGCATAACCGACTCCCGAACCCATTCTCTTTGGTCGCGAGACCATGTTCTTTCCCAGGTTTACTCTGAGCGTTTCCTTTCCCTCTTTTGGGATAAATAACGCACGGTGGCGGCTCTGTTGTTCTTTCTTTTCCCGCCGGTTTTTCGCGTGATGCGACAGAGCCTATGTGAGTATCCTTAATCATTCATTCATCAAGATTTGAAGTTTGGACTTGAGAAGTTGACCAGCCAATTCATCTGACTAAATTGAAATCCACTGAGACCTAGCTTTTAATGTGTTTGTCAAATGATGATTACCCCAAGATAAAACATGTTATTAATAACCATATGAACAACTTTCATGTTCATCAAAATTTCATTTGAAACTTGGAAGGTCATCATTCATTTAAAAACATTATAGGTCATTTTGATTGAAACCCTAATTTTAGGTCAACTTCCTAAGGACCTAACTCCTTCATTTTTTATGATTTTGAGGTGAGACCAAATGAATTGGAAATTTTAATATGTCTAATTCAATTTTTATGTTGGACAAAATTTCATAATCCTAAAATAAGTACATGTTATAATACAAAACATTATAGGTCACTTTGGACCAAATCCATTGAATCTTGAAAAAGTCCAACTTCAAGTGCCCATAACTTTCTCATAAAAAATCGAAATGATGCAAACTTTAAGTCCAAATTGATTTTCTTGAAACTATCTACAACTTTTATGTTGGAGGTTGCTCCATTTGAGGTTTTAATCATTAAAACAAAAGGGCTTGAAGTTGTTCATTTTTGGCAAAATTTTCAAATACATGTTTTGTACCTTGAACTTCATGGTCAGTGTTCACAATTTTCCAAACTCCAAATGGATTTTTGTTCGACATAGATTTTGTTCCTTATGTCAAGACCTTTCCAACCATTACTCACATGCCTATGTTTGGATTTTCCAAATGGAATTTTCGAAGAGGAGAACAATTGTGACCATTTATGCATTTCATGTTAAATCTTGATACACAAGCCATTGCCTTGCAAACTGCAGGTCCAATTCAACTTGGTTGATGTTCAACATTCATTTGTAATTGGTTTTGGGCCTCACATGCGCCTGTACAGGCCCATGCATGCAGGATCCAATTTCATGCGCACGAGTTTGCTCACACATTCCTTGCAGCTGTGGCTATAAATAGCACGCTTGCCTCACTCAAATCTCATCCTGAAGGCGCCTGAATCTCTACTGAATTCATTTCCCAACCTCATACCAAAGGAATTTTGAGTTTTCATTTCATTTTTCAAGTGTGATTTTCAACAACATCAGTTGATTATCAACACTAATTCCTAAGCCTAACTCTCATATCATACATCAAGATCAAGCTGCAAGCAAAGGATTGGTTGGATCAAGCTCATAAAAGTTGCACTACAAAGGTTTATACCTCAACTGTTTTGCTCTGAATCTCACTGAATATTATGCATTGCTTGTGTTGGTTTGTTTTTCTGAAGTCCTCACGTGAGAGGCAAGCCAATGGTGGCTTTAATTTTGTGAATTGTTGAACTTCAGACCAAGTACCTGGATTTTACATCTTTGATTTCTTCTTCCATAGAGATCTAGAGCGCAATCCAAGGTTACAGGGGTGATGTACATCACCCCAACTTTAATTTGGTATATGGATCGTGAGTTTTGGTTGAGGTTGTAAAACCTGCAACTGGTGGCCGGATTATTGAGCTCGCCGGAGAAGACGGTGGTTTCCACCACCGTCCCTTACGTGGAAGCCTCATGTCCATTGGATCCAAGTGCTATGATCTAATCCTGGCCTTGCAATATGTTTACCTTTTTAAATACAACATGTGATGATGTTGACTTGTCCACACCATGCGCGCGCGTCTCATGACCTTCTGATCAGCCACGTCAATTAATGAATCTTGATCAGACGCCTGTGGATTTTCCAGTTTTTATTAATTTTTGTTTTATTTTATTTTATTTCATTTATTTTAAAAAATTCATAACTTCTTTATTTGAAATCACAAAAATATGGGACCAATTGCAAAAAAAGTTCTCTTAAATTCTAGTTTCATAAAATGATTTTTAATTATTTTTGTGATTCAATTTAATATGTTTTGTGAATTATTTCATTGCTGGTTGTTTTTAATTCATTTAAAATACTTCTAGATATTAAAAAATGCCAAAAATATTTTCTTAACATCTTTGGATGATGATAAGTCTATGAAAAATATTCTCATCAATTTCTTAATTGATTTGAGATTTATTTGGGATTTTAGTCCAATTATGTTATTTTTCTTCATTTTTAATTATTTAAAATTAGTTTTTGTTTTCAAAAAAATGTTGAGAAAATTTGTCAATCCTTGTTTGACCTTGTTAGACTTATGATGATCCAATTGGACTTATCCAAGTTGATTTGAATTGGATTTGAAGTTTGACCTTTATTTGTTCATTTTATTTTATGTATTATTTTAATTCCAAAAAATACCAAAAATATGTTTAATATTTCTTTACTTCTAATCTTCATTTCACTTCTGTTTACCATTGATTAATGTTGATTCCATTCATGTTTGATCAATGTGTTTTGATTATGTCATTTGAATTTCCATTTTGTACATTCTATCTTCATCTCCTTTCTTCATCTTTTTCTTTTGACCAATGAGTTAATGATTTGTGGTTAGCCTTGACACATGAGAGGCTTAACCTTCTTTGATCCAAATCAAATTCATCTTGATCAAAGATCAAGTGAATTGCTTTATGTCCAAGATATGTTGCTTCTTGGTCAAGCAAAGAACCTGAAATTCATACAAGGTCATTCTTCTTTTCTTTTGGCATGGCAAGTTGTAGGAGCTTGGCTTACTAGTCATGATCTCTAACTTGTATTTATTTGCCTATAGTTTTATTGATCGGCCTCAGATAGGTGTGACTACTACATTAGTCCACTTACGATTGCTTAACATAACGCTAAATTGCCTTATGTCACACTAATATTAACTACTAACACTAACTTTAATTCAAGCATTTAATTATTGCAATTTACTTTAATACAGTTTAATTTCTTACTCATTTATTTATATTCTCTTTTCCCTTTGCTCATTTTAGCTCATGTTTATGTTTATGTCATTTGCCTTTTGCTCACTTGAGCATATTATTGTGTAAATATATTATTGCCCTGTGCTTGTTTTGTCTTTGTTTGTGTGAACCCAATGCAAAAAGGAGAAAGGACTTAGAATTCGGATCTCACCTATGCTTAATGGAGTTCAAGAGCAACTAGGCCTCGTGCCTTTAGAATTCTAAGATTGTTGAAGAGCAACTAGGCCTCATGCCTCTAGAATGCTTAATCTTGAAGATGAATTAAAAGGACCCCTGATCTAAACTCTCTCTTTGTCCATTTCTATTATTGCATTGTGGAACTTTTTTGATTGTTTGTTCTTGTGTGATAGGGATCCCAAACTTGAGCTAGTTAGAAGGACCATTGTCATGAGCATCCAAGTTAAGAGAGACAAAGCCAATTGGAAGCTCCTAGGAGCTTAATTGAACATTTGATGGATTGCTTGAGTAATTGCTTGCTGCTTGTTAAGTTCAAAGGAAATGAGCTCTTGAATCATCTTTATGATCTCAAGAAAGGAACTCCAAGGGTTTTATTCTCTTCTCTCATCTTTGCATGTTCAGGACTAGCCCTTCTCTTCTTCTCTCCACTCTAACCCAAGCCAAACTCATTTTTGTGCAAACATTGACATTATTTTCAAAACTAGAAACCTAGGCCATATGCCTTTGATTTTTCAAAAACTTTTCATTAATACTTATTTTGAATTGAACCTTAAGTCAACTTTGACTTCATTTTGTGAATACTTCTAATTTGTAAATACAACTCATTCAAGTTTGCTTTTTGTGGTTCCAATGGCCACCTTTGTTAAAAACCTTTTTCATAAACATTATCCATATGTTTGAGTTATCATAGTGGTTGATGTAAACCTTACCTCATCCTTAGTGATTGAACTATAAGTCTTCCATACTTATTATAGGGTGGATCCCTCACTAGTATGTTGAAGCTCTCCTCACATGGTGGATTGTTGGTTTAGGTTGAGTTTTCTCCCTTTGATAACAAAAGACCTTAAGGCTTTTGTCAAACCAATTCACCAACTTATTTTGAGATTTTTACCCCGAACTACGAGGTTTAGATCCTACCTTTGTGATGGTACGTAGGCAATGGGTTTATCCATTCAAACAATAAAATTATAAATAATTTGTATATTTTTTTCTCATCCCCCATTCATGTTTGCACAAATATTTTCACAAATACCAACCTACCATACAACATTTGCAAAAAGGACTCCCTTAAAGTACTAAGGATGTTTTTGGTGCTTAAAACCTTCCATTGCATAACCACCCCCCTTACCCAGATCTCTAACATTTTTATTAGTTTTTGATTTGATAAAACTTCTCGGTTTTTGTTCGCTTTCTAACCTTTCCTTTGGATAAATAGAAGTGCGGTGGCGACTCGAATTGTATGATTTACTTTTGATTTAGTCAATAAATCTAAAGGTAACGAATACCCCGCTACAGAAAAGTGGCGACTCTGCTGGGGATAGTCATTTTCCTAGTGGGTTTAGCCTACTTTTTTGCCTTTGTTGTATTGTATGTTTATATTATTTATGACATATTTTTTTAGCAAAATTGAGATGATTGTATTATTTGTAATGTATGAATTGCTTGATATATTCAATTGCTTGTGTGCTTGGTGGTCTCTTGTGAGATGAGTTCTATACCCGAACTCGAGTGCACTTATGATAGGAGAATGGCATAGTCTTGTTGACTTGTGCGGAGTTATTCCTTAGCAAGTTAATTTGCAAGCCCATTCACTTGGTGGAGGTTATGTTAGGATCAATAATGTCACACGAGTAGTCGTGGTTAGGCATTACTCTTTCCAATATAGACCTTAGAAGCCAAGAACCTTAGATTACCTAGCCCATCTTGGCCTATTTTAGGACGTAGTGCGAAGGTCGTTCAAGTGTAAGATTTGATACGATTGTTACGCGATACTACACTCATAAGAGTCTCTCTTAAGAATATTTTTGGAATACGAGTAGTCATTTATCCGATAATATCTGAAAGATGAGATGATGACTATGGGTACCTTTTTTTTAGAACATGATTGTCAGGTTTAACCATAGTACACTCCCATTGGGTGGTTCTTAACTAAGACTCCATGCTCGTGACTTGCAACAAACCCTTGATTCGCGGTTGATCTATTCTCGTATATCCTTAATATCAATGGAACTTGGGTATTGATAAGGTGTAAACCATAATCCACCAAAATGGATGATTGATATTAAGGATGACTTGATCCATCCCGTGACCTTTGTGTGGTGTGACTTGTGTGGTCCTTAAGTGTGATTGTTACATCCATGCATTCATGCATTCATTTGCATCCATATCATCAATAATGAGAAAATTTTCAAGGAACTTAAGAGGTCTATTTGTAAATTTTCAGACATGGATAAGCAAAGAAGGAATACGAAGAAGTATAGTTTCAGACAACCCGACTTGAAAGAGTTAAGGAGTTTGACATCCTATGTATTAGATCCCTTGGAGTTCAAAGCTCGCCATGGGAAGCTTCTGTCTATTCTTGCTACTCAGGTGGATGAAGGTTTGATGAGTGTGTTGGTACAATTCTATGATCCTCTGTACTGTTGCTTCACTTTCCTGAATTTCCAGCTTTTGCCTACGCTTGAGGAGTATGCCTATCTTGTGGGTATACTTATCCTAGATAAGTTGTCGTTCAGTGGCTTGGAGAGAGTTCTTTCTTCCCAAGAGATTGTTGATCTGTTACACATAGATGTATCTGATATTGGTGCTCATATGACTACTAAAGGTGGAATTCAAGGCCTCCCATCTGATTTCCTCATCGCTCAAGCTACTTTGTTTGGGAAGGCCATGAGTGAGGACGCCTTTGAGGCCATATTTATACTTCTCGTCTATGGGCTAGTGTTATTCCCCAACATCGACAATTTTGTGGATGTAAACGCTATTAGGATTTTCTCTACTCTTAATCTCGTTCCGACTTTGTTGGGTGACACTTATTTCTCTTTGCATATGAGAAATGCAAAGGGTGGTGGTAACACTGTGTGTTGTTTACCTCTGTTGTACAAGTGGTTTATTTCACACTTGCCACAAACGCTCGTCTTCAAGGAGAACAAAGGATATCTACGGTGGTCCACGAGACTGATGTCTCTCACTAATGATGGTATCTTTTGGTATAACCGTGTTTATGATGGTGTGCAGATTATTGACTTTTGTGGTGAATTCTCCAATGTGCCTCTTCTTGGTACATGTGGTGGAATTAACTACAACCCTATTTTGGCACGCCGTCAGCTTGGGTTCCCCTTAAAGGATAAACCTAATAACATGTTGTTAGAAGGTGTGTTCTTTCAAGAGGGTAAAGATCCCCAAAACTTGAAGGGCAGAATGGTTCGCGATTGGCGCAAGATTCATAGGAAGGGAAGGAAAGAGCTTGGTCCGAAGAATTGTATCGCTTCGGAACCCTACACCTCGTGGGTGAGGAAGCGAGATTCTGAGTACCGCATGCCCTATGACTATCCGAGACCTACACCTATGGTTATGGTTGGGCCTTCAACCCTCCCTAACCAAGGAGTAGAGGAGTTGAGAGATGAAGACCGTTCGCGTGCTTGGGTCCGTGAGCGAGAGGAGCTACTTCAGCAACTTAGAGATAAGGATGCTTTGATAGAATTTCTGGAGCATCAAGTTATCGACAAGCCTGATGATGTGGTGACTTCTCTTCTTCCTCAATCATCAAAGTTTTGGAAGAGGAAGTATGATCGACTTGCTAAGGAAAAGGCAGATATGAAGGCAGACTATGAGAGAGAGGTGAAGAGGCTTCGTGCAGCTTATCTTCCGGTCTCGAGGGCTTTGGACGATTGTTTCTAGGGTTCCATAATATGTTCATTTTCCTTCTCTCTTATATTGTATTTGGTTACCAAGACTGTACTTCTTTAGTGTAAATGTTTTTCCAGAATATTCCGTTATATGTCTAAAAGATTAATATTTCCAAATATTTGCGAATACATCTCTAAAAAAATTCCTCTGATAAAAATAAAATCATATGGAGATCAATACATCAAATAAATATAGCCATATCCAAGCAAGCACTCCAATAGCTAGCAGTCTTCAGTGTCTTCCAATGTATCAGATACAATATTCCTTGATCAACTCATAACAAAACATTAGACATAGACAATAACAAAATAACACTTAAGTATAGAGACAAAGTAGCAGATGAATCAAAGAGATCCAAGATCTTGCATGAGATGAGAGTCACTATCAAAGATAGCACAGTCTCCGATTTGGCATTGGCCTAGTTATTTAGCATAGGGAATGTTGCCTAGTTCTAAGTCCAAAAGTTCATATCAAGTCCAACAGTCCACCAAATGTTTTTTTAGGGTTTTTGTTGTTGTTATTAGGTGTTTTATGGTCCTAAGACCACAAACAAAATCAAAACACACAAACAAATATATACAATCACAAGACATGACTCAAATGAGAAAAGTGAAAATGACTTGGAACATAAACAAGTTGCATGAAATGTAAATGGCAATGAATGATAAATGACTGAAATTTAAATTGTAAAAAGTAAATAACTTGAAAGTAAAAGCATAATAAATAAGAGTTAATCAATGGTTAGTCAAATGTTAATGTTGAGTTTTAATTTATTAGGTCATTCTTTGGATAACACTCAATCACTCATTCACAAGTATGAATCATTAAACCAAGACATCTTCCATGAGAAGGGATCCAACTTGGATAATTCAACAAGTATGCCACTAGCTCTCATGAAAGGAAAAAAGGTCAAGTTTCCACACAATGCCATGAAGAATGGGAGACTACAAATCTCACTTACTAGAATGATATGCCTTGAGGGTCAAATTTATCTCCATGTTAAGCAATTATAATTGGACTTATGTAGTCACAAGTATCTGAGGTTGGGCAATAAAAATATGGGTGTTAATGCATGTTAGAGATTTGGTACAAAGAACCAAACTCCTAAAACATACCACACACTAAAAGAAAAAAGGGAGGAATATATCTCAGTCATACTTGTATTGATTCATCTGACACAAGGTCATTGATGAATCAATTAGCATATAGACATTAGAAATTTCATTGGTCAAATAATGGAATGCGAAAGAATAAGGATGAAAATGAAGAGGGAATGGGAGATAGAAACACAAATAGACAATGAGAGGAATTTCATTTGATCAATACCATTCATTCATTTTGGGAGATGAAATATATATTTCATCAATCCCCTAAATCCAATGGTTTTGATCAAACAAAAGTCAAATCAACCATGACCAAGGCCCAAACAGAAAATCAAACATCACAAGAACATAAAAATGGCTCAACATAATTTTTAAACATTTAATCAATTAAAAAATCACATTAAAAATGAATTAAAATACATTTTAATTTGGACAAAACCTCAAATCCCTTCAAAACACCAAATGAATAGACAAGGGATTTATCCTAGGTCAAACAAGGTCAAAGGACCTTAGACAAAAAGTTCACAGTTTTTAGAAAGTCAAGAGTATTTTAAAACAATTAAAAATATGCACAAAAACATTTAATTCATGAAAAATACCAAAATTAATCCAAAAAATATTTTTAATTCAAAATATGGAAGAGAACAATATTTAAAGATTTTTGGTGAAAGTCCCATATTTTTTGGATTGAAAATGAAATTTCTATGAATTAAATAAAATAAGGCTATTAAATGAAAACTCAGAAAATAAAATATAATTCAAAAAAATAAGGGTCATCCGATCTCCCTCATTAATTGAGGTGGCAAATCTGATGGCCAAGCGTGCGCGTTCCACCAAAGACCTGAGTCAATGCGTCACACTAATGGTAATCAGAACCAAGGGCAAAGATTAAAACATTTTAAATAGATCAGATGGTTTGGAAGGCGTCAACGCACTACCAGAGCTAAGGATCTGGTCATCTTCTCCAGTGGACCTCACCAGACTGGTCCACCACAAACCATCACCAAAATGAAAATTAAGAATATGGTTTTAAAGGAAAGATGCTCAGGAGCTCAAATCGGACCTTCATTTCTTCAAATTCTAAGTATATTGAAAGATACATGGATTTGAAATTTGAGGTTCATGATCCGAGTTACTTCAATTTGACCTCAAAGCAACTCAATCTTGTTGCCTACATTGGTAGGACTTCAGCCAACCAAAAATCAAAGAGAATGGTGAAGAAATGAGAGAGAATCGAAAACTCAAAGTTTCTGAAAAATCACCTTCGGGTAGCTTGAATCTGGCTTGACCTTGATCTGAATTTGCTTGGTTCTTCCTCCTCTTACTTGCAGTGACCAATTGAGATGAAAAAGGCAGTGAATCCTTGGAGTTTGAATCTCAAAACAGAAGGTGAAATTCAAACTCGATTTTAAAGAAACCTTCAAGGAAATCTATGGTGTGAGGTTTTGAGATCACTTGGCAAGGCTTGGGCAAGGTGTGTGTGAAGTTCTGATGTAATGCACTTGTTTAAATAGGCAAGGGAACTGTTTTCTATACCATTTGAAATTTTGCCAAAATTAGCAAGTTTGGTGCATGGATGCATGGGCATTGATTTTGGCCCAATTCATGATGCGATCTTGCTCCAATTCATGCACAATGAGTACTAAAATATTAACATGTAAGCATGCAATATGAAGTGGTTATTTGAATTTAAAACTAGCCAAAACAAACTTATAAAAGGAACCATGCGCAAGTCCTCAATCTTTGTCCAAATGAGGTGATCTTGGACTTTTTGGAAATGTGACATCAAGGGGAACAACTTTAATTCAGAGGTTTGCTTGGATTCAAAGGAAATGGTAAAGTTGGAATAAAAGGGAAATTTCATTCATTTAGTGGAAAATATCACTTCTCAAAAGTACTCAAATTCATGGGTTAAGTCACTCAAAATTCCAGCCAAAAGTGGTAGAAAAATCAAGGCAAATGCATGAAAATTCAAGTTCAATTACTAGTGACTCTTTGCCTTACATATTAACTTGGTACTTTTGCTAAATTCTAACACCATTGGTCTTTAACTACCTATTTCTCCACAAGCCATCCATTTACCTGATTACCCTTAATTATCATAACTTCCAAACTAACACAAAACTTTCAAACTAAAATAGACCTTAACTTCCATTTTTTTTCACTCAATCCTAGTCATTTTTAACATTTAATCCTATGGTCAAAATTGGTGATCCGCAACTAAGGATTAAATTAAGAAAATTTTACCCTATACCCCTACAATTGTACCCATACCCCTACATTTAAATTTTTTTGACCAAAATACCCTCATATAAATAGGGTATATTTTCCGTTTCAAATTTTTTTTACCATTTTCGTTGAAGACTTCCGGAGAAGAATTTTTTTTGGCGTTTTTGCATTGTATACCGGAACACTTAAGAGTAAGTCTTCCGGTTTGAAAAGTGTATACCGGAACACTTCTCTTAAGTGTTCCGGTTTGTTGTTTTTATGGACACTGAACCGGAAGTCTTCTAGAAAGTCTTCCGGTTTGTATACTTCTATACCGGAACACTTTCTTCAAGTCTTCCGGTTTGGATGATGTGTACCGGAACTCTTCTTTGAAGTGTTCCGGTACGTAATTTTTTTATTTTTTTATTTTTTTTTTAATTATTTTTTTTTACATTATTTTTGCAGTGGTTCGAAGAAGAGGTGCAGATGGCCGGATTCCAGTCCGCACGTTAGACCGGGGTGCATCTTCATCTGCAGCTGCAGTTGAGCCGACTGGATATCCAGGAGGGCCGTACGATACATCGCTTTTGGTGAAGTACGAGCATCATGTTGCTCGACATATATGGTTCGGTGAGGTAAGTAAACAGACTATATTTGAAAATGAATAATAGTTGAATATTTTATAATTTGTTTTCTAATATGTGTTTTAATTGTTTTTAGGAAAGAGGACCAAAGAAAGAGTTGAAGGTTGCCGGACATGGACTGAAGTTGAATTCTAGGGTTCCATTGGCTCTTCCACCACAGATGGAGAGTTGGGTATCTAGATCCGGTTTAGCTTCACTGCAGAGAACGAGTCTGAACAAGATAGACACAAATCTTGTCTCTGCATTTGTGGAAAGATGGCATCTAGAGACATCTTCATTTCACATGCCGTTTGGTGAAATGAGCATTACTTTAGATGATGTCGCATGTCTACTTCACTTGCCCATTAGGGGTATCTTTTGGAGTCCTCAGGATGTGACTGAAGAGCTAGCTGTTGAACTTGCTGTGGACTACCTAGGAGTGTCACAGAGTCAGGCACAGTCACATGTTCGGAGCTGCAGGGGGTCGTATTACAAGTTGGAGTGGTTATATGATATATTCGTACATCATAGGGCTGCTTCCAGCTGGGCATATGCGACTAGAGCATATCTATTGATGTTGGTGGGTTCCACCATATTTGCTGATAAGACCTTTACACTTGTAGAGGCACGATACCTTCTCCTGTTTAGGGACTTGGATGGATGTTCAGGATATAGTTGGGGAGCAGCTGCACTAGTTACCCTCTACCGATATCTTGGAGATGCGTCCATGTACAGTTGCAAACAGCTAGGTGGATATCCTACTCTCCTACAGGTATATAATTTAATTTTGTTAATTAAGTGTTGGATTCATTTTATAAAATATTGTAACTTAATTTGTTTTATTTATTATGTTTTTATTTTGTAACAGTGTTGGATTCACGAGTATTTTCCAACTGTTGGAAAAAGAGGGGAGAATTGGAATCCTGCTGGAAACTGTGGTCTTCCCCGAGCGATGAGATGGTCATATAGACAGGGAGTCCTGAAGGTCGATGATTTACGACCTATTTTGGACGAGCTGACACCTACCGACGTCATCTGGCGACCATTTGAGGATCATAGAGCATGGCGTGTATTTGATGAGATATGTCTTTACAGGGGCTGTTTGAAGTGGGGTGAAACAGTTGTTCCATACTTGCCTGATAGATGTTTACGTCAGTTCGGGTATAGGCAGTATGTTCCATCCCCACCTCTGGATTGTATGATGGCGACGGATATTGATGTTGATTGGATCAGTTACCATCAGAGTGTTGTCGATGTGATCGGTTCATCTTCCGTGGCCACCACTCCATCTGAGGTAGTAGACGGTTATCTGGAGTGGTATTATCGTGTTTCCCATCCACGGTTGGTCCCTCCCCATCGTGACGCTCCTAGAGAGGTACCCGTTCCTGTATATGACGCCGGGCCATCTGATCCTGATTGGGCTCGTGTATCTACATTGATTCGTCGCTATCTGAGACAGGTTAATGCTGAAGAGGAAGATCCACAGTTTTCTGATTTATTTGAAGCTTTGCATATTTCTCGTTCACATTGATTATATGTATTAAGCTTTGAATATAATAGACATAATAATATAGATTTCATGTTTTGATTACATATTTATGTTTTGATTACATAATCATGCTATTACAGGTGTAAGTAATTGCCAATGTTGCATACGTCCTGCAAATCCTAGCATCCAAGTAGTTGTTATATGAGAACGAAATTTCTTCCAATCTAATGTGACCGGTGGCAATGGAAACCCCTCTTTCATGTTAACCTGATAAAGTAAAATAATTAAAAGATTAAGTCATATAACATAAAATATTAACTGGAATAATTAAAATATTTAGACATATAAATACATACCTGAACCCAATGATTCTGGTTAACAAAACCAATGCAATAAATAGAGACATTTGGTGAATGTGAACTTGTCATCGGAAAGAAAGTGATGCACGGATTGCCTAAACAGACAAGTACAACATTATAACGATTGGCTATCAAGTAACCCATATCTGGTAGACTCATCCATTTTTCAGGTGGCTGTGAACCAAACGATTCTATCATCAAAGATTCTCTCACAGCTGACAACCGATTAGAAAATAACTTGTCATACAAAGTTGACCTATCCTTGTCTATTAATTCCAACCCCAACTCTCTGCGAACCATTGACCAACCATCCTCACCATATCCATGCAATGATGCAATGACTCTAAATCCACAATTACCATCTGATTCAACATTAACTACATCTTCAATGTATGACCTAATATGATTAGGAAATTGAACAATGAATTGTGGTTGCTTCTTTGATAATTTGATCTTCTTCGAAGTCTGTGATGGTTGAGATTGCCTTTGTGAAGATTGAGATGCCTTATCAACATACTCATGATACGAAGGGTCCCTATAAACATCATAATCTGCTGGTTTTTTCCCTTTCTTCTTCACTCCTCCTTTGGTTTTTATTTTCTCAGGTGGTGGACACAATGTTGTCATTGTTGGGTATGCTAGTTCACATACCCTACTCCTTAATGCCCTTTTCCCAACAACATCTAATGACCTAAATCGTCTCCACAACTCATCCATTGCAGCTGTCATATCCACCTTTGATCCATCATCTTCACCTATCTCTAACTCAACTTCCATAGTTAGTTTCCTCCAATGAACATGAACAACATCAATGGGTATCGGTATACCACCTACTTTGTATCTTCCTAACTCACAAGCACAAGGTAACCCATAATGTGTCTATCGTCTTTTGCAGGTCATTCACCACATGTTGTTTGCATTTGGCACCAACGTTTTTGTTAATGTGAAATCTACATAGCAAATTAATCGAGTTGGGAAACACAACTTCAATTGCTTTCATCAAAGCAAGATCTCTATCTGTCAAAATCACTTGTGGACACATGTCTTTCTTCACAAACAACTCTTTTAATTTCTCCAATACCCAGCAAAAATTCTCTGTTTGCTCAGACTCCATATATGCAAATCCAACAGCAAAAGTCAACTCAGTCGATGTCATGCCAACAATTTCAAACAAAGGTTGTCTATATTTGTTTGTCTTGTAGGTGTTATCCATAACTAACACAATCGGAAATATATTCAACAACTTCACTGAATTAGGATGTGCCCAAAATATCTCTCTCACCACTTCCGAGTCATCCTTTTTTCTACTCCAATACACATATCTTGCATCCTCAATAAGCTTAAACAAATGTTGTATCTCACTCCTTGGACCTCTTATCTCTTTTTCTATCACACTCTTATGCTTGTATACTTGCGTAATACGAGTGACATTCTCAGGAAACTTGTCTTGCAAGGAAAGCAAAATGTTTCTAGGTGCTACATGTCTCTTTGCCAAATCAGCGACATGTTGCTTCTCATCTGTGGTCAACCTACCAATAAACGAATGACCTTCTAATCTATCAGGTAAACCATGATTATGTAACCCACATTTTACATCAATCTTCCAACCAGATCCATCTTTCGCCGGAGTCGACCTGATTTTAAATGGACATCCACATTTCTTGGACGCACTTTGGGTACCACTATCACTAATCTTGTGTTTCCCACCTTTATCACAGCCAAATATTATTTTGTTACTTCTCCCTCTCTTCCCCGTTTCAGTATCTGAACGACTGATAATAACAGTTACTTTATTGTCGATTCCAACCTCTCTAATCCATCTGATAACCTCTTCTCGTGTACCAAATCTTTTCGTCGTCATAAACGCATCAGTAGTATCTACACATATTTTGGGAAGATTTTCCATTTCTGTATAAAAAAAAAAAATTAAAAAAAAAAAAAAAAAACACGTACCGGAAGACTTAAAGAAAGACTTCCGGTACACAAAAAAAGCAAACCGGAACACTTCTCCAAAGAGTTCCGGTATGCAAATTTTTTTTGAAATTTTTTTATGTGAACCGGAACTCTTTCCTTAAGTGTTCCGGTTTGCTTTTTTTTGTGTTCCGGAAGTCTTCCCAAAAGTCTTCCGGTTTGGAAAAATACATACCGGAAGTCTTTTTGCAAGTGTTCCGGTGCGATGGGTGTGAAAGTGTAATTTTTGGAATTTTCAACTGAATGGTAAAAATGAAATGGTAAATTGGTTAAAACCAATTAAGGGTAAAATGGGAATTTTTAAATTTTTGTAGGGGTATGGGATTAATTGTAGGGGTACAAGGTAAAATTTTCTTAAATTAACTCCTAACCGTTGATAAACCAATAAATTGGATCATAATCCAAGGGTGACCATTCACCTACCAATTCTATATAAACATGTTATTTTTCATATTTTGGGGGTTAATTAACTTAACTTGGAAAATTCATAATTAATCATTATTTTCCACCATTTTTTCTTCTTAATTTTTCTCTCAATATTCATCTTCTTAATGACCCTCACTAAAATTCATCTTCTTCACCATTTAGAACTTCACATTGAATTTCTAAAATGGTGGAACTTATCCATCAACAATTTCTATATTATCATCAATAATTATCACTCAATAATTCAAGCATTATCATCAGAAATCATCCATCAACAATTTCTACAATAATCATCATCTAAAGTTTATCAAGATTTATCAACAATCATCATCTAAGATTCGTCAATTCAATCTTATTCATCAATACTCAATATTCATGATTCATCTTCTATATTCATTCATCATCAAGAATAATTATCAAAGTTTGTAAGTTAATTGAATTAATGAAGCTTATTCTTGAAGTATTTCGGATTTCTTTTCGGTGCTCCGTTTTTCAACACTAATCGGAGCAAATCTCTGCTTCGTCTGTAATTCTTTATCTCTTCCACGCCCTTGCCATGAATTATTGATGTTTGTTTATTTATTGATTTAAGCTACTATTTTGGACTTGGTTATTAGATAATCACTTATTTTAGCATAAAACACATAAACTTAAAAATAGTGATTCTTTGATTCTTAATTATTATTAACATGTGAATATACTATTTGAATCTATTTTTTATTTTGATCATTAATATATAATTAGTTTTTCATTCCGGTGCATAGTTTAGCTGAACCTGCGCATTCTTCAATCGTTCTTTTGCCAATTTTTGCTATTTTTTTTGTATATAATTTGTAGCTTGTTTCGCAATTTGGAGTATGTATTTAATTTCTTTGTGAAATTCTGATTCTAAGAATATGTTAACTCATCTAATTCGATTTTATTGGCCGTTACCGAAAGTTTGTTTAAAGCTAGTTTTTTTCGGTTTACTTGCTATTGTTGTGTTTTTTCTATTACTGCTATTTAAGTTAGTTTTGTTTCATATGATTTAATTTCCTCTCTACTCATTATTATTATTATTATTATTATTATTATTATTATTATTATTATTATTATTATTATTATTATTATTATTATTATTATTATTATTATTATTATTATGTTAATCTCATTTGATATGACATAAGAAATCACCGGCTAGAAACTATCAAGCCAATAGAAAACTGATATCGTCGTTGAAGCGTTGAGTCAAACAAGTTGTGGTCGGGGAACCCATTGTGGCAAATGAGCACATTTTAATTGTTCTTTGTTTTTTCCCTCTTTTTTTCGGTAGTCGTGTGATACTTGGTGTAGTAGCTTTTTTTTACCACTAGTATGTAGTGAGTGGTGTGTAATATGCACAAAGTTCTTTGGTACATTGAAGAAGACATAATCAATTATTGTTTGTATACTACTTAAAAGAAAACAAACCATCATGCACTTCATATTATTACTACATATATTATTATTACAGTATATAATATGATTTTATTTTACTAGTTATAATAATACCATATATAATATTTCAATTGACAATTAAATTAAGTGTTAGAAAATGATCTTATACATAAATTATCATAGTCATTAAAGTTGATTTAATTTTGTAATAAAAAATAGGATTTTAGTTCTCATGATTAATTATGATTGATTTTAATAATTATATTACAATTAGAGTTAGATTAGTATTATTTAGAAAATTAGAATTAAAAAGACAGAGTATGGGGAATAGTGGAGTGTTTGATTAATGATTAATTTGACTTTAACTGTTCTTTGTTACTTTGAAAAACTTTGAAAACAAATGATAAATGTTTTATATAACCTAATTAGGTTTTAATTGGTTTTAGGTTATTAATTCATTTCTAAAGATAATGATTCATCATGATTTTAACTCCTCATTATATGTTAATTTAAGTTTTGATTAATGATTCAATATGGTCTATGATTGTTTTTAATCTTTTTTTTAGTAAAAATCCATGATCCCTTAGTCTAGGGCTTTAATTAGATTTGCCTAATTTTATTTAGTTAATAAATTCAATATATTTATTATGTATATAATCCAACTATTATTTTCCCCACCAATTAACATTGACCAAAGGACACTTTGGTCAACCAAATCCTTTGTAATCGTGATGTAAACCCCAAATCTATTTCAAGTGATCAAAAGACCCTTGATCACTTGATATGACAAGTTCATTACGCTCAAGCTATTGTGGATACGCTGAATCCCAGGAGCTCAAGCCCTCAAGGTTTAAATGCAAGATCAAGACTCCAAGTCAACATCAATCAAGCATAGCTAGCGAATTGGACTACATTCTCAAGCACAACAAAGGTGTCAACACTTGACAAGTGCGATTCAAATTATAAGCTATAAGCATTGAGCAATGAGGAATAATGAGACAGAATTTCTCATATCCTTGTCTAGAGTGACTTTGCGTATGGGGCGTAGGCCCCAACTATTCAAAGCACTCGCCCTCATTCATAAGCTTTAGCACAATTTGTATCAAACAATTGTCAAGCCTCTTCAATACAACAAACAACATGGCATCATTAATATCGATAAACAGAAGCCTATAACAATATTTGTCAATCATGATGAGAGTTACACGTTATGATCCTTCTCGTGTATAGGCCAATCATTTCATAATCATTTGTTCGTCTTATAAGACCTCTCGTGCTTAGACGTATCTCTTGCCTTATAAATCCTCTTGTGTATAGGCCAATCATTTCATAATCATTTTATTCATCTTATAAAACCTCTCATGCTTAGATGTATCTCTTGCCTTATAAATCCTCTCGTGTATAGGCTAATCATTTCATAATCATTTATTCGTCTTATAAGACCTCTCGTGCTTAGACGTATCTCTTGCCTTATAAATTCTCTCGTGTATAGGTCAATCATTTCATAATCATTGATCGTCTTATAAGACCTCTCGTGCTTAGACGTATATCTTACCTTGTAAATCTTCTCGTGTATAGGCAAATCATATCTCATTTGTCCTTGTGGTTGATAACCATTCTTAGGTTAATACCACACTCTTACTGGTTAAGCAACTTATATTGCCTCTTGACAATCAATCTCGTCCCCTTTTGTTTCAGCCGTAGTAGGTTGAACTACGATTGCTCTAATTTTCTTATTGCACGATGAGAATACGTAGGCATGAGGGTTCGAATCCTCCGCGAGCATACTTATTTATTATTCCTGCCTTAGGGCATTGCATTCCATTCATCTCCACGATGCATTCATATTATACCTTCATTCACTTCATATGATATACCCTTGTCTTTGAGCCAAATGCAATATATCTTTATGCTCCATCTTGCATCTCTTTGTGAACCAAGAACTGATTTGTTTGTCTTGTTAGTCCTCTCGTTGCTTAGACGAATATCTCCTTACATACTTTGCAGATGTATACATGCAATCCTTTCTTTTTCGGTTATTCCAATACAGTGATACCATGTCTCAGACCCCTCACTTGTTGGTTCATACCAGTTTTACTCTTGGGTTCACGTTTTCACCCCTTGTTGGAGTTCAAACAACACAATTCTTTGGTTCAGACCATACTGTTATCACATTTCTTTCATCTCCCACCACTAGTTATTCGAACTACGGAGCTCTGAATTCCTCATTGCACTATGAGGATACGTATGCATGAGGGCCCCAATCCTCACCTAGCACTTTATCTATTTCTTTTCCTTTTCCCTCATTCTTTTGTGAGTAATCTTTAAATATCACACCCATTCGAGCGAGAGCAGTCAAAATGGTTCCCATGGAGTACCATGGATGTTATGGGTGTTAATACCTTCCCATTGCATAACTGACTTCCTTAACTAGAATATCTCTTTCCCTCGGGTTTTATAAATGTTTTCCCTTTCCTTCGGGAATAAATAAAGTTCGACGGTGACTCTGTTATATGTTCGAACATGCGATACGTTCGGGTATATTTCCGCCAGCTTCAGGTATGACCTGATTGAGGGTTGAAACAAAATCTTTTTCTGGTGAATAGGTTGGATAAGGGCTGAAATGTTTCATCCTAAATTGACTCTCTCATTTCCCTTCAACCTCCTCTTACTTGTGCACAAGTCTTTCATAAATTTTGCATACTTTAGAATCTGCTTAATCACATCAAGAAGCGGAATGTTTACCGCAAGTTTTATGAACACATCTAAAATCTCTATCTCTATCTCTCTCTCTCCCTATATCTTTGTCTCCCTCATCAATCCTTTTAATTTTTAGTATTCTATGTGGGAAAGAAATTGATGGTACATACTCCTTATCTTTTTCTTTTCCAATTTCTACCATAACAAAGGGTTTAGTTTCTATCACAATGGAAGAAGATTGAGGTGTTACATCAAGATTTTTATTTTATTTTTTGGGGGGTTGTTCTGTAACTTTTCCGTATCTCAAGGAAATTGCACTCACATTAGCATTAGGGCCTTTTGGATTCACAAATGTTTGGGAAAGAAGTTAATTTGATCCTTGGGCTTGCTGCATGGCATTCATTGAAGCGGCAAGTTATCCAATATGTGTCTATAAAGTCTGAATACTAGAATCTGTTCATTGCTGGAATTGGAGATTATTCACAACCATTTACTTGACAAGATCCTCCAATGAAGGTCTAGAAGGTGCAAAGGTGGAAACTTGGGGAGTGGTATGTGGTTATGTAAGGGGTATGACTAACTGTTGTTAGGTGGGTTGTTGATTTCCATAATGAAGTTTTGGATGTATCCTCCAATTGGGATGACATTTGTTGGTGGATAGGTCAGAAATGTTTTACCCTTTCTGATCGTTGCTTTGGTTGAAAAAGTTAGTTGCATGTGCCTGAGGCAACTCAGTGATCGACTCATCTTGAAGAATAGGACATGTATCGGTTAGATGTTCAGTAGAAATACAAATACCACACAACTTTGTTGTTTGAGACTTACTCACTACCAATTGTTTCACTAAAGAAATAAGCTCTTCAATTCTGATTTCCAGAGCCTTGTTGGAAGAGGAAACCTGAATCTCATTCACACCTTTTGTTTGGACCACATAATTATTCGTGGTTGTGAACTGTTGGGAGTTTAGTGATATGTTCTCAATCAAAGCTTTAGAAGCAGCTGTAGTTTTATCAATAAGTGCTCTACCACTAGCAACATCAAGAATGTTTTTATCCATTGACAACAATCCCTCATAGAAATACTGAATAAGTAGTTGTTCGGTAATTTAATGTTGAGGGCAACTGGATACTAATTATTTGAATATCTCCTAATAATCAGCCAATGACTCATTTCCCTGTCTAATACCACATATTTCTTTTCTGATTGATGCAGCTCTGGATACAAGAAAATATCTCTATAGGAAGACTTTCTTCAAATCATTCCAGGTTATGACAAAATTCGGCTCAAGATAGTATAACTAATATTTGGCAGCACCCTGTAGTGAAAATGGGAAGGCTCTCATCTTTATGTGATCTTCTGTGATTCCTTTAGGCCTCAATGGTGTAGAACAAACAACTTCGAATTCCTTCAGATGCTTATGTGGATCCTTATCTACAAGACCACTAAACCTTGACAACAAGTGTATAAAACCATATTTCGATTCAAAAGGAACAACAACATCAACATATTCAATACATAAATCGTTGTAATTAACATCAAAAGCAACAAGTTGCCTTAGTGTTCTTTGGTCAACCATGTTATCAAAAGCAAGTTTAGAATCAAAATCAAATCAGTTATGAAAATAGTCAAAATCAGAATCGCTAACGGGTGGTGAACTAATGCTAGCCTGATTTGCTCTACTACGTGCGTGCAAGGCTTTCTCTACCTCAGGATCAAAATAAAAAAGATCAGAACAACCAGACCTAATAGCCAGAACTAATACAACAACAAATGCAAAAATGTCAACAATGTCCCTATTAAGCAAAAACAAAATGAAAGAAGAAATATGATCAAAATAAATTCAGAAAAATACAAAAACAGGAAATTTAATCTAACTAAGTGAAATAAGAATTTTGAGATTTTTTTTGTAATTTTCTGAAACTATGAAAACAATAAAAAAATTAATTAAAAAAATAGAAAAATGATGAATTTAAGGTTTCACACGATTTTTCTACTCCTAATACATAATACAGATTTTAAATCGAACACGGTTTTTCAGAAAACTGGGTTTTCGGAGTCGAATGTCTGGACGCGAATTGGCCAAAGAAGCAAATCGGAGGGGCCAAAACAAGCGATTATAAAATAAGTGATTAAAACAAGCGATTATAAAATAAGTCAATCTACTATTTTCGGTTTCCGACTAATCACTGGTTTTTACCTACCAATTCCCTAAGCGACTTCAATCTTTATTCGATTCAATATTGATTGACAAACGCAATAGATATAAGACAAATTGGTATTCCTATATTTTGAATTAAGCAAACGGATTAATACAATCGTGAATTAAGCAAACACAATTTACAAACACGATTTAACGACAAAACGACATAAACGGCGATTAACAGTTAGGAATATAATCATACAAATTTAATCAAAACATTTTCACAAAATACAGATTAAGCAAATTAATTTTCATAGAATAAAATTAAAAGAGAGACAAAATTTAATTGATAGAATAAAAACCTCAAAGTGTTGGGAACTTGATTACAGCAGATCAACTCTGGAAGATCAATTTCTCATCATAATCATACAGTGCAAAAAGTTTATCATGAATAGTATGTAGTAAGCTAAAGTATTGCGACTGATCTCTTTTAACAAAATAAGAACTACATTTATAATTCAAATTGGGTCAAAAAACATAAACCCATCCCAAAAATTATCAAAAACAAATTATTTCCTAAAGTATGAAACTTCAATGAATTATGTGAGACTCCTTCACTCCAAATCAACTTTTAGCTTCAACATGAAAATTATAGCTCTCTCTCTTATCTTTCTAACGCATATCAGAACACAAAAAATAAAATCTCATAGCTCTAGTTATGATCCGAATAGTGAATAGGTATCAAATAACCGTTAAAACTAAAAACAACGAACGAAAATAGATTAAAGGAAAACATGAACTTAAATCTAAAAACATAATAAAATTGTAAAATAAGCAAAATAAATTAGGGAGATGCTTAAGTATAACTATGGAAGAATGTGCATCAAAATGCACAGATCACTTAACCAATCAGAAGCTTCCACGCGTTTTTTTCAAATCTTTTGACCGTTGGCACCCTAATTTTATTTTCATTTTATTTTCTTTTATTTAATTTACTTTCCATTTAATTTCTCACTCATTTTTAATTCAATTTGATCCAAACTTTTTACATAATGTCTCTAAAAATATTCTGCATCATATACATTTTTCTCACATTTTCTGAAATCATTTTTGCATTTTTTATTTTTTTATTTCATTTTTTATTTAATTTCCTTTTGCATTTTATTTTTAAATTATTTTCAAACATTTTTGCATCCAACTTTTGGGATCTTTTCATTTGTAATATTCTTGACTTCTCATAATTTTTACAAGCATTTCTTTTACGTTTTGGTGCTTGATTTGAATTTTCTCTTTATTTTCATTTAAAAATAATTTAAATTTGTCTTTTAATTCACTTTTGTTTGATTTTTGGTTAATTTTTGTTTAATTTGGGTTGTTGACTTGGTTGATCAATGCTTCTACATTCCAAGTCATCCATAAATGGTCTCTTAGATTGATTCAATATTTTTTTAATTCAATATGTTGATAGGTGACCATCTGATCATATTTTGACACTTTGAGTTAATGATAGATGATCCATAAGTTATGTCATATGTTTGGGTCCCTTGACTTGTTTGATAGTGGATACTAAGTCAAACACTTGAGATTGTTTTCATTTTTCCTTTTGTTCTCTTCTTTCTTTTTTGAGTTTTGAATAGTTGTGCTTCATACATTGAGAGTTTGATGTTGTATCAACACTCTAACATGATTGCTACATACATTGAATGCCTCGTGATCACTAACTTGTTACATCTAACCTCCTAACATTTACTTTATGCATTTATTTTATGCACTTTACATCTATGTCATTTACATTCTTGCCTTTTACTTTTGCCTTGTTTTGTTTTTCTTATTTCAAAAGAGTAAAAACATGATAGAATGACTAAAACCATACAAAGCTTTAATCTGATCTTATGGACTTTGTATTACTATCCCTTGCTTGAGAAGTCTTTTGGACTTTGGACCTTAGTACTTAGTGTTTCCCCTTGCTTGGAGTTTATTTGACACTTTGTGATTCATCTGAGATCTTGTGATCCCTTTGTGCCTTCTGATCATTAATTCAAGACTTGGATGTCTATATGGCTTTGTGTTCTATTGGATATTTTGATATTCATCTGCTTATGTGTTTTTATCTTGTGGCTCAATCCAAAAAGGAAAGGAATGCTTGTTTTGACCTATGTCAAATACTTGATCCATCTTGTGGTTAGTACACTTGCACATACAAAGGCTTTCTCTTGGGCTACCTTACAACGAGACCTTTTATTTCATGTCATTTACTATATGCTTTAGGATAGCCTCTTCCTCTCCTTCCCATTTCTTCAATTTTCAAAACTTTTATCTATTTCAAAAAACTTCTTGTTTTCAAACTTCACCATTTTCTTAATAAACCTTGACTTTGTCAAGGGATCCAGAAAATAATTTTCTCAATAAATGCTAAAACACTTAAGTATACAGAAACTCTTTTTTTCAAACTTCTAAAAAAGACAAACCTCATCAAACTTCTTTTTTTTGCCCTTGTGCATTTTCGAACAAGAGTCTTCTTTAAAAAGATTGGATGTTAGTCTATTCCAGAAGTGATGCAAACGACTATACTTCTACAATATGTTGAGAAGTGGTGCAGAAACAGAGTGATGCCCTTCGACTTGAAGAACGCTGGTGTTACGTACCAGAAGGCTATGACTACCCCATTCCATGACATTATGCATAAGGAAATTGAGGTATATGTGGATGACATGATCGCCGAATTTAAAACTTAAGAAGATCATATAAAACACTTGTTAAAGTTGTTCCAACGTTTGAGAAAATTCATACTCTGCTTGAATCCAAACAAATGCACTTTCAATGTTTGTTCTAGGAAGCTTTTGGGTTTCATTGTCAGTCATAAAGGTATAGAAGTGGATCCCGATAAAGTAAGGGTTATTCTAGATATTCCTGCACCCAAAACATAAAAGCAAGTCAGAGGATTTCTCGGACGTTTGAATTATATTTTCAGGTTCATTTCTCTCTTGACTGCCACTTGTGAGCCAATTTTCAAGTTGCTTCGTAAAGATCAAAGTATTGTGTGGAATGAAGATTGTCAGAAGGCTTTTAATAGTATCAAAGGTTACTTAATTGAGCCTCATATTTTGATCCTTTCAATGGAAGGGAAGCCTCTGATCATGTATTTAATAGTCTTGGAAGGATCGATGGATTGTGTCCTCGGACAACAGGACAAGACATGAAGGACAAAGCATGTTATTTATTACCTGAGTAAGAAATTCACAAATTGTGAATCCCAATATTTTTTGCTTGAGAAAACTTGTTATGTTGAACCATACTACTTGGTTGTCCGACGTTTTCAACAGTATATGTTGAACCATACTACTTGGTTGATATCCAACATGGATCTTATCAAGTATAATTTTTAGAAGCAAGCGCTCATAGGAAGAATTTCCCGTTGGCAGATGTTGCTATTCAATTATTATATTAAATATGTACTCATAAATCTATTAAAGGAAGTGTGTTGGCGGATCGTTTGGCTCATTAACTAATTGAGGACTATCAACCTATCAAATTTGACTTTTCGAATGGATACGTTATGGCCATTAGAGTTAAAGATTATGATGAACTAGGGCCTGAAGAAGGACCGAGCCTGGATCCTAATGGGGTTTGGTATTTTATGGAGCTTATAATGCATATGGTCATGGAGTTGGAGCAATTATAATCACTCATCGAGGTTCTCATATTCCTTTTACTACAAGGATACGTTTTGATTGTACAAATAATATGGCAGAAATCGAAACATGTATCCTTGGCCTCGAAGAAGCTATTGATCTCAGGATTAAGATCCTCTATGTCTTTGGGGATTCAATATTAGTTATCAATTAGACCAAAGGTGAATAGGAAACTCGTCATTTGAGTTTGATTCCATAGAAAGATTACGTTAGGTGGTTGCTGCCTTTCCTTAATAAAGTCAATTTCCATCATATACCTCGAGAAAAGAATAAAATGGTTGATGCTTTAGCCAACTTGTCCTCCATGTACTGAGTAAATTTCTGCAATAAGGCACCTCAAATTACGATCAGACGTCTGGATAGACCTGCTCATGTGTTAGCAGAAGAAGAATAAGTAGACAATAAACCATGATGTCATGATATCAAGTGTTTCCTCCAGAGTCAAGAATACCCAACTGAGGCATCCAGTAAAGATAAGAAAACCTTTAGAAGATTGGCGTGCAACTTATTTCTTGATGAGGATGTGATATACAAAAGGAATTATGACATGGTCTTGCTCAGATGTGTTATAAACACGAAGCGAACATGTTAATGCAGGAAGTTCATGAAAGGTCCTTCAGTACTCATGCCAATGGACATTCTATGGCTAAAAAGATGGTTAACGTCAATTACTATTGGTTGACAATGGAATCAGATTGCTGTCAATTTGTCAAGAAGTGTCATAAATGTCAGATTTATGCGGACAAGGTGCATGTGCTTCCAACTCTACTCCATGTTATTTAGTCCCCGTGGCCATTTTCTATGTGGGGAAATGACATGATTGGCATGATTGAGTTAAAAACTTCAAATGGACATCATTTCATTCTGATAGTTCTTGATTACTTCACCAAATGGTTTGAAGCAAAATCATACACTAATGTGACTAGATAGGTGGTGGTCCAATTTATCAAAAATCAAATCATTTGCCGATACGATATTCAAGCAAGATCATTAATGACAATGGTTCAAACTTGAACAACAAGATAATGAGAGAACTTTGTGGCAACTTCAAGATTGAGTATCACAATTCTTCATCTTACATACCCAAGATAAGCGGGGTTGTTGAAGCGACGAATAAGAATATCAAGAAAATCCTATAGAAGATGGTTGTAACCTACAATGATTGGCATGAAATGATTTCTTTTGCTTTGCATGGATATCGGACGTCTGTCCACACTTCAACATGGAAACCCTTTTCTCCTTAGTTTATGGCATGGAAGTAGTGCTCCTTATAGAAGTTGAGATCTCATCAATGCGATTCTTGATGGAAGCCAAGTTGACAGAAGCTGAATGGTGTCAAAACAGACATGGCCAATTGAATTTAATTAAAAAGAAAGGGATTACAACCTTATGTCATAGTCAGTTGTACCAAAAGAGGATGGAGAACGTGTTTGATAAGAAGGACCATCCTCGTGAATTCAAAGAAGGTGACCTCATGTTCAAAAAGATCTTGCCTCCACACAATGATTCCCGAGGCAAATGGACTCCCAATTACAAAGGCCCATATGTTGTCAAGAAAGTCTCAGTTCAATGTCTCTCAGCAGAAGCTTGATCACATGAATTCAAAGTGTTAGGGAGAATAATGGTCATTGTATTTCAATGTACCTTTTCCATTTACCATTTTCCAAACATTGTAATGATACGTGGAGTCACGCCTTTTGTGGACTACCAATTTATCCATAAAATCCTGACTTTTTGCCAATTAATTTCAATTCTTATATATTTGTTTCTTTTGCAAAATGTCATTTATTTTCGATAATGATTTTTGAAATAGAAGTTTAATAATAAACATGGTTTTGAAAATTACAAAATGTTTTCCTTTGATTTTTGAATATAAACTAAAAGGAACGTCGACAATTGTTCGAGATTGATCAAGTCTTGAAGTGTGGAATTCAGTTTCCCAAGCACATCTTTGGTTTGTTAATATTTTCTTCTCAAATGGATTTGTTGTCAGATAATGGTTTCTTCCAACCAGTTTTGTTGTTGCAATGTTGATTTAGGGTTTCTCCCATAACAAAGTCAACAAAACTTTATGCGTCCTCATAGAGCTTTTGATTCCTGAAGATTTTTGTTTCAAGTTTCTCCAGCGAATCTTTTTATCCCCAATGAATGATCTTTTATCCTGGAAGATGTGACATAAGACAAGCTTTGTGGCAGAGTCTTTATTTAGTCGAGATTTGGTCGAGTATCCAGTTTGTTGATTACTTTGGTCTCCTAGTTTATTCAGTGTGTGTTTTGTCAGCATAAGCATAACATTACATGCATTTTAGCATTCATAAATCATTGACATGCATGGCCAAAGGTAGATTCATGCTCATTCGCATGTCCTTAGTCTCTCTAATCCATTTTCCTGGTTGTACTTTCTCCCCCAAAAGAGAGTTTATCTTTCATTTCCCCACCGAGATTGTGCCTCATGGGAAGAATTACATTTCAGTTTTCCTCCCTATTTTATTTCTCTGGATGGAACAAATCCCTAGTCAAGTTCATACCTCATCGGATAGAGTCTTGTTTGACCGCTTCTCTCTAGTTCGTGTCCGGATTGACCTTTGGTCCCCTGTAACATTTTTTAACTTCTCTAAGTTGGAAACATAGATGATGAGGAAAACATGTTTTACACCTTTTGGATCCTGTTTTCCTCACCAGAGAATACTTGTTCAATGAATGAAGAATTTATTCCTCAATAAGTGAAGGAAAATTACGGTCCAAAACGCAGCGAAAATTAAAAATTATCCTCTAGTGATCCTTATGAATGGGCATGATCAGTGGTAGAAATCATTACCTCTTGTGGAGATTGAAACCTTTAATGCATATTCAAGGAGTCATCACGAGCGTTGAATGGTCACAACGCCTCTACTCAGTCCACACGAATGGATTTCTTCGGTCTTAGTGCTAGTTGCTACGAATGAAGGCTTTGAGTGTGTGTGTGTGTGTGTGTGTGTGTGTATGTGTGAGAGAGAGAGAGAGAGAGAAGAAATGTCATTAATCAAATGTTTCTGCACAATGGTTCTATTTATAGAACCACTTGTGCAAGTTGCAAGCTAAAAATCCCACTTAAGTATATGTGGCCCATATCTTATGCTATACCAAAAATAACTTAAACGTGTGGTATCTTACTGTCATACGGTGAACTGACTTGGGGTATTTTGCTTTTTATCGCAATGTCGCGGATAGCAAGAGTCGCCACCGACTTTTCTTTTATCCAATAAGGAAAGGTGGAAAAGAACAGGAAAGACCTCAATAGATTTTGGGTTCGGGAGGTACATTATACAAAGGGAAGGTATTAGCACCCTTTGTATCCATGGTTATCCATGGGCTCTTAATTGCTGGATCACTTATATTTTTTTGTCTGAAAAGTGTTCGTGAATTGTTTAAAAAATGTTTCGAAAAGAGAGTTTAACTTTGTAATGATTCTCGTATGAATGTATACAAAGTATTTATCTCGTTTGATTTTGAAAATGGTTTAGAAAAATATAACTTGGTAATGATTCTAGTATGAATGTATACCAAGTGGTGATTTTCTAGGACTTGCAAAGTGTGAGGGGTGGAAAATGTTTTAGGTTATGATCCAGCAATTGAGAGTTATACCTTCCTAAGGTCGTTATGAACGTTTCCTATCCTTATGAGGGTAAAACTGTCCTTACTATTGAGAAGTAAGTAATTTTACCCTTTGGATGTTTAAGGGTCATCGTAGGGTCATCGATAGGTCATTGAAGGCAACAGTTGTAAGGATACCTTAGCATTCGAAGGGACGATCATCATTTAACCGTAGGCTACACCGCAGGGTCATCGAGGGACAAAATCGTATTTTCGAAGGCAACATCCGAGGGACCATGATTTATTTTATGATGATTTAACCGAAGGACCGTTGCTAAGTGTATCCCTACATTCGCGGGACATGACCGTTATACCGTAATACCGTAGGGCAGCAAAGAGAGGTCCAAGATCACATATTTAAAGGCCATATTTTAAAGTCAATTAGGTGATTAGGATGAATCTCCACATTAAAATCAATACATTAAAATTAATACATTAAAATTAATTAAGCAATTTAGGGTGGATCTTCATAAGGGTATCCCACAAATAAAGTGGAAGGCCTAAACAGCACTCTTTTCCTGGGATATGTGAACCTTTACAAAATTCAGCAAACGGGTTAGAATACCAATCAGGGTGCAATCGAGGATTACACCGCAAAAGAAAACACAGCAGCATGAATGTCAGGCAAAACAGTGCATAATTAACATAGAATAGATCAGGTTACGCATAGGACATAACAAATATCAACGGCTGTCCCGTTCGCCTCTGCCTCGCCTAGCGAGGGCCTAGCGAATGCTCGCTACATGCTCGCTTAGCGATGTGCTAGCGAGCGGCTGCGGGTTTTGAATTTCAGAACAGTATGATCTCAGCATGCTGCATGCCTTATTGCATTCAATTACAGAAATAATATGGTCAAACACTCAGGATATTCAGGCGTACTGGAATTCACATGCAAAGTCTAATTACATATCCAAAAATTCAATCATGATGCATTATGTATTTAGAGATTTACAAATTGGAAGCATAAAACAATAATGATACACAAACCTGTTTGCAATGGAGTGGTAATGCTGAATTGGCAAGTCACTTTTGGTATCGGGTTGAGTTGGGCGGCGGTAACTTCGGTGCGGATGAGCGGCCGTCAGGGTTTCTTCACTCCGACTTCTCTGGGCTACTCTCCAGGGTTTCTATGCTAGGGTTTCCGTCCGTCTTCTTCTGTTTTCGTTTTTCCCTTTTCGTTCTGGAGTTGGGGTATTTATAATACTCCTTTGATGACCTAATAGGCTCAGAATGAAGCCCAAAATTTTCCGTTGTCTGTCAGCTTCGCTAGGCGAGCGTGTAGCGAACGTGTAGCGAACGTTCGCTAGGCGAGCGTGTAGCGAACGTGTAGCGAACGTTCGCTAGGCGAGCGTGTAGCGAACAGGCCAGTTTGGGCCATTTTCTGGATTGGGCCATTCGTGAGCTGGGCCTTCGTTCCTTTGAGATCAGTGTCATAAAAATGAGTCGGAGTGCCCTGAAAAAATGTCTTGAAATATTAATGGGCAAATTTTGGGGTATGACACTTACCATATTTCATATTTTACTTAAGTGCACTGTATCTTATGATGTTCTACAATTCACTTAAGTGTATTGTACCTTACGGTGTTCCTTATTTACTCTATCTCTTATTAATTCGTCCTTTTGTGTGTAACCCTGTAGGTTTTTGCAATATTTACAATTATATTAAATCACGTATTTAACATAATAAACAGTGAGCGGTATTTAGCAACACATCACTGCTATCCAAGACACATAAATATCATGTAATCTGACAAATCCCTTTTGTGATAATACTTGTGTGTACAATTTACCCTTTTGCCCTTATGTCTATATTGAACACTAGGCATAGACCGTGTCATCCTTGTCCAGTTCAATATTGGGCCTTTAGACATTTATCCTGTTACGCACGATGGGAAAATTCCATCTAGGTCACTCATGTCCCTCAGCATGCTTCATGGAGTACCCATCAACTGTCTTTATGGTCATCCAGTTACGGACAATGTTTGATCCGCAATAAAGCACTCGACTTTACATTTAGGGTCCATAGTGGTTTCAGGTCGAAGGGTGGTATACACCACTATCACCATGAGAATAACTTATGACGCTTTGCATAACATTTTATGTAGTATTCTCATAGCGGGTCAATATAGTATAAATATTACTCCTAATATTCATACCTATGTTTAAGACTTGATAACTCCTTATCCATGATCCATGAGATTTGATCATCAGTCTATATATATAATAGTCTTAATGCTTTAATGTTAGCCCACTTCTCAACAAAGCTTGACTATAGATACTTTAAGATTAATGTCCTTATGTTTAATGGGATCTCATGATCAAATCACATTTGATACATTAAATGGACTAACTATTTTAGGGACTTTATTAAACAAATATAATAAAGAAAAAGCCTTTTATTATTAATAAATAATCCGATACAAGTACCAAAAGTATTGGCCTCTAGGGCTACACCAACAATCTTCAACTAGCACTATAACCAATCAGGCATACCCCTAATACCCATAAATCTAGTATGATTATCATGCTTCTGCTGTGTAAAAGGCTTTGTCAGTGGGTTAACAATATTGTCAAGTGTAGGTACTCTGCATATTTCACATCTACTTTATCTATTATCTCTCTAATGAGGTGATAACGCCTAAGTATGTGTTTGGATCGTTGGTGAGATCTAGGCCCTTTAGCTTGTGTGATAGCACCATTGTTATCACAATAAAGATTAATGGGGTCCACAATGTTATGAACTATGCCAAGTTCACTAATGAACTTTTTGATCAAAACAACTACCTTTGTTGCATTTGAGGCATCAATATACTCGGCCTTAGTTGTAGAATCAATAACTATATCTTGCTTTGAACTTTTCCAGCTCACAACGCCACCGTTTAAACAAAACACATAATCAGATTGCGATCTAAAGTCATCCTTATTTGTCTAGAAGCTAGCATTGGTGTATCCAATTACAACAAGCTCTACCTGACCTCCATATATCAAGAATGAGTCCTTAGTCCTTCTAAAATACTTAAGGATATTCTTGACATTTAATCAATGAGCATCACCAGGATCAAATTGATACATACTCGTTGCACTTAAAGCATACGAGACATCTGGTTGAGTACATAACATGGGATACATGATAGATCATATTGCAGATGCATATGAATCTTATTCATGCGATCCCTTTTTTCCTTAGTTAAAGGGGATTGTGTTTTTGATAGACACGTGCCATATTGCATAGGTATGAATCCTTTCTTGGAATGATGCATATTAAAACGTCTCAGCATTTTGTCTATGTATGTACTTTAACTTAGGCCAAGCAGTTTTTGTGATATATCTTTATAAATCTTGATTCCTAATATATAGATTTCTTCACCTAGGTCCTTCATAGAAAAGCATTTCCCCAACCAAGTCTTTACTTATTGCAGGGTAGGGACATTATTTCCAATGAGTAATATGTCATCTACATATAATATCAGGAAAACGATCATGCTCCCACTAACCTTATTGTATACACAAGGCTCATCTTCATTCTTGATAAGTATATATTATTTTGTTGTTTCATCAAAACGAAGATTCCAACTTCTAGAAGCTTGCTTCAATCCATAGATTGATCTTTGTAACTTGCATATCTTTTAGGCTTCTTCTAGTATGTCAAATCCTTTAGGTTGTGTCATGTACACATCCTTAAGAAGATTCCCATTAAGGAAAGCAATTTTGACATCCATCTGCCATATTTTATAATCATGATATGCAGCGATAGTAAGTAAAATCCGAATAGATTTAAGCATTGCAAGTGGTGAAAACGTTTCATCATAGTCAACCCCATGAATTTGTTTATATGCTTTTGCAATCAGTCTTGCCTTATAGGTATGTACCTTACCATCCATGTCAGTATTCTTTTTGAAGACCCACTTGCATCCTATATGGTTAACTCCTACATAAGGCTCTACCAATGTCCAAACCTGGTTTGTATACATGGAATCCATTTCATATTTCATGGCTTCTAGCCACTTCTCGTGCTTAGGACCAATTATGGTCTCTTGGTAGGTCACATGTTCATCTTGATCCATGAGTCATACATCACCTTGATCAGTTATGAGATATCCATATCTCTCAGGTAGGTGACGCATCCTGCTTAACCTATGGTGGTCTTGTTCTACTTGAGCATGTTGCTCTTCCATAACTACTTATGTTTCCTGCTCTAATTCCTCCATGGGTGTATCAATCCTTTGTGATTCTTGAATTTCTCCAAGCTTTACTTTCCTCCCACTGATTCCTTTAGAAATAAAATCCGTTTTTAGGAAGACTCCACTTCGAGCAACAAACACTTTGCCCTCAAAAGGATTGTAGAAGTAATACCCTCTTGTTTCTTTAGGATACCCCAGTATTTGTCAGATTTGGGCTAAAGCTTAGTTGAAATTTGTCGTTTCACATAAACTTCGCAACCCCAAATCTTCATGTAAGACATATGTGGTTTCTTACCATTCCATATCTCATATGGTGTCTTCTCAACCTTTTTGGATGGAACACGGTTAAGTGTGTAAGCTGCGATCAATAATGCATGTCTGTAAAAGGAGTTTGGAAGATCGGCGTGACTCATCATGAATCAGACCATGTCTAACAAGGTTCAATTTCTTCTCTCAGATACACCATTCCATTGGGGTGTTCAAGAGTAGTAAGTTAGGATATAATCCTACACTCTTTCAGATGGTAATCAAACTATATGCTTAAATATTCACCACCTCCATCTGATCGAAGAGTTTTAATATTCTTACCTAGTTGGTTTTGTTCTTCATTCTTGAATTCCTTGAGCTTTTCAAAGGACTATGACTTGTGTTTCATTAAATACACATAACCATATTGTCATACGGTGAACTGACTTGGGGTGTTTTGCTTTTTATCGCAATGTCGCGGATAGCAAGAGTCGCCACCGACTTTTCTTTTATCCAATAAGGAAAGGTGGAAAAGAACAGGAAAGACCTCAATAGATTTTGGGTTCGGGAGGTACATTATACAAAGGGAAGATGTTAGCATCCTTTGTATCCATGGTTATCCATGGGCTCTTAATTGCTGGATCACTTATATTTTTGTCTGAAAAGTGTTGGTGAATTGTTTAAAAATGTTTCGAAAAGAGAGTTTAACTTTGTAATGATTCTTGTATGAATGTATACAAAGTATTTATCTCGTTTGATTTTGAAAACGGTTTAGAAAAAATGTAACTTGGTAATGATTCTAGTATGAATGTATACCAAGTGGTGATTTTCTAGGATTTGCAAAGTGTGAGGGGTGGAAAATGTTTTAGGTTATGATCCAGTAATTGAGAGTTATACCTTCCTAAGGTCGTTATGAACGTTTCCTATCCTTATGAGGGTAAAACTGTCCTTACTATTGAGAAGTAAGTAATTTTACCCTTTGGATGTTTAAGGGTCATCGTAGGGTCATCGATAGGTCATTGAAGGCAACAGTTGTAAGGATACCTTAGCATTCGAAGGGACGATCATCATTTAACCGTAGGCTACACCGAAGGGTCATCGAGGGACAAAATCATATATTCGAAGGCAACATCCGAGGGACTATGATTTATTTTAAAAGGACATGATGATTTAATCGAAGGGTCTTTGCTAAGGGTATCCCCACATTTGCGGGACATGACCGTAATACCGTAATATCGTAAGGCAAAAGAGAGGTCCAAGATCACATATTTAAAGGTCATATTTTAAAGTTAATTAGGTAATTAGGATAAATCTCCACATTAAAATCAATACATTAAAAATAATACATTAAAATTAATACATTAAAATTAATTATTAAAATTAACACATTAAAATTAATTATTAAAATTAACACATTAAAATTAATTAAGCAATTTAGGGTGAGCCTCCACAAGGGTATCCCACAAATAAAGTGGAAGACCTAACGGCTGTCTTTTTTTTCTGGGACATATGAACCTTTGCAAAATTCAACAAACGGGTTAGCATACCAAATCAGGGTGCAATCGAGGATTACACCGCAAAAGAAATCACAACAGTAATAGGATCAAATAAACAATGCCTGGCTATGATAAAACATGAATGAAAAGTCAGAACAGAAAAGTTGGCTACTGTCAGGTTCGCGCCTGCCTCGCCTAGCGAAGGCTTAGCGAATACTCGCTGCATGCTCGCTTAGCGATGTGCTAGCGAGCGGCTGCGGATTCCGGTTTTAATAACGATATAATGGCAGCAAGCTTCACACTTTATAGCATTCATTACAGAGATTATGTGGTTAGACATTCAACGGTTCATGCATACTTAAATTCATATGTAAAACTTAAGATAGTTTCATAAATTCAATCACGATACCATGTGCAAATTAAGAACATAGGGTAGTAATAGCAATGCCAACCTGTTTGTAATCGAATTGTAACCTTGAATTGGCTGATCGGATCGAATTGAGCGGAAGTGACCTTGCCGCCGCCGACTTTTCCTTCAGGGCTTCCTTTAGGGTTTTCCGTCTGTGAGCGCTAGGGTTTGCTTGCTAGAGTTCTCCTCTCTCCTTTTTTCGTTCTCTTTTCATTACTGAAGTGCTGGTATTTATAATGCCCTTTTTCATGACCTAATGGGCTCAGAACGAAGCCCGAAATTTTTTGTTGTCTGTCAGCTTCGCTAGGCGAGCTGGTAGCGAACGTTTGCTTCGCTAGGCGAGCGTGTAGCGAACGTTCGCTAGGCGAGCGTGTAGCGAACGTAACGTTCGCTAGGCGAGCGTGTAGCGAACAGGCCAGTTTGGGCCATTTTCTGGATTGGGCCATTCGTGAGCTGGGCCTTTGTCCCTTTAAGATCAGTGCCATAAAATGAGTCGGAATACCCCTGAAAAATGTCTTGAACTATTGATGGGCAAATTTTGGGGTATGACAGCTGCCCCTGTTCAATATTCTTGAATCGAGAGAGTTAGGATGGTATGTACGCCATTCGTGGTCTGGAGGTGAAAGATTATTGAACACTTAGAATGCCCCAAAAATTTGCACTTGTCAATTTGTCTTGATGGAGATAGGCTTAAAGATGTCATCCAGGAAGTTTGATGATGAGAGCTTCAGATTGTCGTACATTAGGCGATATCTGAAGACATAGGTGTCATACCGGGTCGTATGTTAGAACGTATAGTGAGTCATCCATTAGGCTGTCGACTTCGCTGGGGAGTCAGAATGGGTCATACGCCGTTGGGGATAACAGATCAGAATGGATCGTACGCTAGATCGTATCTGAGTTGCAGAATGGGCCGTCTGTTAGGCTATATCTGACGAAAAGTAGTCGTACGCTAGACTACACCTCGGGATGTACCGTACGCTAGGTAGTATCTGAGGAATGAAGATCCGAATGGGTCGTATGCTAGACCGTATCGGACTTTGTTGGAGGAGTCGTATGCTGTGCCGAATTAGGATGAGACAAGAATCCGAATGAGTCATACACTGCTGGGGATAAAGGATCAGAATGGATCGTACACTAGATCGTATCTGAGTTGCGGAACGAGCTGTCCGTTAGGCTGTACCGTTACTGGGGGTAGTCGTATGCTAGACTGCACTTCAGAAATGTACCGCACGCTAGGTAGCATCTGAGGAGATGAAGGTCTAACTGGGTCGTACATTAAACCGTATCTGTCACTAGGTAGCATTTGAGGAGATGAGGGTCTAACTTGGTCGTACATTAGGCTGTATTTGAGCATCATCTGGTCTAACTTGGTCGTACATTAGACTGTATTTGAGCAGCATCTGGTCTAACTTGGTCGTACATTAGACTGTATTTGAGCAGCATCTGATGACTTGAAGGTCTAACTTGGTCGTACATTAGACTGTATTTGAGCAGCATCTGATGACTTGAAGGTCTAACTTGGTCGTACACTAGACTGTCACTGAGCAGAATCTGAGGACTGGAAGGTCTAACTTGGTCGTACATTAGACTGTAGTTGATGACTGGAAGGTCTAACTTGGTCGTACATTAGACTGTAGTTGATGACTAGAATGAGTCGTCCGTTAGGCTGAATCTGATGCTGAAAGGGGTAGTCGTACGCTAGACTACGCTTCAGAAATGTAAGGTCTAACTTGGTCGTACATTAGACCGTATTTGAATTGTTGAAGGTCAGAATGGATCGTACGTTAGATCGCATCTGAGTTGTTGAAGGTCAGAATGGATCGTACGTTAGATCGCATCTGAGTTGTTGAAGGTCAGAATGGATCGTACGCTAGATCGTATCTAAGTTGAAAGAGTCATATGTTGAGCTGAATCAGAGTGAACCGTACGTTAGGCTGTATCTGATAGTATTTGTATATGTTGCATTTGCGATAAATGTCTGGGATGAACTCATAGATGCCATCGTTATGAGGATGTCAGAATGAATGTTGCCATGGAGTTTATCTGAAAGATGTAGTTGAATTCTGATTGTAATTGATAAAGTTGTCCGTCTGAATGGACCTTTGTTTTGATTGTATCAAGAGGATAATTAACCTGAAAAAATAAAGTTAGCTTCATGCCATGTCATGATGCATGAGATGCAAATGTTGTATGCATGCGTGGGCTGTGAAATGATGTAATGAGTGAATTATGCGTCTGAAATAAATGCGAACATTGTATGCATGTATATGTTATGAAATGAATGAATTATGCGTCGGGGGACTCTACTGGGGGAAATAAATCTCGGTCTTCTGGTCGGGGATATTTGTGTTGATGACCCTGTCTCAGCTGGGGTATTTGATTTCTGTCTGATGGTATAAACATTCGACAGAGCCTGGCTGGGGATAGAAGAGATGACCAATTCGTCTAGTGATGCCTATTTCTTCTGGGGAATAACTGGCTTAGCCGGGGAATAGAATTGGCAACAGATTCATTGGAAAGCCTGGTTAGACCTTCTCCTCAATCCTGAAGTCCTTTAGTAATTGTCATTGTTATTTTATGCATGTATTTTGATAAACATTGATCATATTCAAATGCATATATCCATTCAAGTTAAATTAATGGACGTTTACGCAAACAAAACAGAGAAAGTAAAACGAAAGCATCTTTTTGGAAATGAAATTGTATTGATTTTGAAAGAAGGCCTATAAATAGGCAATTTGAGTACAAGGAGACAGAAATCCTAGTGAGAGGAAATCGTCAGGCAAACAAAGAGAAAGCTATGCAGAAAATGTCCTATCGATTCTAATTCCACCCCTGTCATTATGTCTTCAAGCCTCTCATCTCCTGCTGTCGGATAGAAGTGATGAGCTTATTCAGTCCTTTGAACTTGGATGAAGCAGACCGAGAACGGGACATAGTCATACGCTTAGATCCCTAATTTTTGCCTGGACCGCCTTTTCAGGTTTTCAGTCCACCGGGATACCCCTTTTTGCCCAAGCCGCCTTTTCAGGTTTTCGACTTGCCGGGTGTACATTTTATATGTTTATCCCTAATTTTACCCGAACCCTTTTGGTTTGTCGGGATGCCCTTACTTTTGCCTAGGTGCGTTGACCTAGCGGGTCTCTTTTATGCGTAGTATTTTTTTTTTTGACTATGTCTGCATTCACGGGGTGTGGGAAATCTTCGCCATCCATTGTAGCAAGTATCATGGCTCCACCAGAGAATACTTTCTTAACCACAAACGGCCCTTCGTATGTGGGAGTCCATTTGCCTCTGGGATCACCTTGTGGTAGAATGATACGCTTGATCACCAAGTCGCCAAGTTGGTACACCTGTCTCTTAACTCTTTTGTTAAATGCCTGGGTCATGCATTTCTGATATATCTGCCCATGACAAACAGTCGCAAGTCTCTTCTCATCAATCAGATTTATCTGATCGAGTCGAGTCTGAATCCATTCATCTTCATCTAAGCCCGCCTCTTTCATGATTCTTAGAGAGGGAATCTGAACTTCCACTGGTAAAACGGCTTCCATTCCATAGACTAAAGAGAAAGGGGTTGCCCCTGTCGAAGTGCGGTAACCATGAAGAGCAAGAGGTAACATCTCATGCCAGTCTTTGTACGTTATGTCGTTTTTTGTATGATCTTCTTGATATTCTTATTAGCAGTCTCCACGGCGCCGTTCGTCTTTGGCCGGTACGGAGAAGAGTCATGGTGCTTTATTTTGAACTGCGTGTAGAGTTCAGTTTAGTACCATTATCAGTGATAACTCTCTCAGGAGACAGCAGGTTTCTCAAGTAGATATTTGATAGAATCCATCTTAGAAATCAATAAAGTGGTATGATTCAACATATACTGTCTTAGTCGGCGAGCAGCCTAGGCCAAAGCGTAGCAAGCTTTCTCGAGCTGTGAGTATCTTGTTTCACAGTCGGTACCTTTTGCTAAGGCAGTGTATGGCATGCTCTTTTCGACCAGACTCGTCATGTTGCCCCAGCACACCCTATTGAATTTTCTAACACGGTCAAATACATGATTAGAGGTCTTCCTTCAACTGGTAGCATTAGAATTGGAGGTTCTTGGAGATATTTCTTGATTTTGTCATTCATCATTCCATACCATCTCTTGATTTTTCTTTTTTGGTAATTTGAAGATGGGTTTGCAGGTAGCAGTCAAATGTGGGATGAATCGGGCAATGTAATTCGAGTGCCCCAAGAAACCTCTGACTTCTTTCTTGTCTATTTCAGTACCCATTGCAATTTCAATTGATTCCTCCTGCGGCTGTATGGTCTTTTCTTCTTGTAGTAACAGTCTGACAAGTTCACCAGGTACTTCACAATCTTCCACACTTCCATCCTCGGCTTGGTAGATCGGATTTTCAAAGTCATAATGAACAGTAGTAGAACTATTATCCACAGGATCCAGAGTGAATATGGATACGCGATTTGTTACGTGAGTGTGTGCAAGAAAACATAGCTTGTTTTGAAAAATGACAGGAAAGATAAAGAGCGCAATATTTGAATGCAAAAGGTCCATTGATTTATTGAATGTAAATATGCTTATGAAAATGACAAAACCCTTGAAAAATTAGCTATTATGCCCCGGGCCTAGACACAATGCTTTGAAACACAAAAATGGCAATAACAATTACTCCTGACTAAAGGAAATCGGGATAGTGTCTTCAGCCTTCCAATTATTGAGTCCGTCACCAATTGTTGGGGAAATCCAGCTATCCAAGTCATAATCGTTATCAGTATCTTCCACAGCATTGACAGTCTCGTCATGATTAGGCAGAGGGGCAGTGATGCCATTAGGAGTCTCCGGAGGATCAAAGGTAGTCGCCTGTATCTTCCCACTTCGAATGCCACTTTCAACATGTTCACCTGTTAATATAAGTTCAGTGAAACCCAATGAGGAACTCCTCAATAGATGGCTGTAGAATGGGCCAGTCAGTGTGCTCATGAACATGTCCACCAATTCTCGATCGGTCATAGGGGGTTTGACTCTGCCAGCCAAATCTCTCCATTTTTGAGCATATTCTTTGAAACTTTCTTTAGATCCCATAGTCATATTCTGCAACTGTAGCCGAGTAGGCGCTAGTTCAGAATTATACCGGTAGTGCTTGTAGAAAGCTGTCGCTAAATCAGTTCATGTGTGGATGTTAGAGCTCTCGAGCTGATAATACCACTCCAACTGTGTGCCAGACAAACTCTCTTGGAAGAAATGGATCCATAGCTTCCTATCAGTGGTGTGCGGCTGAATCTTTCTCACGTAAGCTCTCAGATGCATCTGAGGACAAGATGCCCCATCATACTGAGTGAAAGCGGGGACCTTGAATTTGCGAGGAATGATCACATCGGAGACTAGACCCAAACTTTCGAAATCCAGACCGGGCGCCTTCTGACCCTCCATAGCTAGCATGCGTTCTTCCAACAACTTGTACTTGTCATCTTTTGGAGAGTACTGTTCATTCTCGTAATCTTCATCGTCATCCTCAGGGTTGAAAGGATCAGCATTCTCATTTTCTGAATCTGTCTCTGTTTCCTCTTCTTGATCCTTCGGAATTCGAATCTCGACTCTTGTGGCATGTCGTTTGAGCCTTCTTCCCGGGTTAAGGTAACTCACAGGTTTATTGTCTTTCTTCTTTTCGAGCAAAAGAGCCTTCAGTTCCTCCTGCCCCTTGGATAATTTCAAGATCATCTCCTGGAGTTGAGCATTCTGAGCATGGAGATCTTTGACAGTTTGCTCGAGGTCCATTTTTCTGTTTGTAGGAAAACCGTGAGAACATTGATCCCTTTAGAGTACCTGTTATGCAATGTTATGTCATGCTATGCAATGTATGAAATGTTTTCAAGGCCTTTTGGAATTTAACTTTGTATAAACTACCAAAAAAGGAAACTTTTTTTTTGTTTTTTTTATTTTATTTTTTTTATACAAAACAGAGCAAAGTTAAATCCCTAAGTCCTTGAAATGGTTAGTACAATGTTATGATGTCATGATGTTATGATGTTATGAGGTTAAATAAATAACAAGCACAAACAAGTCACACAACCATCATTCCTAGGTTTTAAGGCTTGCATGAGTTCTATAGGTAAGTACCCTCCCCACTGAAGTTTAGTTGGTTCAACCTGTCCTAGAATAGTAACCGGGTTCTAAAAGGATCTCAGATCATCGACCTTCCTTTAAGTCCACTTCAGTGCAACACCAAGTGGTTGACCAAAGCTTCCCTAAAGTCCAATCTCAAAGAGTGTAGTATCGAGTCTCAACCAACCCCAGTCGGAACCGAAGTCAGTTATCTCACTACTTTCTAATGGCCAGGATGAGTCAATTAGGGTTCTAAAGGTCTGGTTAATGCTTTAATGACACCACGCGGAAGCCAAATTTTTCCTCAAGTAACATGAGGAACATCAGGACAACCAAAGTGTCACATTAACCGTAGCCATCATCTTAACCATTCCAGTATACGCCGGATAGTCGCGATGATCTATTGCTACTTACCTAAGGTACACTAGATCCGGGTGTAGGATCTTTCACTCAAGAATACCCAAGCAATCCCTTAAAAGTAAATCAGACAATTTTAAATAAGTGATCTTGTTTTTTAAGGTAACCTCTCTTTTTAAAGTGTCCCCAGCAGAGTCGCCAGTTCTGTCATACGGTGAACTGACTTGGGGTGTTTTGCTTTTTATCGCAATGTCGCGGATAGCAAGAGTCGCCACCGACTTTTCTTTTATCCAATAAGGAAAGGTGGAAAAGAACAGGAAAGACCTCAATAGATTTTGGGTTCGGGAGGTACATTATACAAAGGGAAGGTGTTAACATCCTTTGTATCCATGGTTATCCATGGGCTTTTAATTGCTGGATCACTTATATTTTTGTCTGAAAAGTGTTGGTGAATTGTTTAAAAATGTTTCGAAAAGAGAGTTTAACTTTGTAATGATTCTTGTATGAATGTATACAAAGTATTTATCTCGTTTGATTTTGAAAACGGTTTAGAAAAAATATAACTTGGTAATGATTCTAGTATGAATGTATACCAAGTGGTGATTTTCTAGGATTTGCAAAGTGTGAGGGGTGGAAAATGTTTTAGGTTATGATCCAGTAATTGAGAGTTATACCTTCCTAAGGTCGTTATGAACGTTTCCTATCCTTATGAGGGTAAAACTGTCCTTACTATTGAGAAGTAAGTAATTTTACCCTTTGGATGTTTAAGGGTCATCGTAGGGTCATCGATAGGTCATTGAAGGCAACAGTTGTAAGGATACCTTAGCATTCGAAGGGACGATCATCATTTAACCGTAGGCTACACCGAAGGGTCATCGAGGGACAAAATCATATATTCGAAGGCAACATCCGAGGGACTATGATTTATTTTAAAAGGACATGATGATTTAATCGAAGGGTCTTTGCTAAGGGTATCCCCACATTCGCGGGACATGACCGTAATACCGTAATATCGTAAGGCAAAAGAGAGGTCCAAGATCACATATTTAAAGGTCATATTTTAAAGTTAATTAGGTAATTAGGATGAATCTCCACATTAAAATCAATACATTAAAAATAATACATTAAAATTAATACATTAAAATTAATTATTAAAATTAACACATTAAAATTAATTATTAAAATTAACACATTAAAATTAATTAAGCAATTTAGGGTGAGCCTCCACAAGGGTATCCCACAAATAAAGTGGAAGACCTAACGGCGGTCTTTTTTTTCTGGGACATATGAACCTTTGCAAAATTCAACAAACGGGTTAGCATACCAAATCAGGGTGCAATCGAGGATTACACCGCAAAAGAAATCACAACAGTAATAGGATCAAATAAACAATGCCTGGCTATGATAAAACATGAATGAAAAGTCAGAACAGAAAAGTTGGCTACTGTCAGGTTCGCGCCTGCCTCGCCTAGCGAAGGCTTAGCGAATACTCGCTGCATGCTCGCTTAGCGATGTGCTAGCGAGCGGCTGCAGATTCCGGTTTTAATAACGATATAATGGCAGCAAGCTTCACACTTTATAGCATTCATTACAGAGATTATGTGGTTAGACATTCAACGGTTCATGCATACTTAAATTCATATGTAAAACTTAAGATAGTTTCATAAATTCAATCACGATACCATGTGCAAATTAAGAACATAGGGTAGTAATAGCAATGCCAACCTGTTTGTAATCGAATTGTAACCTTGAATTGGCTGATCGGATCGAATTGAGCGGAAGTGACCTTGCCGCCGCCGGCTTTTCCTTCAGGGCTTCCTTTAGGGTTTTCCGTCTGTGAGCGCTAGGGTTTGCTTGCTAGAGTTCTCCTCTCTCCTTTTTTCGTTCTCTTTTCATTACTGAAGTGCTGGTATTTATAATGCCCTTTTTCATGACCTAATGGGCTCAGAACGAAGCCCGAAATTTTTTGTTGTCTGTCAGCTTCGCTAGGCGAGCTGGTAGCGAACGTTTGCTTCGCTAGGCGAGCGTGTAGCGAACAGGCCAGTTTGGGCCATTTTCTGGATTGGGCCATTCGTGAGCTGGGCCTTTGTCCCTTTAAGATCAGTGCCATAAAATGAGTCGGAATGCCCCTGAAAAATGTCTTGAACTATTGATGGGCAAATTTTGGGGTATGACACATATCTATTGAAAACATTAGTAAATATGATGAAGTACTGAAAACCTCCTCTGATTGGTATGTTCAGTGATCCGTATACATCAGTATGTATGAGGGCCAAAAAATCATTAGCTCTTTCACCTTTTCCTGTGAATGGAGTCTTTGTCATCTTTCCAATTAAATAAGATATGTATGTCTCATATGATTCATAATCAAAAGAGTAAAATAGTCCATCTTTATGGAGTTTGGAAATGTGTTTCTCATTTATGTGGCCTAATCGACAATGCCAGATGTAAGTTGGATTTAACTCATTAGGTTTTATCCTTTTAGTATTAATGTTATAAATAGGCATTTCAATATCAATGACATATAGTCCATTATTCATTTGTGCAGTATCATGGAATATATCATTCAAATAAATGGAGCAACAATTGTTCTTTATTATGAATTAAAAACCAAACTTGTCCAAACAAGAAACGGAAATAATATTCCTGCTAATTGCAAGTACATAATAACAGCTCTCTAACTGAATTATTAAACCACTAGGTAAAGTCAATACATAAGTTCCTACGGCTAAAGCATCAACCTTTGCTCCATTGTCAATTCGTAGGTCAACTTCATCTTTTGCCAAATCTCCACTCCTTTTTAGCCCTTACACATTGGTACAAATGTGAGAACCACATTAGTACAAATGTGAGAACCACATCCAGTATCTAATACCCATGATACAGAAGTAAATAAATTAATTTCAATAACAAAAATAACTGAAGTTGAAGTCTCTACTCCATTCTTCTTATCTTCCAGGTACTTTGGGCGATTTATCTTCCAGTGCCCGGTCTTACCGCAATGGAAGCAGATGTCATCCTTTGTTATGCCTCCACTAGGCTTCAAAGTAGGAGCAATGGGTTTGGGTTTGGCAACTTCCTTGCCTTTCCCTTTACCACCTTGCTCGGTGGGCCTTTTGTTCTGCTTCTTTCCATTTCCGATCATCATAATGGACTTCCCTTTTGACTTCAGATTCTGCTCAATAATTCTTAACATGCCTAGCAGTTCAGGAAGAGTTTTGTCCATATCATTCATGTTGAAATTAAGAACAAATTAAATGAAGCTCTCTGGCAATGATTGCAAGATCAAATCAGTCGCAGGTTCCTTTCCGAGGGGAAAACCCAACCTCTAAAGGTTCTCCACAAATCCAATCATCTTGAGCATATGGGGACCTACAGGGGCTCCCTAAACTAACTTGCTTTGAAAAAGGTCTTTTGAAACTTTAAACCTTTCATGCCTTACCTACTATTGATAGAGCATCTTCAGGTGTCCGATCATATCGAATGCAGTCATGTTCTCATGTTGCAACTCCGAGTTCATGGTAACTAGCATGAGGCAAGCAACTTCATTGGCATCATCGACATGCTTCTTATAAGCATTTCTTTCTGCCTTGGGTGCATAACTATGAGGTTCCTCTTTAGGAATAGGTTCCTCAAAGACATACAACTTTTTATCATGCTTGAGGACAATCCTCAGATTTCAGTGCCAATCCAGAAAATTTGTCCGAGACAAAATTTCCTTATAAAGGATTGATCGAAAAATGTTGTTAGAGTTGTTTATTGTCATGGTAATCTACATGAAAAATATGAAAATATAAGTATCATTAAAATAACATATTTAATTAGGCATTTAATTAAATATGCTCCCTCTATTTTACTCAAAACAAATGACCCTCACCATTTGATTCGGAAAACCCCGTTGGAAGATTTTCTAGTGGGTCGAGATCCACACTTCACTTTGTTTTAAGTCCGCGAAGGTGGATTACACAAAACTAAGTTATTTAGATAAGAACTCCTTCCAATTGTATATAAATAACTCTCAGATATATTAGTTGGGTGAATAACTCCTTATTCCAATCCATCATATGGATCATTTCTAACTTTTGCTTCTAAACGTATATAATCTTATTATAATTTGTTTAGTTAAGTTTGACCCATTGTTTTAGAAATTGGATCTTACAATTATCCCATCGCACCTTACTAATATAGAACATGCACCTCACGTAAGTGAAACCTACGTTATCCGATATTAGTCTTGATTAGCGTTAAAACTTGGAAAGCATAAGCTTAATATTTAATTTGAGGGAATTTGCAATTATTTTGATTTCACTAGCTTATTTATCATATAAATCGTCTCTCACATGCATCAACATACATACAAAATGAAACAGTTATGGCCCCTAGCGCAATTGTTCTCCCAAGCCACTAAGAGAACCTAAGCTAACCTAATAACGATTTAGGCTTCTCCAAGCAAGATCTTCAAGGTTGTTCTCCTTTGATATTATATTCTTATCTTTCTTCATAACATTACATTATATAAAAGAAACTCGTTTTACATACGAGGGAGTGAGGTGAGAAAAGAAGTTACATTAAGAGATTAAAAGAGAGGCATGACACGCAAGCCGTATTTTAAAATCCCAAAAACAAAATAAAGGAAAAATAAGGTCATAACTGATCACCACAAGACAATAATAATAAACACATTATTATTATTAATTTAAATTCTCTTAATTAAATAAATCAAATTAAATTTCGGCGATTGATCACACTACGCAGAGTTAGTCGAGGATTCCGCTGACCGTTCAGCGGATAAGGGTCAAGGGGGCAGCGTCCCGATGCAAAATTTTAGTGAAACATTCATTTGAAATAGACGTCGTTTTTCGTATCAACACCTGATAATTTAAAGCATAACTATTGTGCAATCACAAGCCTAATCGTATAACTCTTTGACAGCACAACCCTTGTACCGTCATGAACCATAATACAACAATTTCATACCGTCTAACGCACCTTGATTAATAATTTAATATGATTGATCAACACATCATTGCTTCACCATACTAATGTCGGATTCCAAAGCAAATGAACATCGATCGCTCAAAGGAATAACAATCGTTAAGTGTTTAAATGAATGAAATAAAAACAATATATATATATATATATATATATATATATATATATATATATATATATATATATATATATTGATCGATCTCATTTGTGTAACCTATGGACGATCGATGTATCGCTGCTTCACCATACTAACATCGGATTCCGAAGCATAGTCAATATCAATCATCCAAATCATACACATATGATGCCAAATTTAATTACTCGTTTATTATTTAATTCATTTTGTCTTTTAATCATATTAATACAAAAAATAACCAGCTATCAGATGCATGGTGTCGTAAGTGGCTCTGATACCACTGAAGGAAAATTGCGATCCAAAACGCAGCGGAAATTAAAAATTTTCCTTTAGTGATCCTTACGAATGGGCATGATCAGTGGTATAAATAGTTACCTCTTGTGGCGATTGAAACCTTTGATGCAAATTTAAGGAGTGATCACGAGCGTTCAATGGTGACAACGCCTCTACTCAGTCCACACGAACAAATTCCTTTTGTCTTAATATTATCTGCTATGAATGAAGGCTTTAAGTGAGTGAGTGAGAGAGAGAGAGAGAGAGAGAGAGAGAGAGAGAAATGAAAGTTCATCTAATCAAATGTTTTTGCACAATGGTTCTATTTATAGAACCACTTGTGTGAGCTGCAAGCTAAAAAACCCACTTAAGTGTATGTGGCCCTTATGTTATGATATACCGAAAATCACTTAAGCGTGTGGTATCTTACCATATTTCGTATTCTACTTAAGTGCACCATACCTTACGATGTTCTACAATTCACTTAAGTGTACCATACCTTATGGTGTTCCTTATTTACTCTATCTCTCATCAATCCATCCTTTTGTGTGTGACCCTTTAGGTTTTTGCGACATTGACAGTTATATTAAATCACATATTTAACATAATAAATAGTGAGCGATATCTAGCAACACATCACTGCTACCCAAGATACGAAAATGTCATGTGATCTTACAAATCCCTTTTTGTGATAATACTTGTGTGTACAATTCACCCTTTTGCCCTTATGTATATATTGAACACAAGGCATAGACCGTGTCATCATTTTCTAGTTAAATATTAGGCCCTTATACATTTATCCTGTTACGCAGGATGGGCAAATTCCATCTAGGTTACTCATGTCCCTTAGTATGCTTCGTGGAGTACCCATCAACTGTCTTTATGGTCATCCAGTTAGGGACAACATTTGATCAACAATAAAGCACTCGACTTTACATCTAGGATCCACAGTGGCTTCAAGTCGAAGGGTGGTATACACCACTATCACCATGAGAATAACTTATGACACTTTGTATAACATTCTATGTAGTATTCTCATATCGGGTCAATCCAGTATACATATTACTCATAATATTCATACATATGTTTAAGACTTGATAACTCCTTATCCATGATCCATGAGATGTGATCGTCAGTTTATATACATAATAGTCTCGATGCTTTAATGTTATCTAACTTCTCAACAAAGCTCGACTACAGATACTTTAAGAATAATGTCCTTATGTTTAATGGGATCTCATGATCAAGTCACACTTGATACATTAAACGGTAACTATTCTATGGACTTTATTAAACAAACATAACAAAGAAAAAACCTTTTATTATTAATAAATAATCCGATACAAGTACCAAAAGTATTGGCCTTTAGGGCTTACACCAACACAAGTGTCGCTTTAGCAATCTCCCTGGGATTTTGTTCAACAGCAAGTGGCAGTGTATTTATTTGAGAAGCTTATTTATTCCTGAATATCAATCCTTATCTCAATGAAATTAGTAGCCTCTTCAGTCAATCCTCGACAGAGAAGCTTATTGTGACTCATCAGATTAAAGTTAACATGGGCTCCTTTTCTAATAGGTGGCTGTCTCTTTATTTGAGATGCCTGTTGCGATCTTTGATCATAGTCAAAACATAAATCTCCAGCAAACTAAGACCCATTCCTGGTTGAAGACTAGAAGTCGTGGGAAGTTTGTTACCCTTTCCAAGTGGAATACTTGGTTAAAAAAGAAACTAAGACCCGTTACAAGTTAAAGACCGGAAGTCATGGGAAGTTTGTTACCCTTTACATGTGGAAGACTTGGTTAGAGAAGAAATGGAGCCCCGTTCCAGGCTAAAAACCAGAAGTCATGAGAAGTTTGTTACTCTTTCCAAGTGGAAGACTTGGTTAAAGAAGAAACTGATACCCGTTCCAGGTTGAAGACCGAAAGTCATTGGATGTTTGTTACCCTTTCCAGGTGGAAGACTTAGTTAAAGAAGAAGTTAAGACCCGTTCCAGGTTGAAGACCAAAAGTTATGGGAAGCTTGCCATCAATTCAAATCATGTCATTTCCTTCGTCTATGAGTTGGAAGTTTGTTTAGATCATGTTTACTGCCTTCAACTATGAGTTGGTAGTAATTACTTTTTCGACTGTTTACTTAGGGTTTATCCCCTAGTAAGTTTAGTGGTTTTTCCTTACTGCATATTCCTCAGTGGAGTCTTCCATTTTTGTTTGCTATATTTTTCGCTTGTGGTTGTGCTCTATTTTTCTTTTTAGCATAAGCCTTTGTGGTGTTGTGTTGTTCCCTAGTGAGTTTTGTCTCTCTGTCAGACTCCCTTCAAGTTTTTTCTCCAGCAATATCAGTTTTGCAGTTTGTTTGCGCAGAGTGTGTCTCTCGCAACATCTTTCTTTAGGAGTCTGAGCATTTGCATTTATATCATAAGCATCATGCGACATCTTAGGGCTAAAAATCGGACCTTTTGTATTTAAGTCTCTTTAATCCTGTCAATACGAAGATTTCCAATCTCCATATTTCTAGATAGAAGAAACTTAATAGGAGTAGTTCTCATATCCTAATTTTACCCTTAAAATTCCATCTATCATATCATCTGCATTTCAACGAATATCACAATCATGATATCCTCCTACCCTTCACTTCTTTGGGCTTGCCTTTAAAGGATATCATCAAGCACCTTTTGTGTTTTCTTTTACCTTTTTGTTTGCTTATATTTTAACTTTGCTAACCTTATTCAAAATACAAACATATGTGTTGTTTCCTTTTTCTTATTATACAAGGTAATGACTTAAAATCAAAGGATCAAATTTGGTTTCTAAACCAGGGTTTTAATTCCCAAGTTCAATGTTGGGTCAACAAATGGTTCACAAGATCTTTTACTTCAAGGCATGACCTATAATCTTAGGTCACATTCATGTCAAGATTCATTCAATATCATTTGATCAAGATAAGCTCAAGGTAATGCATGATTTCAAAGTTGATTCGAGTATGGCTCATGTGTTTATTTCCATGCCATCTTCATCCAATTCTTAAGCAATCATCAAGATTATTCAAGGGACAATCAGGTTTCCCTCATTTGGTATTTAAGTGTTCATCATTGGGCATTTGGATGCAAGAAATTGCATGAAATCACAAGTTTGTACATGTTTGGTTGACCTAAAATCAAGTATGGCATGTCACTTGGTCCAAACACTATAACTCTCTCATTTCTCAACATATTTAGAATTTACTTCGAGCCAAATGTCATATTTGAACTCCTTTACAACTTTGCTTCAAGGATCAAACATCACTTTTGACTTTAATTTCGTAAATTTTGGAATTGGCCAAGATGCCCATGCATGCACAAAAGTAGGCCCAAGACCTGGTTGACTTAATGCCTGGCCTAGAATTTCAGGTCACGACCTCAACTTTCCACCCATGCCATTTTCAACTAAAGTATCATTTTGATTTGATTCTTTTTGAATTTGATTATTTACTATGAGGAGATCACTTGGAACAAAAAATATCTCAAAACGCCTGATTGCATTTCATTTGGCCTAAGCTCCAACATGGTACGATTGCATTTCATTTGGCCTAAGCTCCAACATGGTACGATGGACTCTGCTTCTTACGCAAGTTTTGGATCACGATTTTCATGCCAATCTTAATTTGGGACCACATGCACATGTGCAACCTCTTTGGAAAAGTAAAACGTGTATGAACAAGTGCAAAACGACTTTGTTTAATCATTAATTCATGCATTTCATGTTTCATTTCACGCGCTTGGCAAATCCTCAAAGTTATAGCCTAATTCACATGAATTTGCCTCAATTTCACACATATTATGGTCTCACTTCATTCCCGATAAATAGAGGAATCATTTGCCTTCATTTCGAAGCTTAGACAACCAAAGAAACTCTAAAACAATTTGAACCCGATACCTCAAAAAACTAGTTAACTATTTCCTTGATTCAAACTCTTTTAGCTTCGAATCTTTGCCCATAATCACTCATCGGCACCTTCTGAAGCTTACCGAAGCATTGTTGTGGCTTGAAACTCCTTGGAACCAGACTTCCAAATCCATCATTGTTAACCTCTAAAGCTTCAACATAAAAGGTAGATACAAGTTACATTTATGAACAAGCAAGTTACTAGTGTGTTTGTCTTGTTTCACTAATCAAAATCCATAAACTACCTTGAATTTATTATTCGTATTCATCATTTAATTTTACTTTGAAGAACTAGGATTCTTGAGTTCTTGAGCAAATTCTCTTTACTCGTGACCAATCAATGACTCTGATGCAAAAAGACATGAACAATGATGTGTTGCGAAGCTAACTCCATACTTGGGTGTTACTAAAAGCATGAGTTCATGAATTTTCCAAATCGAGCTAAAGGTTGAAAATGAAGTTGAATTACGCGCGCTTTGGTGCCAAGATTCAAACTCAACCAATCAGAAACTTCCAGACATTTTTTTCAAATCTTTTGACCGTTAATGCCCTAATTCTATTTTCATTTTATTTATTTTATTTTCCATTTAATTTCTCACTCATTTTTAACTCAATTTGATCCAAATTTTTTACACAAGGTCTCTGAAAGTATTTTGCATCACATACAATTTTCTCACATTTTTTTAGGTCATTTTTGCATTTTGGTTATTTTTATTTCATTTTATCTTTAATTTCCTTTTGCATTTTATTTTTAAATTATTTTCAAACATTTCTGCATCCAACTTTTGAGATCTTTTCATTTGTAATATTCTTGACTTCTCATAATTTTCGCAAGCATTTCTTTTACGTTTTGGTGCTTGATTTGAATTTTCTCTTTATTTTCTATTTAAAAAATGATTTAAATTTCTCTTTTAATTCACTTTTGTTTGATTTTTGTTTGATTTGAGTTATTGACTTGGTTGATTAGTACTTCTACATTTCAAGTCATCCATAAATGGTCTCTTAGGTTGATTCAATCTTATTTGATTCAATATGTTAATAGGTGATCATCTGATAATATTTTTTGACACTTTAAGTTAATGATAGATGATCCATTAGTTGTGTCATATGTTTGGGTCCCTTGACTTGTTTGACAGTGGATCATAAGTCAAACACTTTAGCTTATTTTCATTTTGCCTTTTGTTCTCTTATTTCTTCCTTGAGTTTTGAACAATTGTGCTTCATGTCTTAAGAGTTTGAGGTTGTATCAACACTCTAACATGATTGCTACATACATTGTCTGCCTCATGATCACTAACTTGTTACATCTAACCTCCTAACATTTACTTTATGCATTTATTTTATGCATTTTACATCTATGTCATTTACATTTTTACCTTGTTTTGCTTTTCTTATTTCAAAAGAACAAAAACATGATAAAATGACTGAAACCCTAAAAAAATTAATCTAATCTTATGAACTTTGTGTTACTATCCCTTGCCTGAGGAGTCTTTTGGACTTTGGACCTTAGGATTTAGTGCTTCCCCTTACTTGGAGTTTATCTGACACTTTGTGATTCATCTGAGACCCTGTGATCCCTTTGGGCCTTCCGATCTTCAATTCAAGACTTTGATGTCTCAATGGCTTTGTGTTCATATGGATCTTTTGATATTCATCTGCTTATGTGCTTTTATCTCGTGGCTTAATCCAAATGAGAAAGGAATGCTTGTTTTGACCAATGTTAAATGCTTGCTCCATCTCATGGTTAGTACACTTGCACATACAAAGACTTTCTCTTGGGCTATCTTACAATGAGACATTTTATTTCATGTCACTTACTTTATATTTTAGGGTAGTCTGTTTCTCTCCTTTTCCACTTCTTCAATTTGCAAAACTTTTATCTATTTCAAAAAACTTCTTATTTTTAAACTTTACCCTTTTCTTAATAAACCTTGACTTTGTCAAGTGATCCAAAAAATCATTTTCTCAATAAATGATAATACACTTAAGCATACTTAAACTCTATTTTCAAACTTCTAATAAAGACAAACCTCATCAAACTTCTTTTTGTGCCTTTGTGCACTTTCCTTTAAGAGCCTTCTTTTGGAAAGATTGGATGTTAGTTTATTCTTGTAGTGATGCAAACCACTATACTTCTACAATATGTTGAGAAATGATTGATATTTTCCACTTGAATGTTAAGACGTACTTGTGAGAAAGTCCAAGTAAAAGTTCTCCATACCAAGATGACGCAAATGCTCATTTCCTCATACTTGTGGGCAGTAAGCTGAGTTTTACCACTCGGATACGACAAAATGTCTTTTCAAATTAAAATCAATCAACAAACAACCCAATCTTTTTATAAACACAAATTTGCAAGTGGTTCCTATGGAGTACCATATATGTGAGAGGTGTTAATACCTCCCATTGCATAATCAACCCCCGTATTCAGATTCTCTTTTGTTTTATCTTTTTGTGGGTTTTGTTCGACCTTTTTTCCATTCCCTTTGGAAACAATAAACTTCGGTGGCGACTCTTGCTTTTTTTGAGTTAAGTTAATCAATAGTTTAATCTCAAAATTTTTCCTCCGCGACATATGTGTATTCGATTGTATCCAAAATAAGCATGCATGATAGGTAACAATTTGTATTCAACATAGTTGTCTACCAACTTATCAATGATAGGTAACATGTATGAATCTTTAGGGAATTGATTGTTGAAATATGAGTAATCAACACACATTTTACATTTTAACAAGAACAACATTAGATAGTCATTTGATGTGTTTTAATCATGAAATAAAGTTTGCTTGAAGAACCCTTTAACGGTGTTCTTGATGGCTTCAACTTTCTTTGGTGTCTGTCATTTTCTCTTATGGGCTACGTACCTGATGGAAAGATCAATGTTCACTTGATTACATGTAATGCTGGAGTCGATGTCAAACATCTGATTCAGGGAGACGACGAATATGTCAATGTTAGCTTTAAAGCACTTCATGAGGTATCTTTCCATGAAGTCGTGAAGGTTGGACCCAATCTTTACCATTATAGACGAGTTTTCGTCAAACCTAATGATTATGAAATCATCAGTTGGGATTGACCTTGGAATCTTCATTATAGCTTTGAGTACAACACCAGGCCCACGCTAATCGTCTGATGTGGTCTCTTATAGGTTCATGTTAAAATTCATAATGTTGATGTGTAAAGGGTGTTTATTGGAAGAATTCGCTATTTTCACCCCTTCTGCTGGACGATTGTCGTGATCAGGTTCTCTTGTAAGACTTTATGTATTTGACAAACTCTAATTATATCAACATGGACAATTGCCCATTCATTGTGATCATTGTGATATGTAATTTTTAGGTGAACATTGAAAGTGTTTTCCGTAGATGCAATTGTAAATACTTTTGTATGGGACTGTTAAGAACTATATGTCTACCATTGAATGCTTGTAAACTAGTGCTCAAGTAGGGCAACGACTTCTCATATTCAAAGCCTAATTTCTTAAAGAATTCAACATACATGATGTTGCATGAGACGAGCTCGACATCTGACTTTGATGCAATACCTTAAAACAAAAATACACATGTTCGTTAGCCTGAACAGGTGAAACTTTGAATTGAACATTCATATTAGACCGATCTTATCCGACGATTTAACTAGTCCAAAATAAATATATTCAACAAAATTATCAAATTAAAAAAATATATTTTGTTAAATACATCAAGCTGAGCCTTATAAATATGACCATTAAAACTAATAAATCTAAAAAGATTTATTCATACACATATTATTCATATCTCACAAATGAAACTCCCTTAAAAAAAACTATAACAAAATCAATAAATTAAAAAAATATAAACACAAGAATATTTTTAATGTTTATGTTTATAAAATAAAATGAAACTATTTCCATTATAACCATAATATAATGCTTTTTAAATAATTTATACATGTTGTAAATTATTTTTGTAATTTTTCTTACTTAATCTCAAAAATATAAAGATGTATCATAAAATATAATTATAAAAATCATTTTTAAACCTAAGTTATGTCTAAATAATATAAAAATAATTTTTACTAGAATATTTTAAATAAAAAAACACAATTTATTTATAAAAGAACTCAATATCTAAAAGTCTAAAACCCTAGATATTTATAAAAATAAAAAATAAAACAAAATTGAAACCCTAGACATAGTGTAAACCCTACTAAAGAAAAAACCTTCACCTTGCTCCTCTGTCGTGTTTCATTTTCTCCGCACACCGCAAAACCAGTCTCAACAAAGGTCAATACTTTTCGCTCTCTCTGAACCTATCATCTTCGTTTCTCTTTCTTCATACTCTAGTAACGCTAGATTTGATGATTTGTTTTTCAGGTTTGTTCAAAATCTGGTAAAATGCTGGTACTATTTGAAACGCCGGCGGGTTTCGCTCTTTTCAAAGTTCTCAATGAAGGAAAGCTTTCTGAAGTTCAGGTGATTCTAATCGTATAAACATATTTACAAACGTGTTAACCGTTCATAGTATAAATCTATCATTTTTTAAGATTCTTCTTATATATTGCTTGCACTTTCAGTTCTTGACGGAAAGGTGTTTTTTAATTTTAGTTGTAATTGTTGAAATGAATGTATTTTCTATGTTTGTGATCTCTGAAATATATACTTGCCCTATTCCTATATAATTTTTTTAGGGTTTATGAGGTTTTGTTTAGCATGAATTGGTGCAAAGCTCTATTAGCGGCTGTGTTGAGTGATTTGAACAAAATGCAATTTTCCACGATTTGCAATTGACAACACTAGTTTATTAGTTGCTTTTTCGTGTTTAGAATTTATAAGAGTTCATAGTATAGTGAACCTGCAATGTACTGTGTTTTTGTTTATCACTTTCTTTCATATAGTTTGATCTAATCTATTTTTATCTTGCAAATTTGTTTATACAGGATTTATCTCTGGATTTTTCCACTGCTGATGCTGCAAGAAAGGTAATATCCTGCATCTGTTCTCTTTCCTATTTTCCTTGATTGTATGTTTATTGATGTTGGGGGAATGACAATGGGGAAACTGTAGTTAGCCTGTTTATATGTGTTTTTTTATTCAGTTTCTCGTAGTTTATGAAGCTAATCCCATGTGATGCATTAATAGGTGGTCAAGTTGAAAGCGTTTTCTAAGTTTGAGAATACGGCAGAAGCTCTAGAGGCAGCTAGTTGTTTGATTGATGGAAAAACTAGCAAGGGTCTGCGCAAGTTCCTGCGTGCTCATTGTGATGATGAGATATTAGCTGTAGCTGATTCGAAGCTGGGGAATATCATTAAGGAAAAATTGGTGCGCTACTTAAATTTCTCTTAGAAACTTGTGATGGCAGTTTACATATTTTTCATCAAATAGCTAACCTTTTTTTGTTGAGACATTTCAGAAAATCGACTGTGTTCACAACAATGCTGTTATGGAGCTAATGCGAGGTGTTCGATATCAATTGACAGAACTCATATCAGGTCTTGCTGTTCAAGACATGGCTCCGATGAGTTTGGGTTTGTCTCACAGTCTATCAAGATACAAACTGAAGTTTAGTGCAGACAAGGTCTATATTCTGTTCACTTTGAATATCCGATAGTTTATGTTAATCACTGATGCAAATGTTTGTATATTGGTTCTGTTTTTGTTGCCTGATACTTTTTTATTCTTTGGATAACAACATTTTACTGACCTGAAGATTTTTTTTACTAGGTGGACACCATGATCGTCCAGGCTATTGGTTTACTTGATGATCTTGATAAAGAGTTGAATACGTATGCCATGAGGGTCCGAGAATGGTATGGTTGGCATTTTCCAGAACTTACCAAAATCATTCAGGATAACATCCAATATGCAAGGTCTGTCAAGCTAATGGGTGATCGCATTAACGCTGCAAAGCTTGATTTTTCTGAGGTGGGAATACAATTTTTTAGTCACGTGCAACCAACTGTTTCTCTTTTGCATTGTGCACATATGCCTCATATACTTCTGATTTATTCTAAATCTTGGCAGTTTAAACTTTGTTTGTATCTATGTAAAGCACATTCTTTCTTTGCCCAACATAACTGAAAATACAGTGTCTTGAACTTGTGACACTTAAACAAATAATATTTAGTTTCACATACTTTGAATTTTTAATATTTTTTCTTTATCCTGAAACACATTACAGATTTTGACAGAGGAAGTTGAGGCAGAAGTGAAAGAAGCAGCTGTGATATCTATGGGAACTGAAATCGGTGAACTAGATTTGTCAAATATTAGAGAGCTATGTGATCAGGTTCTGTCTCTTTCAGAATACAGAGCTCAGCTCTATGATTATCTAAAGAGTAGGATGAACACCATTGCACCTAATTTGACTGCTATGGTTGGGGAGCTTGTTGGTGCTCGCCTCATTGCCCATGGGGGTAGCTTAATTAATCTTGCAAAGCAGCCTGGTAGTACCGTGCAGATTCTTGGTGCTGAGAAGGCTCTCTTTAGGGCACTCAAGACTAAACACGCCACTCCTAAATATGGTCTTATATACCATGCATCCTTAATCGGTCAAGCAGCTCCAAAGTTCAAGGGGAAAATTTCTCGGTCACTTGCTGCAAAGACAGCATTGGCTATCAGGTGTGATGCACTTGGAGATGGCCAAGACAACACCATGGGATTAGAGAACAGAGCCAAGGTACTTGTTATACTTTTAGTTATGCATGCCATGGTTTTTATACTTTTAGGTACTTGTTATACTTTTTGATGGCCAAGACATTAACACATGTTTTTGTGCAGCTTGAAGCACGATTGAGGAACCTTGAAGGCAAAGAATTAGGTCGATTTGCAGGTTCTGCTAAAGGGAAGCCCAAGATAGAGGCCTATGATAAGGATAAAAAGAAAGGAGCTGGAGGACTGATAACTCCTGCTAAGGTATATTTGTTCATTTGGTATTATTAGTGCAATTTGTTTTATCAAGTGCTGATTGTTCTTTTCTTTGTAGACATATAATACTGCAGCTGATTCCGTTATCCATCAAAAGTCTAATTCGGCAATGGATGAAGACACACCAGAACCTACCACAGCTGAGAAAAAGAAAGAAAAGAAGGAGAAGAAGGAAAAGAAGGATAAGAAAGAAAAGAAGAAAAAGGAAGAAGTGAGTGCAACTTTGCTAGCTGATGTAGATGGTGTTGAGGAGCCAGAACATGAAGTTGTGAAGAAAGAAAAGAAGAAAAGGAAGCAATCTTCTGAGAACGAGACGCAGAATGGAGACACAAATTTGAATGAAGGAGAAAAGAAGAAAAAGAGAAAAAAACACGCTGAGCAGGAAGATTCGGCTGATGTACCAAGTAAGAAGAACAAAAAAAAGAAGAAAAATGATGACTAGAGCCAGATCATGCAGAGATTAGCATCAACTAATCAATCCGGTGAATGGCAACCATTTTTGTACTTAATTGTGTAACTCAGTAGTTGTTTCAGTGTTATTTTTACTTTTCATTTTCATGCATTTTGTAGCGTCCTTATAACTTGTTTAATAGGGTAAATTTTGTGTCTGGACTTGAGTGGATAATTTGATGCAATTATGTTTGTGAGGGAAGTAATTTATTACCCTTTGTTCTATTTACACCATGTTGATCTCAAGTTTGCAAAAAAATGCCTGAAAAAGTTATTAGATATTAATTACTAACCTTTGCTTGAAGTGACCTTCTTTTGGCTATAAAGTAGACAAAAAAGGAGGGCAAGAAAGTTGCTTAGAAGATTGAATTGAAATTTTTTTATATTATGCTTTGGGGTTTAAAAAGAAAGTAAAGAAGCTCAATGATTATGAGCTAGATGCTTAAAAATATGAAGGTGGACTAACTTATATAAAACAGAAATACAGTTTCACAAAGATGTTAAACATATAGTTAACTAACCATGGCTATGCCATCTATCCAAATTTATCACGTAAGCACAACCATATGCTTTCTTTACTCGAGAGACATGGAACATTGGATAGATTTTATAAAAATTTAGACAATTGAAGTTTGTAAGCTGTCTCTCTAATCGATTGCATTGCTTACGTTGCTATGTTAGGGTCTACTGCCATACCCTCTTTAAAAGTCACATGGCCTAAGTAAACCACTTTTGTTTGTCCAAATGGACATTTACGCTTGTTAGCCACAAAACTATGTTGTTGTAACGTTTAGAGAACTGTCTCTAATTGGTGTAAATGATTACTCCATTGATGTTGCCCACACCAAATCATGCAGAATTTTTTTCCTATGATTTCATCCAATTTTGAAAGGTAGCAACACTGCTTGTACTTTGGGAAATTTTGCATATGATTTCACCCATTTTTCTTATAAGTCAGTGTAAAAGATATGTCTATCTCCACAGTGGAATTCATGGGACCACAATCGGTGTTTTTGTTATTCCTGGGCTGAGATGACACATATGAACGATTGGGATGATGCAGAGTATTTGGAATTCTTTATTGCGTGCAATCCTGAAGCATTATAAAGCATTAATGAGGTTAGAATTGTGTTAGATAGCTAAGACGATTTCTTAATGCATTCTATATGTTTCTTAGCCACCACGTGAAAATACTTAAATGTCTCCAAATTTCGGAGATGTATCTTCGGACGTACCTGTTGTAACACCCTTCTAAAATACCCCAATAATTAATTAAAACAACAAAATATAAATCAGAGTAGATATGCAATTTAAGGGTGTCACACTTGACACTTCACACCATTCACCATAATAACTTGTCATGCTCATTTATTAATCAAAATAAAACGTTGCACAATTCGCAGCGGATAGAGATCTAATCAATCATGCAAACCATGTAATCACATTACATGTAAAACTGTTCAACAACCACAATTGAAAACAAAGTAAACATCCCGTCCCGATGTTACATCTACCAGAGCATGACCCACTAAGGAACTACACTAGACTCCAAGCACTAACTTCTACTCAATCACTGCTCGTTACCTGAAACATAGTTGTAAGGGTGAGTTCCTCAATCGATATAATAAGCATTATAAAATATCATGTAATGCTAAGTAATTTAACACATTTCATCACCCAAATCAGATCACACATTCAGCAACGGCAACATCAACTCAAAATCATAATCATACTCAACCCAATACCAAACACACGTATAATATTGGAATACATCCATTTATATTATACGCCATACATACATTATGCAATGAGACTCCATGCATGCGGTACCGACTATTCGTGAACACATAGTTCAACCTCACCGATCAAACCCAGATACGGCTACCAAGCTCACTAGTCCCACTCATTTGAGACCTAGTGACTCACTCACTAATTCCTCACCATGGGAATTAGCTACCACCCCAAGGGCTATGCTATGCACGCTAAATCACCTAGCATGCAAACATCAACAACAATCCACAATAACTCACTCACTAATTCCTCACCATGGGAATTAGCTACCACCATAAAGGCCATACTATGCACGCTAAATCACCTAGCATGCAACCATCAACAACAATCCATAATGGACATATGCTCACACTCTAAGCCATAAACAGTCCATCCACAATTGCATACATAACAGATACATTCACAGCATTATGCATACCATCATACATCATCAGCATATTTATCACAGAATCATATTCATATCATGCCAAATAATAAATCACAGTATTAGCACACTCTACTAATACTTATACTGCTCAAAACAACGGGAAATGATCCCTACTATATCATACACCAATATAGGCCAATCATCAAATATGTACACAATATTTGAATATCAATTTTCCACTTTCCAAACAGTGTTAACCGGTTAACGCCCTGGGTTAACCGGTTAACGCAACACAGAACACGCTTCCTGGCACATTTTAACAGTGTTAACCGGTTAACGCCCTGGGTTAACCGGTTAACGCAAGACAGACAGTAATTTCTCATAATTCATAACAGTGTTAACCGGTTAACACCCTAGGTTAACCGGTTAACGCAAGACAGAAAGTTGTTCCTGCGCTAACACGAACAGAATGCAGGATTACCCGCATTTTTCGCCATTGGAGGCCTTCCGGACCTCCGATTTCGATTCCGTAAAAAGCTACGCGTCCAGAAAATCACAACTCATCCAAATATAGGTTCATTCACAGTTTTAACTTAACTTATTCATCCCAATTCAAAGGTATTTCTCAAAACCTAATTAGAGTCAATCAATGGCTTATTACTACCCATCACATGTTAATCCATAATACCCATTAAACGACGATAAACCCCCCTTACCTGAGTTAATCCGGCAAATCCTTTAACTTCAAGCTTTTTCCTTTTTCAACCCTTGTTCTCTTGCTCTTCCTCCTTGCCCTTTTCTCACTTTCTGTCGCTTCTCTGGTTTTCACGTGAAAAAACCCTTTTTACCAAATGGAACTCTTTATATATATTCCAACTTTATTATTCCAATAATAATAATCCAATAATATTCCAATTATTTAATTAAATTAATAAATATACTATTAACTTAAATTAAATAATTATCATATTTTTATCGGGGTGTTACAACTCTCCCCCACTAAAAGAGTTTTCGTCTTCGAAAACATACCTCAAGCGAATAACTCAGGATAAGACTCCTTCATCTGACTCTCAAGTTCCCAAGTCACATTGCCACCTGCTCGTCCTCCCCAAGCTACCTTTACCAAAGCAATCTCTTTACCCCGCAACTGCTTCAACTCTCGATCCTCTATCCTCATAGGTGATGTTTCGACAGTCAGGTTATCTCTCACCTGTACATCATCTACTTGGACCACATGCGACGGATCAGGAATGTACCTCTTCAACTGAGACACATGAAAAACCTCATGCAAATTCGCAAGTGACGGCGGTAAAGCGACACGATAGGCTACCTCCCCTATCCTCTCCAAAATCTGATAAGGACCAATAAATCGAGGTGTCAACTTCTTCGACTTCAAAGCTCGACCAACCCCAGTTATCGGAGTAACACGAAGAAACACATGATCTCCCTCTTGAAACTCAAGTGACTTCCTCCTCTTGTCGTGATAACTCTTCTGACGACTCTGAGCAATCCTCATCTTCTCATGAATCATCTTAATCTTTTCCGTAGTTTGTTGAACAATCTCCGGCCCAACCACAGCACTCTCACCAGACTCATACCAACATAAAGGTGTCCGACATCTCCTACCATACAAAGCTTCAAACGGTGCCATACCAATGCTCGAATGAAAACTATTGTTGTAGGTAAACTCAATCAAAGGTAAATAACAATCCCAAGCACCTCCCTTCTCCAAAACACAAGCCCTCAAAATATCCTCCAGTGACTGAATCGTCCTCTCAGTCTGACCATCAGTCTGCGGATGATATGTAGAACTCAATCTCAGCTTAGTTCCCAAAGCCCTCTGCAAACCTTCCCAGAACTTCGATGTAAATCTAGGATCTCTGTCCGAAACAATACTCGACGGAATACCATGCAAACTTACAATTTTCTCAATATACAACTCAGCTAATCTCTCTAACGGATAATCCATTCTGATCGGAATGAAATGAGCCGATTTTGTCAATCTGTCAACAATCACCCAAATAGCTTCAAACTTCTTAATTGTCCTCGGTAAACCAGAAACAAAATCCATACTGATACTATCCCACTTCCACTCTGGAATAGCCAACGGTTGCATTAGCCCAGACGGCTTCTGATGCTCAATCTTTGACTTCTGACAAGTCAAACAAGAATAAACAAAACTCGCAATTTCTCTTTTCATTCCCGGCCACCAAAATAACTTTTTCAAATCATGATACATCTTCGTAGCCCCAGGATGAATACTCAGGCCACTACGATGTCCTTCCTCAAGAATACTCTTCTTAAGTTCGGTAACATCCGGAATACACACCCGATTACCAAATTTCAAAACACCATTCTCATCAACTCTGAATTCACCACCTTGACCTTGATTCACTAGAGTCAACTTATCAACCAAAAGCATATCGGATTTCTGACCCTCTCTAATCTCATCCAGAATACCACTCGTTAACTTCAACATTCCCAATTTAACACTATTGTGAGTACTCTCACACACCAAACTCAAGTCTCTAAACTGCTCAACTAAATCCAGTTCCTTAACCATTAACATAGACATATGCAATGACTTCCGACTCAATGCATCAGCCACTACGTTTGCTTTACCCGGATGGTAATTCAAACCAAAGTCATAATCCTTCAGAAACTCTAACCATCTCCTCTGTCTCATATTCAGCTCTTTCTGATCAAACAAATACTTTAAACTTTTATGGTCACTGAAAACCTCAAATCTTGACCCGTACAAGTAATGCCTCCATAACTTCAGAACAAATACCACAACTGCCAACTCTAAATCGTGTGTCGGATAGTTCCTCTCATGAACCTTCAGTTGTCTCGAAGCATAAGCTACAACCTGCTTATTCTGCATCAAAACACCACCCAAACCCAACAATGAAGCATCACAGTAAACCTCAAATGGTTCCGATGGACTTGGTAATATCAGAATAGGAGCAGTAGTTAACCTTCTCTTTAACTCTTGGAAACCTTCTTCACATTTTGAGTCCCAAACAAACGCTTGCCCCTTTCTAGTCAACATCGTCAACGGTAATGCCAACTTAGAAAATCCCTCAATGAATTTCCTATAATAACCTGCAAGCCCAAGAAAACTCCTTATCTCAGAAACTGACTTCGGAGCTTCCCACTTAGATACCGCTTCTATCTTAGAAGGATCAACAGCAACACCACCTCTTGAAACCACATGACCAAGAAAACTAACCTCTTCTAACCAAAATTCACACTTGGACAGTTTAGCAAATAACTTCTTTTCTCGTAGAACTCCTAAAACCACTCTCAAATGTTCAGCATGCTCTTCTTCAGATTTCGAATACACCAAAATATCGTCAATAAACACCACAACAAACTTGTCTAGGTACGGATGGAAAATCCTATTCATATACTCCATAAATACCCCAGGCGCATTAGTCACACCAAAAGGCATTACAAAATACTCATAATGTCCATACCTTGTTCTGAAAGCAGTCTTCTGAATATCCTCAGTTTTCACACGTATCTGATGATACCCCGATCTCAAATCTATTTTGCTGAACACACTCGCACCAACCAACTGATCCATCAAATCATCAATCCTCGGCAAAGGATATCGATTCTTGATCGTCACTTTATTCAGTTGCCTGTAGTCCACACACAACCTCATAGTACCTTCTTTCTTCTTAACCAATAACACTGGTGCACCCCACGGTGACACACTCGGACGAATAAACTTCTTATCCAACAGATCTTCCAATTGACTCTTCAATTCAGTTAACTCAACAACAGACATACGGTACGGAGCCATCGACATCGGCCTAGTACCAGGTACCAAATCAATCGAGAACTCAACTTCACGCTCTGGCGGTAATTCATTCACTTCTTCAGGAAACACATCAGGAAAATCACACACCACGGCTAGATCGCAAATCGCCAGTTTATCTTTAGCCTCCAAAGTCTCTAACAGCATAAACAACTCCGCCCCATCTGCTACTGCCTCATTCACCTGCCTTGCTGATAGGAACAAACTCTTTCCTTCCTCAATCTCAGGAAAGATCACAGTCTTATCAAAACAGTTGATATAAACTCGGTTAAACACCAACCAGTTCATACCCAGGATAACATCAATCTGCACTAGTGGAAGACACACGAGGTCCATTCCAAAGTCTCTACCAAAAATACTCAAAGGACAATTCAAACAAACTGAAGTAGTAGTCACTGAACCCTTCGCAGGAGTATCAATCACCATACTCCCATGCATCTCAGATATCTCTACTTTAAGTTTCACAGCACAATCCAAAGATATAAAGGAATGAGTCGCACCTGTGTCAATAATAGCTACAAGAGGAAAGCCATTAATATAACACGTACCTCAGATCAAACGATCATCTGCAGAAGTCTCAGAACCCGATAAAGCAAAGACCTTGCCTCCCGACTGGTTCTCTTTCTTCGGCTTAGGACACTGTGGGCTAATATGACCCACCTCTCCACAGTTGAAACAAGTCATAGTCTTCAACCGGCACTCTGCAGCCAAGTGACCACCCTTGCCACACTTGAAACACTTCTTCTCAGTACTGGTACACTCATGGATACGATGTCCAGCCTGACCACATCTGTAACACTTAGCAGGGGCACTGGAGTCTCCCCCACTAGGTCTCTTCATCCCACTCTGTCTATGGAAACCTTTGCCAGCTGCATACGGTTTCCCACGATCATTCTGATTCTTGCCTTTCCTATCAACCCTCTGCTGATAGCTCTCCGCTCTGGCCTTGGTATCCTGTTCAAAGATCCTGCAACAGTCAACCAGGTCAGAAAACACTCTGATCCGCTGATACCCAATAGCCTGCTTGATCTCGGGACGTAACCCGTTCTCAAACTTCACACATTTTGAAAATTCCCCAGTAGCCTCATCATAGGGAGTGTAATACTTCGACAGCTCTGTGAACTTAGCAGCATACTCAGTAACAGACCGGTTGCCCTGCTTCAATTCTAAGAACTCTATCTCTTTCTTTCCTCTGACATCCTCCGGAAAGTACTTCCTCAGGAATCTCTCTCTGAACACCGCCCAAGTGATCTCAGCACCCCCAGCAGCTTCCAACTCAGTGCGGGTAGCAACCCACCAATCATCTGCTTCCTCAGACAGCATATGCGTACCGAACCTGACCTTCTGGTTATCGGCACACTCAGTCACTCGGAAGATCCTCTCGATCTCCTTCAACCACTTCTGAGCACCATCTGGATCGTATGCTCCCTTAAACATTGGAGGATTGTTCTTCTGGAACTCACTCAGTTGACGAGAAGCTCCCACTCCCACAACATTCGGATTTCTTCCAAGTACTCCAGCTAGCATACCCAGAGCCTCAGCAATCGCAGCATCGTCTCTACCTCTTCCAGCCATCTCTATTCTGAAAACCCAACAAGCTAAAACAATAAGTACGGATAGGGTTACACAACACCTATCACATACAGGGAAACAGAATAATTACGACTCGACTCGACCGACTATGCTCTGATACCACTAATGTAACACCCTTCTAAAATACCCCAATAATTAATTAAAACAACAAAATATAAATCAGAGTAGATATGCAATTTAAGGGTGTCACACTTGACACTTCACACCATTCACCATAATAACTTGTCATGCTCATTTATTAATCAAAATAAAACATTGCACAATTCGCAGCGGATAGAGATCTAATCAATCATGCAAACCATGTAATCACATTACATGTAAAACTGTTCAACAACCACAATTGAAAACAAAGTAAACATCCCGTCCCGATGTTACATCTACCAGAGCATGACCCACTAAGGAACTACACTAGACTCCAAGCACTATCTTCTACTCAATCACTGCTCGTTACCTGAAACATAGTTGTAAGGGTGAGTTCCTCAATCGATATAATAAGCATTATAAAATATCATGTAATGCTAAGTAATTTAACACATTTCATCACCCAAATCAGATCACACATTCAGCAACGACAACATCAACTCAAAATCATAATCATACTCAACCCAACACCAAACACACGTATAATATTGGAATACATCCATTCATATTATACGCCATACATACATTATGCAATGAGACTCCATGCATGCGGTACCGACTATTCGTGAACACATAGTTCAAACTCACCGATCAAACCCAGATACGGCTACCAAGCTCACTAGTCCCACTCATTTGAGACCTAGTGACTCACTCACTAATTCCTCACCATGGGAATTAGCTACCACCCCAAGGGCTATGCTATGCACGCTAAATCACCTAGCATGCAAACATCAACAACAATCCACAATAACTCACTCACTAATTCCTCACCATGGGAATTAGCTACCACCATAAAGGCCATACTATGCACGCTAAATCACCTAGCATGCAACCATCAACAACAATCCATAATGGACATATGCTCACACTCTAAGCCATATACAGTCCATCCACAATTGCATACATAACAGATACATTCACAGCATTATGCATACCATCATACATCATCAGCATATTTATCACAGAATCATATTCATATCATGCCAAATAATAAATCACAGTATTAGCACACTCTACTAATACCTATACTGCTCAAAACAACGGGAAATGATCCCTACTATATCATACACCAATATAGGCCAATCATCAAATATGTACACAATATTTGAATATCAATTTTCCACTTTCCAAACAGTGTTAACCGGTTAACGCCCTGGGTTAACCGGTTAACGCAACACAGAACACGCTTCCTGGCACATTTTAACAGTGTTAACCGGTTAACGCCCTGGGTTAACCGGTTAACGCAAGACAGACAGCAATTTCTCATAATTCATAACAGTGTTAACCGGTTAACACCCTGGGTTAACCGGTTAACGCAAGACAGAAAGCTGTTCCTGCGCTAACACGAACAGAATGCAGGATTACCCGCATTTTTCGCCATTGGAGGCCTTCCGGACCTCCGATTTCGATTCCGTAAAAAGCTACGCGTCCAGAAAATCACAACTCATCCAAATATAGGTTCATTCACAGTTTTAACTTAACTTATTCATCCCAATTCAAAGGTATTTCTCAAAACCTAATTAGAGTCAATCAATGGCTTATTACTACCCATCACATGTTAATCCATAATACCCATTAAACGACGATAAACCCCCCTTACCTGAGTTAATCCGGCAAATCCTTTAACTTCAAGCTTTTCCCTTTTTCATTTTTGGTTAATGGATGATTAACAAAGTGATTAAGTGGAAGTATAAGAGCTTAATTGTAACTGAATTTGGATCATAATCACAATTCACAAAAGCTTGTAACTGTTTTTCCCTCGAATTCTCCAAATTCATCAAGAAGCTTCAAGAACCAAATTCAACCAAACTCCTTCAATTCTTCATCAATTCGAGTGATTCTTTTTGCTTTGTGCTCTATGAACATGGATCTTCAACTGTTTTGAGGAAACATCACCATAACCTCACGAATCGGGACTGTTCATCTTTGGTTCAACAATGGCAATTTGCAATTTCTTCCAATAGAAGCAACTTCGAGCTAACCTGAGCACTCCAGTCAACTTCCTGAAGCTTCTCTTGCATCTGTTTTGGATCATTGCGCGCCAAGGCTTCAAGAATCATCACTGCCATTGCAAGGTACATAAAATTCGAATCTCTTCATTTCCTTAACTATGCTAGGGCTTGTGTAGTGCGTTCAACATAGAGTAGCATGATGCTCTTGGTTTTGATTATGATTAGCTAATGAATGAGATATTGTGATTTTAAGATTTGAATGCCAAACCTAAATCGCTCGATCCGGATTATACAGTTAGAATTAGGTGAAATTAGTTATGTATTCGTGATCCTGGTGCCTAGACGGTTCCAATGACTATAGGCTTGTGAATTTTTGTTGAAATTTGTTCTTCGCGTGTTCATGAGATTTCTGGAAATTTTCTTGAGAAAGTGATGAAGATTGCTGTGTTTGATCTTCGTTTTTGCCTTTGCTTTTGAATTTCGTGTTTGCCGCGCCCTGCAGCCAATGAGAACATTTCATTTCCAAGCTCAAAACGGCGTCGTTTTGAGGAACTTCATCATATTTTCAAAAATGCCACTGCCTATTTAATTAAATATTAATTCTATTTTCTTTTTCATTTCTTTTTTCATTTTGTGCCATGATCTTCAAAAATGCATATCTCATTCAAAAATCATCCAATTTGAGTGCAATTTTTTGCATTATTCTCATGAGAATGTGTAGAATTTAATGGATATTTTTTGGAATTTTTTGCCTGTAGGGAAAAATAAAATGCTTAGGGATTGTTTGATGTGTCATATTTTTGTACACTTTGCCATATCTATCATGAAATGCTCATACCTTTAAAGAAATGAATGAAAATTTTTGTGCTTATTCTGGACATGTTGATGGTGATTTCCATGTAGAGTTTATGATTTTTGGATACTTGGTTGATTAGATATAATTTTTTGAAGTAAGGTGTGACAATTTGTGTCACACCAAGCTAGGTCAACTTTCTGATTTTATTTGCCTGGCTTAGGAATGTTTGATTGCTCCAATTTTTTGCATGAATGATTATTGATATGTCAAGATAACATGTGAATTTTTCTGGGATTTTTGGTTGCATTTTCAAATTGATTGATAATTTTCTTCTCTGTATGCTCATTTGGTAACCTTGTGTGACACATGTTGGCATTTTGCTTGTGAAATTCTCATATGGTACTGGATGAAGATGAAATTTGATATGTTGATTGTAGACACATTGTGGGACATCATGCTTTTGGTCCCATTCATTTCTTAATTGTTGTCACTGTTTTATGAATTATTGAAATGGATGTTTGCTTGGATGTCTTGAATTGGCTTACATAATTGTGTCTGGACTTTTTGATTTTCATTGACCTACTTTATTTTGTCCAATTGAGCTAAAAATTGACATGCTACTTGTTGATTGTGTCCTATTTAGGTGTGAATTATTTGAGGATTTTTGGAATTGTTTTGGTATGCCTTTGATTGAAGTCATTCTGTTTGGACTTTTGGTGTTGTATTTGACCTAGTTTGTGGTATATTGTGCATGAATTGATAATGGTGAATGGTATGAGCATGGGACCAATTGCATTTGCTTTTGATTTGTTTGAATATGATTTTGGATGAGTTGCACTTGCTGTTTAGAATTTTTTATCCCATTTGGACCCTAGGCTTGGCCTAGTGGTCTAGTTTCTCACATTTGGTTTGGATTTTCAGGTTAAAAGTGCAAAAGGCTTAAGGAGAGAAATGGAAATTGAAAATTGAATTTGTTTGATGTTGTCCACTAACATGACTTTGTTTTGTAGGTTGTGATGCTTGAGCTTGGGCTTATAGCTTGCACTTGTGTGCATTAACTTGTGTTGTCTGTATAGATTGATATTTGCTGTTTATTGTTGGTTTGTCTGAGTACTGATGATACTTGATTGATTTCAGGTACATTTAGTCGCTTACAGTTCTTTAAGAACTTGCTTGCTGTTGCTTGGTTTTTTAACCAGTGGAGGTAGAATCTCTATACTTCATGTAGTCTGGAAGACCTGGCCTGTTACTTGGCCAGGCAACTGTCTGAAGTCCTCCTTAAGAGGCGATGTTTGTGGTTGTTTACATTTGTGCCCAAGCAGGTGAAGACCTCTATGAGGCAATTGGCAGAATCCAAGGGATATGCAATCTATCCCCCGCTATTCTGTGAGTCGTCCCTCTGCTCACACCACTGTGTTGATGCATTGGGACACAAACCCAAGATCTTGTGCTGTTGAACAATCGAGTCAGAGTCTTGAGCGTAGAAGGGTCCCTCCATTCTGGACCCACGCTCCTTTGTCTGAAGCTCTCCCTGGTCAGGGATAAGAGCTGTGAAGTCTAATCTTCACTCACCTTTCATCTGCTTCACCTTAGCCCCTCAATGGCAAGGTTAAGAGCGAACACTACCTTGTACAGATGACTTGCCTAGGCAGTCAAACCCATTGTTTGAGCCCACTTGATTGGCTATAGTGTGTGCTATGTGAATACTTGCTTGAAATGCTTGTTTTGATCTGTTGATGCTTGTATGCTTGTATGCTTGCTTCTTTCCTGGATAGGATTAGCTTGCTGTTGTGCAAGTAGGTAGAAACCTGAACTTAGGGCAATGATGCATGACAACACTAGGCTCGAGTACAGCTCCCTGGTAGTGTGTCTTCCCTTGTTTCTGGCTAAAATTTCTTTCCCTTTCAGGGGAACTACATCGCCCTGATCCTCGTTCCAGACGAGGTATGTAGGCAGGAGGTCGTGCGAGACCTCTCCGGGCACCTTTTTTTTCTTTTTGTGTGTGTTTGCTTGTTATCTTCTTTTGAGTTTTGGTTCGGATGCCGACGTAAGTCCAGTGATTGGCGGTCGGGCTCCACGTTTGCCTTCTGGTGTGCGTTTTGGTTCGGATGCTGATGTAAGTCCAGTGATTGGCATTCAGGCTCCATGTTTGCCGGTGTGTTTGTTTGCTTGTTTGGCGTGCGTGAGCCGAACTACGGCAGCTCTGATTCTCGTTCCAGACGAGATACGTAGGCATAGGATGCGACGTCCTATCGAGCTCCCTTCTTCTTAACCCCACCTGTGTTGCCTTAGCGTGTGTGTATGATGTTTGTCTGTTTGTTTAGCAACCTATTCTTTCTTTTAGAACGTGGATCCCGTCGAGTACGACGGACGTGAGGGGTGCTAATACCTTCCCCTTGCGTAACCGACTCCCTTACCCTTTCTATTTGGTCGCGAGACCATGCTTTTTCCAGGTTTCTCTGAGCGTTTCCTTTCCCTATCTTGGGATAAATAATGCGCAGTGGCGGCTCTGTGTGTTTTTATTTCAGCCCGCCGATTGTTTTTCGCGGATGCGACACAACTCAGAGAATTCCGAGTAAAGAAACCCTGAAGGCCGCTCATCCGCACCAAGGTTGCCTCCGCCCAATTCGACCCGATTTGCCAATCCAAAGCTGCAATTCCATTGCAAACAGGTTTGCGCATCACTACTGTTTTATGCTTTTAATCGGTAATCGCTATATACATAAGGCATCATGATTAAATTTTCGGATATGTAATTTGATTTCACATGTGAATTTAAGTACGCTTGAATATCCTGAATGTTTGTCCATGCTATTCCTGTAATTAAATGCCATAAAGTTCAAGGTGCCAGAGATCATGCTGCTATCAAACTCAAAACCCGTAGCAACTCGCTATCACATCGCTAAGCGAGCCTGTAGCGAGCACTCGCTAAGCCTTCGCTAGGCGAAGCAGGAGCGAACGAGACAGTGGCTGTTTTGTTTCTTTTCTGTTCTGCCTTATGTTTATCTAATCAAGATTTATTATAATTCTGCATTATTTGGCCTGACTTTATGACTGTTGTGTTTATTTTGTGGTGCAATTTTCAATTGTACTTTATCTCGATGTTCTAACCCGTGTGCTGAATTGTGTAAAGGCTTACATATTCCCGAGGAAACGGCCGACTAGGTATTCCACTTTATATGTGGGATACCCTTATGGAGATGGATTCTGAATTACTTAATTTTAATGTGGAGATTCATCCTAAATTACCTAGCTGATTTTAATGTATTGATTTCATCGATTTTAATGTGGACCTAATTACTTAATCGATTATGGCTGTCTAATTAATTGTAAAACTTTGCCTTTAAATATGCGATCTTGGACCTCTCTTTGTTACCCTACGATATTACGGTATTATGGTCATGTCCCGCGAATGTGGGGATGCACTTAGCAAAGACCCTTGGTTAAATCATCATAGTCCCTCGAATGTTGCCTTTGTCCCTCGATGACCCTTCGGTATAGCCTACGGTTAAATGATGATCGTCCCTTCGAATGCTAAGGTATCCTCACAAATGTTGCCTTCAATGACCAATCGATGACCCTACGATGACCCTTTTACATCCAAAGGATAAAACTACTTACTTCTCAATAGTAAGGACAGTTTTACCCTCATAAGGATAGGAAATGCCCATAAAGACCTTGGGTAGGTATAACTCCTAAATGCTTGCTCACAACTAAAACTACTTTTCACACCTCACACTTTTCAAAACCTCCATTAGAAAATCACCACTTGGCATACATTCGTACTAGAATCATTGTCAAGTTATATTTTTCTAAATAACTTTCAAAACTAAACGAGATAACCGCTTTGTATACATTCATACAAGAATCATTATAAAGTTAAATTCTCTTTTCAAAACATTTTCTAAACAATTCACAACCACTTTTTCCAGACAAACATAAGTGATCAAGCAATTAAGAGCCCATGGATAACCATGGATACAAAGGGTGCTAACACCTTCCCTTTGTATAATGTACCTCCCGAACCCAAAATCTAAATTAAGGTCTTTCCTGTTCTTTTCCGCCTTTCCTTATTGGATGAAAGAAAAGTCGGTGGCGACTCTTGCTATCCGCGACATTTGCTTTACAAAGCAAAAACACATCAAAGTCAGTTCACCGTATGACAGAACTGGCGACTCTGCTGGGGATACTTAAAGAGAGGTTACCTTAAAAACAAGATCACTTATTTAAATTGTCTGATTTACTTTTAAGGGATTGCTTGGGTATTTTATGCTTGAGTGAAAGATCCTACACCCGGATCTAGTGTACCTTAGGTAAGTAGCAATAGATCATCGCGACTATCCGGCGTATACTGGAATGGTTAAAATGATGGCTACGGTTAATGTGACACTTTGGATGTCCTGATGTTCCTCATGTTTACTTGAGGAAAAATTTGGCTTCCGTCTGGTGTCATCAAAGCATTAACCAGACCTTTAGAACCCTAATTGACTCATCCTAGCCATTAGAAAGTAGTGAGATAACTGACTTCGGTTCCGACTGAGGTTGGTTGAGACTCGATACTACACTCTTTGAGATTGGACTTTAGGGAAGCTTCGGTCAACCACTTGGTGTTGCACTGAAGTGGACTTAAAGGAAAGTCAATGATTGGAGATCCTTCTAGAACCCGGTTACTATTCTAGGACAGGTTGAACCAACCAAACTTCAGTGGGGAGGGTACTTACCTATGGAACTCATGCAAGCCTTAAAACTTAGGAATGATGATTGTGTGACTTGCTTATGCTTGTTATTTAACATCATAACATCATAATATCATAACATCATAACATTGTGGCATTGTACTAACCATTTCGAGGACTTAAGGATTTAACTTTGCCCTGTTTTGAAAAAAAAAAGTTTCCTTTTTTGGTAGTTTACGCAAAGTTAAATTCCAAAAGTTCTTGAAAACATTTCATACATTGCATAGCATAACATTGCATAACAGGTATTCTAAGGGATCAGTGTTCTCACGGTTTTCCTCCAAACAGAAAAATGGACCTCGAACAAACTGTCAAAGATCTCCATGCTCAGAATGCTCAACTCCAGGAGATGATCTTGAACTTATCCAAGGGGCAGGAGGAACTGAAGGCTCTCTTGCTCGAGAAGAAAAAGGACAAGAAATCTGTGAGTCACATTAACCCGGGAAGAAGGCAGTTTACGAAGATCAATATGACTTTAGCACAAGCACTGCAGGGTATGCTAAAAGCAAATTTAATTACCCTCAGAGATCCTCCTGCAAAACCCAACACTACTTCTCCTAGTTATAATCACAACGCCAGGTGTGCATATCACTCTGATAGCCCCGGGCATGATACAAACGATTGTTGGTTGTTGAAAAATAAGATTCAAGATATGATCGACGCTGAAGAATTTGAATTTGATCCTCCGGGGACTCCTAATGTCATCCCTGCTCCTCTGCCTAATCATGACAAGACTGTTAATGCTGTAGAAGATGCTGATAGCGATTGCGACCTGGATAGCTGGATTTTCCCAACAATTGGTGACAAACTCAATAATTGGAAAGCTGAAGACACTATCCCGATTTCCTTTAGTCAGGAGTAATTGTTATTGCTATTTTAGCATTTTAAAGCATTGTGTCTATGCCCGGGGCACAATAGCTAATTTTTCAAGGGTTTTGTCATTTTCATAAGCATATTCACATTCAATGAATCAATGGACTTTTTGCATTCAAATATTGCGCTCTTTATCTTTCCTGTCATCTTTTAAACAAAGCTATGTATTCTTGCACACACTCACGTAACAATTTGCCGATCCATATCCACTCTGGATCCTGTTGGTAATAACTCTGCTACTGTTCATTATGACTTTGAAAATCCGATCTACCAAACTGACGATGGGAGTGAGGAAGATTGTGAAGTCCCTGGAGAACTTGCCAGACTGGTACTGCAAGAAGAAAAGACTATACAGCCGCAGGAGGAGTCAAATGAAATCTAGGTACTGAAGTAGACAAGAAAATTACTGAGGAAAAATCAGGAGACAATATGGAATGATGAATGTCAAGAAGCTTTTGAAAAAATCAAGAAGTCTCTCCATGAACCTCCAATTCTGATGCCACCAATTGAAGGAGGACCTCTAATCATGTATTTAACCGTGTTAGAAAATTCAGTAGCGTGTGCGGGGGTAACATGACGAGTCTGGTCGAAAAGAGCATGCAATATACCACCTTAGCAAAAAGGTACCGACTGTGAAACAAGATATTCACAGCTCGAGAAAGCTTGTTGTGCTTTGGCCTGGGCTGCTCGCCGACTAAGACAGTATATGTTGAATCATACCGCTTCATCTTAAGATGGATTCTATCAAAGATCTATTTGAGAAACCTGTTGTCTCCTGAAAGAGCTATCACTGATAATGGTGCTAATCTGAACAACAAGATGATTACTGAACTCTGCACGCAGTTCAAAATAAAACACCATAATTCCGAAGTGGCGGCTTGGTAATAAAGCGTATCATTCTACCACAAGGTGATTCTAGAGGCAAATGGACTCCCACATACGAAGGGCCATTTGTAGTTAAGAAGGTATTCTCTGGTGGAGCCATGATACTTGCTACAATGGATGAAGAAGAATCCCCGCATCCCGTGAACACGAACATAGTTAAAAAAAAATACTACGCATGTACACCCGGCAAGTCGAAAACCTGAAAAGGCGGCTTGGGCAACAAGGGGTATCCTGGTGGACTGAAAACCTGAAAAGACGGTCCAGGAAAAAATTAGGGATTAAAGCGTATGACTATGTCCCGTTCTCGGTCAGCTTCACCCAAATCAAAGGGATTGAACAAGCCAGTCGCTTTTATCCGACAGCAGGAGATGAGAGGCTTGAAGACATAATGACAGTAGTGGAATTAAAATCGATGGGACTTGTTCTGCATAGCTTTCTCTTTGTTTTCTGGACGGCTTCCTCTTACTAGGATTTCTGTCTCCTTGTACTCAAATTGCCTGTTTATAGGCCCTCTTTCAAAGTCGATACCATTTCATCTTCCAAAAAGATGCTTTTGTTTTACTTTCTCTGTTTTGTTTGCATAAACGTCCATTGATTTAATTTGAATTGATATATGCATTTGAATATGATTGATGTTTACCGAAAAAACATGCATGAAATAGCAATAACAGTTACTGAAAGACTTTAGGGTCGAAGAAAAGGTCTAACCATGCTTTCCAACAAGTCCGGTTACAAATCCTGTTCCCCAACAAAAACTGGCTATTTCCAAAAGAGGTCGGCATCACCAGACAAACTGGTCATCTCTTCTATCCCCAGCCGGGCTCTGTTGAGTGTTTCCACCATCAGACAGAGATCAAGTACCCCCAGCTGAGAAAGGGTCATCGATACAAATATCTCCAACCAGAATATGGGGATTTATTTTTCCCCGGCAAAAGTTTCAGACACATAATCCATTCATGCATCATTTCGCATCATATACATGCATACAATGTTCGCATTTATTTCAGACGCATAATTCATTCATTACATCATTTCACAACATACGCATGCATACAATGTTCGCATTTATTTTCAGAGGCATAAAACATCTCATGCATCATGACATGGCATGAAGCTAACTTTATTTTTCAGGTTAATTATCCTCTTGATACAGTCAAAACAAAGATCCATTCAGACGGACATCTTTATCAATTACATTCAGGATTCAACTACATCTTTCAGATATACTCCATGTCAACATTCATTCTGACATCCTCCTAACGATGGCATCTATAAGCCCATCCCAGACATTTATTGCAAATACAACATATACAAATATCATCGGATATAGCCTAACGTACGGTTCATTCTGATTCAACCCAATATATGATTCCTTCAACTATTTCAAGACGGTCTAGCATACGACCCATTTGGATGTTCATCCCCTCAGATACGATCTCGCGTATGGTCCATTCTGATCTTTATTCCTCGGATACTACCTAGCGTACGGTACATTCTGACGTGTAGTCTAGCGTACGACTACCCCCTTCATCATCAGAAACAGCCTAACGGACGGCTCGTTCTGCAACTCAGATACGATCTAGCGTACGATCCATTCTGACCTCCAGCAACTCCAATACGGTCTAATGTACGACCCAGTTAGACCTTCATCTCCTCAGATGCTACCTAGTGTACGGTACATTTCTGAAGTGTAGTCTAGCGTACGACTACCCCTTTCATCATCAGATTCAGCCTAACGGACGGCTCATTCTGCTCCAATACGGTCTAATGTACGACCCAGTTAGACCTTCATCTCCTTAGATGCTACCTAGTGTACGATACATTTCTGAAGTGTAGTCTAGCGTACGACTACCCCTTTCATCATCAGATTCAGCCTAACAGACGGCTCATTCTGCTCCAATACGGTCTAATGTACGACCCAGTTAAACCTTCATCTCCTCAGATGCTACCTAGTGTACGGTACATTTCTGAAGTGTAGTCTAGCGTACGACTACCCCTTTCATCATCAGATTCAGCCTAATGGACGGCTCATTCTGCTCAGAGACGGTCTAATGTACGACCCAGTTAGACCTTCAAGTCCTCAGATGCTACCTAGTGTACGGTACATTTCTGAAGTGTAGTCTAGCGTACGACTACCCCTTTCATCATCAGATTCAGCCTAACGGACGACTCATTCTGCTCAGAGACGGTCTAATGTACGACCCAGTTAGACCTTCAAGTCCTCAGATGCTACCTAGTGTACGGTACATTTCTGAAGTGTAGTCTAGCGTACGACTACCCCTTTCATCATCAGATTCAGCCTAACGGACGACTCATTCTGCTCAGAGACGGTCTAATGTACGACCCAGTTAGACCTTCAAGTCCTCAGATGCTACCTAGCGTACGGTACATTTCTGAAGCGTAGTCTAGCGTACGACTACCCCTTTCATCATCAGATTCAGCCTAACGGACGGCCCTTCTGCTACTCAGACACGATCTAGCATACGATCCGGTCTAATCTTCCATCCCCAGTGAAGTCACCCGCTTAATGGATAACTCATTCTGCTATTCAGATACGGTCTAGCTATGATCCATTCTGACCCCTTATCCCCAGCAGCGTATAACACACTCTGACTCCCCAGCGAAGTCGACAGCATAATGGATGACTCATTATACGGTCTAGCGTATGACCCGGTGTGGCACCCAGGTCTGCAAATTGGTCTGATGTGCGATGCAATCTGAAGCTCTCATCATCAAACTTCCTGGATGGCATCTTTAAGCCCATCTCCACCAAGACTAACTGTTGATTAACAAGTGCAAATTTTTGGGGCATTCTAGTGTTCAATAATCTTCCACCTCCAGACCACGAATGGCGTACATACCATTCTAACTCTCTCGGTTCAAGAATATTGAACAGGGGCAGCTGTCATACCCCAAAATTTGCCCGTTGATATTACAGGGCATTTCTAAGGCACTCTAACTCATTTTGCAAGGCATTGATCTTAAAGGAACAAAGACCCAGCTCACAGGTGGCCAAATCCAGAAAATGGCCCAAACTGGCCTGCTCGCTAGGCGAGCAAAACCTTCGCCTAGCGAACCCTTCGCTACAATACTCGCCTAGCGAAGCTTGCGAATATCAGAATTTTCGGGCTTCATTCTGAGCCCATTAGATCACCACAATCACTATAAATACCGATACTTCAGTCACGAAAATAGACAGACGAAGACGGATAGAAACCCTGACATAGAAACCCTGGAGACCAACTCAGAGAATTCCGAGTAAAGAAACCCTGAAGGCCGCTCATCCGCACCAAGGTTGCCTCCGCCCAATTCGACCCGATTTGCCAATCCAAAGCTGCAATTCCATTGCAAACAGGTTTGCGCATCACTACTGTTTTATGCTTTTAATCGGTAATCGCTACATACATAAGGCATCATGATTAAATTTTCGGATATGTAATTTGATTTCACATGTGAATTTAAGTACGTCTGAATATCCTGAATGTTTGTCCATGCTATTCCTGTAATTAAATGCCATAAAGTTCAGGGTGCCGGAGATCATGCTGCTATCAAACTCAAAACCCGTAGCAGCTCGCTAGCACATCGCTAAGCGAGCCTGTAGCGAGCACTCGCTAAGCCTTCGCTAGGCAAAGTAGGAGCGAACGAGACAGTGGCTGTTTTGTTTCTTTTCTGTTCTGCCTTATGTTTATCTAATCAAGATTTATTATAATTCTGCATTATTTGGCCTGACTTTATGACTGTTGTGTTTATTTTGTGGTGCAATTTTCAATTGTACTTTATCTCGATGTTCTAACCCGTGTGCTGAATTGTGTAAAGGCTTACATATTCCCGAGGAAACGGCCGGCTAGGTATTCCACTTTATATGTGGGATACCCTTATGGAGATGGATTCTGAATTACTTAATTTTAATGTGGAGATTCATCCTAAATTACCTAGCTGATTTTAATGTATTGATTTCATCGATTTTAATGTGGACCTAATTACTTAATCGATTATGGTTGTCTAATTAATTGTAAAACTTTGCCTTTAAATATGCGATCTTGGACCTCTCTTTGTTACCCTACGATATTACGGTATTATGGTCATGTCCCGCGAATGTGGGGATGCACTTAGCAAAGACCCTTCGGTTAAATCATCATAGTCCCTCGAATGTTGCCTTTGTCCCTCGATGACCCTTCGGTATAGCCTACGGTTAAATGATGATCGTCCCTTCGAATGCTAAGGTATCCTCACAAATGTTGCCTTCAATGACCAATCGATGACCCTACGATGACCCTTTTACATCCAAAGGATAAAACTACTTACTTCTCAATAGTAAGGACAGTTTTACCCTCATAAGGATAGGAAATGCCCATAAAGACCTTGGGTAGGTATAACTCCTAAATGCTTGCTCACAACTAAAACTACTTTTCACACCTCACACTTTTCAAAACCTCCATTAGAAAATCACCACTTGGCATACATTCGTACTAGAATCATTGTCAAGTTATATTTTTCTAAATAACTTTCAAAATTAAACGAGATAACCGCTTTGTATACATTCATACAAGAATCATTACAAAGTTAAATTCTCTTTTCAAAACATTTTCTAAACAATTCACAACCACTTTTTCCAGACAAACATAAGTGATCAAGCAATTAAGAGCCCATGGATAACCATGGATACAAAGGGTGCTAACACCTTCCCTTTGTATAATGTACCTCCCGAACCCAAAATCTAAATTAAGGTCTTTCCTGTTCTTTTCCGCCTTTCCTTATTGGATGAAAGAAAAGTCGGTGGCGACTCTTGCTATCCGCGACATTTGCTTTACAAAGCAAAAACACATCAAAGTCAGTTCACCGTATGACAGTACCCAAGTCTAAGTGAACGTTAAAATATTTCGGAGATGCATCTACAAAAGAATGATGGAGATGCATAGTCGAATAGCCGCATGACACGCTAGCAGATGAGGAGCAGTGCGACGTGATCCGCAGGCCAACCATCTAGAGTATAACACTATCTCGTCAAATGGTCACGTCTCATGGTAATCGACATAGTTGTTGAAGTGCATATCATCGACAACCAAATAGTCAAAATACACTATGAACGACTTAGTCGCCTGGCTCCCTCTGAGCCGGGAAAATGCAGTAGCACGCGACATATCCTCATAGTAAGTCGGTACACCCGCCCAACCGGAGATGCGCGGGAAGTGTTGGAGGATCCAAGCTTGAAAAGTTTGGAATCCAGTAATGTCGTTGTAAAGATGAAACATAAATGATACAAAAAGATTAAAATATCAAAAAAATATTATTGTCAGTAGTGTGATGCTACCTGTGACCAACTTCGTCTTCCACCTACAACCCTCTGATAACTTCAAGTACAAGTATACCAAACAAGTGAACCCCCAGTTGTACACATGGATCCGCTTGAAATCCTGACAGTATCGTAGGCAGATGACATATGTATAAGTGACACTTTTGTCCATAAAAATCAGAGTGCCAATCAAATATAGCTGACATGCTCTCATAACATGCGTTATGTGGAGTCCAACCTACTCGACATCACCTGTAGCCTGATGTGCTCTCTAGAGCTCATATATATATATATATATATATATACTTTTTTCAAGTATTCAAATCTAACATGAGCCCCCATGATCCTATCCAACTCATCCTTCGTCTCTGTTGGATTAATCCCTAGATAGTCTACTATCATCTCGAGTGCCTCGTCTTTGGTAATCCTCATATGATCTAGGAGTCTCCCCATGATCGGAATATGTATCAAACATGAGACATCATTGAGTATGATACATCTCACCAAGCGGGAGGTGAAATGACGAGGTCTCTAAGTGTCATCTCTCCACGAATGCATTAATCATCCCATGGATGGCCGTAGTATAACCGGTCATGCACAAGTCCTTCATCCCAGATAGGGACAAAGCTGCCTGAAACTAATCCTCATTTGGCTAAGACAAGCCAATAATCTTCCTCCCGTAGTTAATAAACTTCAACGGATCACAGTCTTGTAGAAAATAAAAATCAATGTTAGAAACTTGTCAATTAAAATAAAAGTAAACTAAAAATAATGAATCCAACTAATGCTACCTCTCTGTCCCAGATATGTCTGATAGTATGGTCTTGGTACACAGGTAGTAGTGACAATTGTACAAGATCTCCTCAAAATGCCTCTAGCTTAGCATCCCGAACAACCTCGCCATCCATATGTAACAACCCGTATAATATATATCTAGAATACTACCATATAAATGTGATTTTTTTTTACAGACACAACATAAGAGCCTAATGGCATCATTATATACACATGTCCAACATAAAATACATCTATAACATATGTTATACACTTGTGCCTAAAATAAAATCTAAGAACTATGTACAATATCTTCATTGTACACAAATCCACATAAGAATATCACAATAGTCAGAAACCTTCGAAACACCATATATCAACTTCTCTTGAATTAAACCTGCAACGAATATCTGAAAAATAACAACAATATTGGGGTGAGATAACAATCTCAGTGAGTTCCTTTATCTTATGGGTTCACTCGACTCTACAAAGTTTCTAATCGATTCCTAACTCAAGTCTTCATCTTGTTACTTGTGTATCTCTCACACAACATAACCACGACTTAATTTCTAAAGGATATTCACAATGTATGGAAACATGTCACTAAGTTCTCATAACTCAAACAATCACTATTCATATTCACGAAACATTGATCCCCGCCTGGGCCTACGTCTAGGTCAAGCTCGATTCACACATGCTCAAATGATTGAATTTTACGGTGGATATCAATCCCTTTATAAGACTCAAACTCAGTTCAATCGACCATCTCTCGTATGAGACTCTAACCCACTTTGAGTATCTTTCATCGTATATGACTCTAATCCACTTAGGTGTCAAACTTTCTCCCATGTCTGCCATGGTTGGGAGTCAAACCCATTTGGGGCACTAATCATTGGTGCCACATCCTATTTTCCTGCTTTACATAAGCATCTCAAAAAGGAGATGTGCACCCTCAAGGGATAACTATCTGAATACAAGATTAGGTCTCAACATGAATAAGACTTTCGGAGCAAGACTCCTCACCAAATAGGAATATTAGAACAATTGTTCCTCACCAAATATTAAACCAACTCTCATGGTATTCATTAAATACTAGGTGTTTATCTTCATTCATTCACATATTATTCCACATGTTCCATACAAATCATATTGATTCATTAATCAATGACTACTTGTCTGTGATACACACCGAGGTACCTCTGCATCCAAGCATCACCACTTAAGTCATTTCACAACCTAATTTATCTTTCTAAGTCATTATTCTAGTTATACTCCTAAGGTTTCCACACTCATCATCATAAAGTTTTAATCATGTTATTACATAAACCACACAACAACAATTCACAATATAAAGCATGCATCATGATATAATTCATAACCTACACAAGGCACACATGGTAACATAACATATTAAAAACCATCAGCAAGGTCATCACACAACCCGCCACAATCTAACTTATTCCACTTCCAAGTCTCAACAATTGAAGCCACAATTTATCATAGGAAACAATCATGGAACACAACCATATAACATACATGATAGTATATCATCACTATCCTATCCATCATTGGCATATATCCATGTTAACAATTTACTATCTAATATAGCATTTAAATTTATTTCCAATGCATCCGACCGTGCGTCAAACGGAGTTACGAAACTCAAGTTACATCACACAATACAAAGGGAAAAAGACAAAAACGAGTCAGCCGCACTAAGCGTCATCAGTGTTGGAAAGTTGCCCAAAAAGTGGATGATCCTAAATCTCATGATTTTTACACCCCAAATCATCAATAAACATGTAGAACAACAAGATTAACCAAGTTTACTCTTTACTCAGACAACAACATAATTCCACCATTTTATTTGTAACATGAACATAATCTCAATCCAACAACAACACTACCATCAATATAATGGATTATACAAAACAACAACACTACCATCTACGAGACAACACTTTCAAGGATCTTTAAGCAATCTAGGATGTAACCGCGAGTTTCCATACTACTCATAGAGTCTCACAATATTGTCACACATCTGGAGATAATATTGCACTTCCCATTCAAAATCATTCATCTCAAACATCATGCTCTATTTCCCCGTTTACTAATGAATTTGTTAAACAAAACAAGTTTCTATTAATACTTAAAGGATCAAACTCGAAAATATCTTGGAACATATTTGTGTAAATTATGACTTTTGAACATGTTGTTATCGAAATCGAAATGCAGTGTTTGAAAGATAATGATCTGAACTTGAGTGAAATCGAAACATAAAAGCTTTGCAAATAAAGTGACTGAAATCAAAACTTGGAGACTTTAAAGGTAAAAATGACAGAAAGTAACTTAAATTCAAAAATGACTTGAATGTAAAGTGCTTGAAATTTATAAATGTAGAACGCATATGTACATATTTCCTCACTCGTTTCTCAACACACAAATACTTTGAGTTTACATGATTTTTAGTACAATTATGGACCCATACAACATAAGCAGGCATCTACTTATATACTAGTATGAAATAACTACTCACAACGATCGACTAGACACATCGTGTCACATTTCACCTCCATGCAACTGTTATCTTTGACTTACTTCCACGTGTTTCTGAATAACCACCCGATTCTATTGAAATCTATCTCATTCGACTAATCAAAATAACCAACTCAAACATTGGAAATTTCACTAAGTCCAGACTCCACAAAGACTTCTTTATTCTTACTACAAGATTCGACCAATAAACTGCCAAACCATCCTTCGACGGGTTGAAATGTATAAACTCATCTTATGATATCGACTGTCGATGTTTAACTCCAAACCTCACCATGACATGTCCTTGTGTCTTACTTACCATTAATGTCCATGTCGAAAATTCGAGGTAATAAATTATCCCTCAAAATGCCATATTTCGATTTAGATCAGAAAAGAGAAAGGTGGCATTTTTTAGCATATTTTCCACACTATTTCAACTTCATCGCTGGCATCATCTTCATCATTTCTAATTTACCGCGCGTTATCATTTTCCAAGAATCTCATAATTACTCCTATTTTCCAAGAAAACATGAATGTGCACATCTTCAATAATTGCTTCATTCACATCAATGTTGCTACTTCGTAATCCACGAAATTGCTCCATTATCTCCACGTGCATGCCATGTGTATGATTCTAACAAGACATTGATACTATAAATAACCAGCTCCATTCTTCTTCTCATTTTCTTCACTAACGCATCTCTTTGACCTTCTTGTGCAAAAAAACCCTTCACTTTCTCTTGCAAAAAAGCTACTAACTTCAACAATAATAGCCAAAGCTTTAACTCCAAAGTTTGACACTAGGAAGAATCCTTTGGCATTCACGATTTTCCCATTAGAAAAAAATTAAGGTAGGGTTTTCGTACTTGAACCACCATTGCTAAAGGAAAACATCTCCAACTGGGTGAACCAGGTACTTATCCCTTTTTCTTTGTCTAGCAAACTCTTTGCACTCTTAGGGCCTTACCCAACTACAAAGTCGCATTCTGGGAAAGTTAAGAACTTATTCAGGTTTCCCAATTACAATGCCTTTTGCGTTCGAAGAATGCACTCTCGAAGATTACCTTCGGCCCAGGATAAAGATTACCTTGCTTGGCTCGGCAAAGTTCAGCTCTAAAGAAAGTAACAATGGCAAGAATTAGGTATCTATGACATGATCAAAATCTCTAGAACTGGACCTAGATACAATCCAGCCATGTTATTAGCGTCAATATTTTTCTGGGAAGGTTCAACCAACACCTTACAATTCCCTTGTGGTATGTTAACACCAACTTCATTCGATTTGGCAGCCATTAAAAGACTAAACCCTCTAGGCAAAAACTTTGCTCTGACCTTAGAGACAACCAATGAATTTTTCATCATTGATAATCACGACAAGAAAACTACAGAAGCCTCTGACCAGGAGCACATTGCCTGTTTAACCCTTTGGCTTTCCTACTACGTTTTCTGCTCCAATTACTTACAAGTAACTAAGAAATTCGTACCTTTAGCTATTCAGCTTCATGAGGGTCGAAATACCTCATTAAGTAAATTCTTATTGGCTAACATTTATCAATCACTTGGTGAAACTTCCTACAAGCTGAAACACCTTCATGAGACTAACAAATCGTTTATGCTTTTTGGTCCCTTATGACTTCTATAACCTAGCTAAGCGCCACATTTAAGCCCAAACTTCAAATAACTGAATCCCAATCTTTGATATAACAAACTAGTTGCAGGCCCATCGAAGGAACAAGGCTTGCTTTAACCACTCCTTATGACACCCCATCAAGAATCACATTTATGAAATACATAGAGCTATTTTTCGAGCCGACCACCTTTGTTTCGACCATGGATCCTTTCCTGGACCGATGCGTTGGCCCATCTTGGTTCAGAAATAGATTTCTTGGTGTATCTCCCTTAGTCGCTGCCATGTCGAATTCCGTCTGGGCGGTTTTCATGGATGTTATAATATTTCCTTTATAAGTGAACATGATAGTCCATGATGTCAAAAGTTATAGTGAATGATCTTTCCAAAATGAAATTATACACGCTTTGTCACAAGACAACTAAGAATTGTAGGTCTATTTTCCTAGTGTCTACTCCTTCCCTGAAGGTGACCGTGAACTCCACGAAGCCCCCAGGGTGGTTCTGAATTCAATTAAAGGCTTGGGGGTTAGAGCCCGTATAAGGAGACAACTTCTCCTTCTTCTATCTCAGCTTCTCAAAGAGTTCGACATACATAACATCACATGAGCTTCCCTTTTTAATGAGAGTTCTTGAAAGTTTGAAGTTTTCCATGGTTGCTATTATAAATAGGGGAGAAATAACATTGGGGATCTTGCTTACCTTCTCGCTATATTTAAATTCGAGGATTGGTCTCATTGGTTTCTGTTTAGTTCTTGTATGCCCTTTTTTTTTACTGCCATCAGCTCAATAATTTTCCTCTTAAATGTCCCCTTATACGGTGTCTCCGGGAAGGGAAAATCTCTATTTATGAATGCAATGGATTTCTCCTTCCTTCTTTGATCTTCTTTTCATCACCGCTGTTATTTCTTATTCTTCTTTTTCCTTCGCGGCAACCTCAATAGTCTTTTTTGGTGATTACTTATTTTGGAGAGGGGACCACTTCTTTTGTGGTGGGTCATCATGCCTCCTAGATTCTCTGGATGAGCCATGTTATCTTCTCACAATCGTCCTTTCTAGCGTCCTCTTGGGCATACTGGCTCAATCTCCTTTTTTTCTTTTTAATTCCTCGATGACGTCCTTTAGATGGACATATTCGTTCATATTATACCCATGACTTTTATGGAAATGGAAACATATTAACTTGTTTGCCCTTGGTGATTCTTTGATGGTATTTTACTCCAGCTTCTTTAAAGTCAGTATTGCACACTCTTGTGAAATATTTTCTCTCAATTTATTGATGGGGATGTGGGATGGAAATATAACCCTAGGCCATCCGTTATCATCCTGGTCTCCATCGTCTCAGTGCCGATGCTTGTCTCTTTTTCCAGACCGACTATTTATTGAGTTCTTCGATCCTTTATTCCTTTCTACCTCTTATGCCAGCAAATTTTCTTCGTAATTAACATACAATTGAGTTCTAGTGAGAATGTCAACCTTGTTTCCAACAACTATCAACCCTAACTTTCACATAATAAACATTCGGTCTTTAATCCCTTTTCAAATATCCATCACTTCAGCCTGTCATTTGATCTGCCCACTCTACTACAACCTTTGTAAATCAGTCGATGTACTCTTGCAGGCATCCTTCTTCTTCTAATGGGTCCCACTAAGGAAGGCTATTGTCTCTGGTTATCGCTTCCATGCTGTGAACTCAATTGTGAATTTATCACACAATTTCTTATAGGAGTTGTATAGCCGTCATCGTCGGGTACGACTTAAAACCACATCATGACAGGTTGGTTATGGGTGAGGACATATATTTTGCATGCTACCACGATAATGGTGTGGTGATAGTCAAGCATAATGTCCAAGTGTTCAATATGCTTGTCTGGATATTCAATCCCATTGTAATTATCCAACTTCAATGACTTTTCAAGAGACTTGGGAATTTTGTTGTCAATAATGTAATTAGAGAATAAATTCCTCATGCGGTGAGATGGGGCTTGATCTTTGGAGCACCATTTATTTCTTTTATGGGAATGATGTGATGAAGACCTCTGAGGGAGACGATCTTCAAGAGGCGTGTAAATGACAAAATTTTGAAGATTCGAGAGCCTTTTAATTTTGTGAGATGGTGTCGCCGAGAATTGCATGGGGCGTGGGTCCGAGGTTATTGCGACATGCTACTTCCTATTGTGTGTGACCTCTAGCTGAAGCTATTTATTGATTTTGTTCTCCTATTAGGAACCTTTTAGCCAAGAGATGTGCATTACATTGTTGCTCTAAATTGTAGATGCTGGTGATCAATTTATTCACTTTTTGCATTCCAAGAATGATCTAAAGTTGTTAAAGACTCTGGAACATTTCGGATTCGGGAGCTTGCACTTATGATTGATGTTGCTTAGAAGTTTGGATTTGAAAAAATTATTGAAAAGACTTGAAGGGTAAATATAGTGAAAGGCACACTGAATAGCCTAACATTCGGTTGAAGATCCAAAGCATATACTCCACCCGTCTCACAAGGAATGACTCATTTGAAATAAAAGAGTGTCCCAAAATGAATGACTCGTTTCAATTTTCAAGACATATTTTCCAATTTTACTCTCTAATTAATGTTATGTCATAATTCCCAATACATGATAAAAATACTTTAATAAATATATCATTTTCTCTCTTTTATTTATTCTTTTTTCGTAACATGTGTGAAATGATTAATTGAGTCAATTATTATAGAATTGAGGGATATTTGACAAACAAGCAGATAGGGTTAGAATTAGGGGTGGCAAACGGGCATGCCCGCCCCGTTTAGGCCCGCCCCGTTTAGGCCCGCCCCGCAAAAGCCCACAAAAAAACGGGGCGGGGTGGGGCGGTCATAGTTGAGGATGCGGGCCTAAAACTTAGACCCGTCCCGCAAAAAAGTGAGGGTGGGGCGGGGAAAGCTCACGGGCACTGCACTCTTTAGGCCTAAAAATGCAAAAATTTATGTAAATACACGTGCCCGCAAAAGCCCGCGAAAAAAACGGGGCGGGGCGGGGCGGACACATTTGAGGGTGAGGGCCTAAATACTTGGCCCGCCCCGCACAAAAGTGCGGGCAAAACGGGCATGCCCAGCGGGCCGAACCCGTTTTGCCACCCCTAGTTAGAATCACAACCTAATAGCTTTTTGATAATGTTGGATTCATAGCTTGCATATACAATTGTGTTATACAGTTTAAACGATTGTGCTAAAGAATAAATTATATTTATTGATTGTAGTAGGATTATTAACTTTCAAATAACGTTATTTAAATTTTTGTCTAAGCTATTAACTAAAAAAATACATAAATTAAATTAAAACATAAAAATAAGGATAACTAATTGTGTTAGTTAATGGATATAATATTTTTAAATGATTGATTATCTTACTCTTTTTATTTTTTATGAAAAATCTTGAAAATAATCATAATACGTAATTAATTAAAAAATAAAAAATAAAAAATAATATATTTTTCTCTTTCGTATCACAACTAGAATTTTTTACAAAAATAACCTATTTTTTCAAGGAAATTTCCAAAATACCTCTGGTTTCAAAAAAAATCTCAAACTACCCCACATTTAGGAGGAGACGCCAATCCAATTGGCGACTCCTCTTAAAAATTGAATGCAGGCGCCAATTGGATTGGCTATGACATGTGCCCTAGCCAATCCAATTGGTGCCCCTGTGTATAACTTGAGAGGAGGCGCCAATTGGATTGACGCCTCAGTGTAAAATGCATTTTTTTGGTTATAAATAGATGTGTTGTGTGAGTCATTGTTCCACATCTCATTTAATCATTTGACAATCATGTTTGGTGTTCGTCGCTGATACGGAAAGGTGATTTATGCAAGAGATAAACCTCAGATGCTGATGTTGTTCTGGAACATCACTACGTTCGATCAACTGAAGAGGGAGCTGGTTCGTTGGTTAGATGGGAAAATACCAGAAGGGAAAAATTAGAAGTGTTGAGAGACTCGACATTATCTTTGGTTGGGTGCGAATGAAGACTGATAAGGATGCTAGGGAAATGATGTTCGGTCGAGATGACATCAATTTGATTGTTGTAATCAGTTAGAAATATTTTTGTTTTCAGATAGCTTATTTTGTACTGATGTTTGTTGTGAACCTCGTTGTAACAAAAACTTAATGATATATAATTATTGAAGGTTACAAAAATACAATGTTACAAAAAGCTTAAGACCCAGATGGTGCTCCTCGATTGGGACAGTTGTTCTTGTTGTGTCCTGGTTGACGATAGATACTACATAATCTTATCATTTTATCTGTGGAATCCATTTCTGTCCTTATACGTGTGTTGTTTGACCTTCCTTTTTTCTTTCTACGCATCTCGTCGTTGTTCCAAACTATATCACCTTCATATGGAGGTCAGTATTCCTCCATTGGTAGTACCGAGAAGCTTTGATTATATACATTCATGACGGTGACGGCCTTGTACACATTAGATAAATGGTTATAAGCGTTTTGACGAGTATAAGCGCATGCTGCAATGACATGGGAGCAAGGAATGCGGAAGGTCTGGAATTTTCCACAATCGCACCAACTTCTGTTTAGTCTAACAGCATATGCCAAATTTGGTCTCCCCCCGTTGTGGTCCATTGTTTCCTGGACGCTGAAATTTTGCCTATGACGGTCAAAGACTGTTACAGCGTGTGTGCTAGCTTTGATGCTCTCCTCTTTCATGACTTTCATTCAACACTCACTGAATACTTTCCCGGACATTAACACCGCACTCTATCTTTCACCTCTGGTTGCGAACGTATAAGTCAACCTATAATAGGTCGATCTTACCAAGGCGGTTATTGGCATATTTCTAATTCCTTTGAATACCCCGTTCATGCATTCCACAAGGTTTGTTGTCATGTGGCCCCATCGACAACCTCTGTCAAATGCCCTTATCCACTGCTCTACTGGTATGTTATTTAGCCATCTCCATGCGTCTTTATTAGACAGTGTAATTTCATCATGATAATAATGACGGCTGAGTTGGAGCATACCCAACATTCACCACCTTCTTGCGAAGATTCTTATCTTTTTATTGCACGCATGAAGTTTTGTGCAATATGTATGATGCAATAGACATGGGTAGAAGGAGGATCATGCCATTCCTTGTCATTGTTGTTGTAGGCACTCTCAATGGCAGTATCAGAAATCAAACAAAGATTGGCTTGTGGAGCCACATGCGTTCTGAGATGTCGAAGAAAGAAACCCCATCCACCAGCCGTTTCACCTTCAACCAGAGCAAAGGAAATGGGAAAGACATTGTTGTTGCCGTCTTGTGCAACCACCATAATCAAAGTACCCTTGTATTTGCCGTATAACCAAGTGCTATCAATTTGAATAATAGGTTTGTAGAATGCGAAACCTTTGATGCATAGGTCAAACGTCCAAAAGAGACGGTGAAAGATTCTATTACCTGTAACACAGGTTCCGTCTGGCATCATTGCTGGCAATGTCTCCATAATTGTCACAGTTCCAGGGACATATGTTTTAAGGGCACATAAAAACCGTGACAATTCTTTGTATGAATCCTCCCAGTTGCCGAATACCTGTTCAACAGCCTTTGTCCTCGCAATCCAGGATTTCTTGTAAGATGGAGTATAATTATATGTTGTTCTGATATCGGATATAATTATACTCACCTTCACTGATGGATCTTTATTAACCAACGACAGAATGTCTTGACATATCAATGCAACGCTTAGTTTACGGTGATCTTGTTCAACGTTAGTTGCAATGCAACTGTGAGGTGGGTCTATTGAAGCGATCTCCCAAGAGTCATTTTTCTTTTTGTAAGACGCAGTCAACCGAAACTTATAAAGGATGTTATGATATTCGATAACATACTTTTTTGAATCAGTGCGTTTCACTGTAAAATCAACAGTTTTTCATGTGAAATTTTTTGATAGCTCTCACACATTCTTCTTTGGTACGAAACATGTCTCCCACCTTTAATTCGCCTTCTGATCGTGGATACGGGTTATAGAAAACACTGTTGGATGTATCATCTGTTGGTGTAAGCCCTAGAGGCCAATACTTTTGGTACTTGTATCGAATTATTTATTAATAATAAAAGGCATTTTCTTTATTATGGTTGATTAATAAAGTCCCTGGAATAGATAGTCCGTTTAATGTATTAAGTGTGACTTAATCATGAGAACACATTAATACATAAGGACATTATTCTTAAAGTATCCGTAGTCGAGCTTTAGTGTGAAGTGGGATAACATTAAAGCATTAAGACTATTATGTTTGTATACTGATGATCACATCTCATGGATCATGGATAAGGAGTTATCAAGTCTTAAACATAGGTATGAATATTAAGAGTAATATTTATACCAGATTGACCCGCTATGAGAATACTATATAGAAAGTTATGCAAAGTGTCATAAGTTATTCTCATGGTGATAATAGTGTATACCACTCTTCGACCTGAAACCACTATGGATCCTAGATGTAGAGTCGAGTGCTTTATTGCTGATTCAACGTTGTCCATAACTGGATAACCATAAAGACAGTTGATGGGTACTCCACAAAGCATGCTGAGGGACATGAGTGTCCTAGATGGAATTTGCCAATCCTGCGTAACAGGATAAATGTCTATGGGCCCAATATTGAACTGGACAAGGATGACACGGTCTATACCTTGTGTTCAATATAGACATAAGGGCAAAGGGGTAATTATGCACATAATTATTATCACAGGAGGTTTTGTCAGATCACATGATATTTTCGTGACTTGGGTAGCAGTGATGTGTTGCTAGATACCGCTCACTGTTTATTATGTTAAATGCGTGATTTAATATAATTGCCAACGTCGCGAAAACCTACAGGGTCACACACAAAGGACGGATTGATGAGAGATAGAGCAACTAAGGAACATCGTAAGGTACAATGTACTTAAGTAGAATACGAAGTATGGTAAGGTACCAAATACTTAAGTGATTTTGGCATATTATGAGATATGGGCCAAAATACACTTAAATGGGCTTTTTGGCTTGAAGCCCACACAAGTGGTTCTATAAATAGAACTCTTGTGCAGAAGCATTGCATGGGAATACAGCACAACTGAAGAGTTGGAATTTCGTATCTCTCTTTCTCTCACTCAAAGCCTTCATTCATAACAGCTAGCATTGCGATTGAAGGAATCCGTTCGTGTGGACTGAGTAGAGACGTTGTCATCGTTCAACGTTCGTGATCGCTCCGTGGATCTGTATCCAAGGTTTTGATCGTTACAAGAGATCTGCACCAAAGGTTTGAATCGCCACAAGAGGTAACGATTCTATCACTGATCATGCCCATTCGTAAGGATCACTAAATGGAGAAATTTTTAAATTCTACTGCGCCTTGGATGGCAATTCTCCTTCATCATCGTCATGCATATCCAAATTTGTCATATGTTGAGGCGGATTGTAGACATGACTAAGAGGTATTGGTGGTGGTTGATCATCATCTTCAATGTCGTTGTTCAGCATCTGATCAACCTGTATCTCGGTCTCCTCTTCTTCTTCATCAACGACGTCAACTTCTGCTTCTGCTTCCGGGTTGGTATCATCTGACCATTGTGGATCAAATTCACCAGATTCATCCTGACTGGTTATTTGAGACTACTGAGACGGTATACATGGTTGAAGAGTAATGTACAACTCAATACAGTTGCAGCCTGAATGTTCATGACTAACAAACATGTATTCAACATCTTCATCGTCTCGTACCTTAAGCGGGAAAAACTTGCATTGACTATTCTAAAAAAATATTGGATTTTGATACGTGATCTTTGACACAATACCCGATCCTATACAAGATTGTATTCTTTTTTTCAAATGCAAGAATGTTGTATTTCTCTTGATCGTAAGTCTAATGGTATCAGTGTTTCGAAAACAAAAACCATATAACTCAGACTCGTATGTTTCACCGTTGCAGTGAACATTGACATTGTATTTTGGTAAAGATGACATTGTACAAATGAAAACTATTTTCTTGTTGCAGATGAATGTGAGTTATGTGTCTTGGATGTTGATAGTAAGACAATTAAATAGGGAAATGATGTGTCTCACATGCTAGCTAGTCCGAAATGATGTGTCGCACATGCAAGTTAGTCCGGAATGATGTGTCAACCATGCAAGCTACTAAGAAGTGACATGTTCAACATGCAAGAGAGAGGACAACCACGTTTCAGACATGCAGACACACACTCCAATTGAATTGGCGCCCCCATTCATTCCTTGCACATGGGCGCCAATCCATTTGGCGACACCTTGTCAAAGCATGCATGCAGACCTCGAAACCAAGCAATCAGACCTAGGTCTTGCATGCATGTCCCTAAGGAGGCGCCAATTTGAATGGCGACACCATGTACAAGTTGTACATGGGCGCCAATTCAATTGGAGACACCATGCAAGCACAACTTTTCATGCTCCCGTTTATTTTCCTATAAATACATCCACACCATCCACACCATTAACACTTCTTCCACACCATCACTCTCACTACTTCTTCTATAATACTTCTCCTACAATACTTCTTCTACAATACTTCTTCTACAATTTCATCTGCAACAACTTCTTGTAGTTTCATCTGCACCAACCGCTTCCTTCCCCGACAAAATGTCTATCCTCACAATGGGCGAAACGCATAGAGGAACAGTTGCGAACATAGCAACTTATGTAAGTTTTTTTCTTTTGTTATTTATTTTAATAGAGGTCCCTTTTATTTTAACATACCAACTTAGTCAAGTTTTTTGTTCTTTCTTTTATAGGATGTTTCAAGGTTCCGGACTCGGGTCCACAAACATGTCCATATGGACCCGATGATTCAACCATATGTTGAACTCGCCGGTGTTGGTCACATAAGCAAGATTTTATCTTGGTCCTTAGATAACAAATTCATTCTTGCTTTATGCGAAGGATGGCGTCCAGAGACACGCACATTTTGGTTCCCAACTGGTGAGTGTACCGTGACGTTAGAAGACGTCTATATGCTTTTGGGACTACCCATTGAAGGTAAGGCTGTTAATGGTAAAACTAACTATGCAAATTCAATTTGCATGAACCTCTTGGAGAATGATTTGTTAGATGATAACACAAGAGGTCAAGGTATACTACTTTCACGCTTTAAGTCATACTATAATAGTTTATACTTAGATGAGCATTCTGCCGAAGATGCTCGAATAATAAAAACTAGGTGTTACATTATGCTGTTAATTTGTTCGTTTTTATTTCCCGAAGGTAGTGATTCTAGCATGCATATTATGTATTTACCTTTACTTAGACATGTAGATAGAGTAGGAAGTTACAGTTGAGGATCTGCTTGTCTAGCCTATCTCTATAGCACCTTGTGCAAAAACTCGCACAAAGACACATCTACATTTTTTGGATGTGTTGTTTTGCTACAAGCATGGGGTTGGTCAAGAATACCGTCCCTAGCACCCGTCAACAACAATCCTTTCACATTCCCTTATGCACAAAAGTAAGTTATTTAAATTGCTATATCTTTACTTACTTCTTTAAAGATTATTATCTCTAACTAATATTCCTACCTTTTTAGTGTAGATGGTCTGCACGTGAATGAGTTATAACAGATGTCCTAGACACTGTATTACTCAATATCGCAATCTGTTGGATCACCTTCGACCGACAGACGTAAGGATAATAACTTAATTTATTTCGTTATAATTTGTTAACTTCTTCTACCTAAATTATAATCCTATCTTCTTTCACATTTCAGTTCATTTGACGTCCATACCTTAATTTGGATCATGACCATGAGGTCAACGCTGAAGACGCGGCTGTATGGACTGCATGCACACCGATAATACGGTTCACAACTGTGGAGATGCACAACAGTGATCGTGTGAAGTTGCAGTTCAGTATGCCCTAAAACATCTCAGATCCCCCAGCAAGCCTAGGAGAGTGGCATTTGCGCAAAGTTAATGATCAATGGAACTTCAATCCATGGCAAAGCTTCGCAAGATCGGAGTGTCGCAAATGGAAGCACCGCCATGACCATGTCTTAACTGACGCAATCATGCCATATGAAGAAAAACCAAGTCGTACTTATATGGCTTGGTACAAATCGGTTGGTTTTCAGTTTATCGCCGAGGATATGTACCTCTACGACCCACGCCAGATGACTTACACACCTGACACCTCAACATCAAACCCCCAACAACAATGTCAGACCGGATACACACAACCCCCGTCCGTCAAACGTTCTGTTCAACCAACACACAAACATACAACCAAAACATGCCATACACCCAACCCCAATACCAAGAGCATACCCCATACCACCACCAACAAATTGACCATCGACCTGAGACCCAACATCGCTTCGCACCCACCCCATCACCCTACCAAATCCGCCTTAGCCAGAACACCCAACGATCATTCAACACCAACCGCCCCTCCTCCTACCATAGCCAAGAAACCCAAACCTCACAAAACCAAAACATCCAACAACCATATCTCTACCAAACACCCCAACAATCTTTCCAACCTTTCCTCGACGCATCATTTACACCCATGTCTCCCTTCAACCGTCCCGGTCGCCCACCGATGAGTCAACCACAACCCAACTACTCTAGCATGGATCATGAACTCAGCTACGGCGATACACCCTCGATGCATACTGAAGACTATGTCGACTTGTCTGACTACCTCAACAGACCATCTTCTGTAGTTGGTAGTGACGCTCCTGGCCCCTCAGATGCTCAAACACCAGTGGTGAATCATCAACGTGGATTAGGGCCACGAGTTAGGGTAGCTAGGGGATGTGGGACCGGAGGTCGGTTAGGTGATCCTAGTCATCACCATTATGCTTTTTTGTGTAAACGGGAGATTTTATTAATATCAATTGATCCTATTTCAAATTTATGTATCACGTAGACCATTTACCAAAAAAAATTGTATTTTACACTGAGGTGTCAATCCAATTGGCGCCTCCTATCCAGTAATACACATGGGCGCCAATTGGATTGACCGCCAATCCAATTAGTGCCTTCATTCAATTTTTAAGAGAAGTCGCCAATTCAATTGAGATTTTTTTTAAAACCTGAAGTATTTTGAAAATTTCAATGAAAAAATGAATTATTTTTTAAAAAATTCTCACAACTACACCATAAATTTAATTTAAAAAAAAATTAATTTTAAATAAATTAAAATTTTCTGTGTCTCTTATTTATCATATACTCTCATCGTATCTTATAGTAGTAAAATAATTCCCGTCTTCAAAGCACGGTTACAAAATTTCCTCTTTAGTTTAGTTGAGTTGAAACACTAATTACTTCACCCATTGTGAGCAATTGACAATTCCTAACCGAAAGTTCTTGAGGGTTTATTGCCACATTTCAATCGATCAGAGAACAATGGTCAATCGCCGATTCACTCAGGTAGCCACCAGCGACGAAGATGAAGACGAAGCACCACCGCCACCTCAGCAACATTCCAAGCTACGCAAACGGAAGAGAATGAAGCTTCTAGACGAAGAAGAAGAAGACAACGACAATAGCGATAACGATGAGGAGAAGGAAGAGGAGAAAAAGGATCCGCCTCAGACTCCAGATGATGCTAAACCAATTGGTGATCCTCTTAGGGTTTCGGGGAAAGGAAGAGGGAGAAAGAGACATTACGAATCCTTCGAATTCGATGGCAACCAATACTATCTCGTACGTTTCGTAACGTAATTTGATTTCGTGCTTCAATTTCCACAACGCAAATTGATCTTATTCTGTATTTTTGTTGCTGTTGTTGTTGTTGTTGCAGGAGGATCCTGTTCTTCTTGTGCCTGAGGATAAAGAACAAAAGCCCTATGTTGCTATAGTTAAAGTATTTATTTTTTTCCTTTGCTTAATTTTGATTAAGAATTAGGGTTCAAAGATTCAAATTTTTTCATCAGTTTTTGCTTGAGGAAATTAGCATATAGAAAAATTAATTTCACCCTTATCAAAACAGACTTGGATCCTCTCATGCATGCTAAACCCTAAAATGTTGTAGAGGGATAGAGAGAAAAATTGTGTGAGAGGATCCAAATTCTAAACCCTGTTAAGATATATTTGTGCTGCATTGAAGTTGTAAAAGGGTTTTCCTTCGGCCTCTCCTTATCAACAATTGTTATTCACTCTTTTTGTTTTTCTTGATAAGTACATCCTCTGACTCTCAGTGTTTTGGTGCTGTCAGGACATTATACAGTACTTTAGTGGAAGTATAATGGTGGCAGGACAGTGGTTTTATCGTCCTGAAGAAGCTGAAAAAAAAGGCGGTGGCAGCTGGAAATCGTGTGATACAAGGGAGCTTTTTTATAGTTTCCACCGGGATGAGGTTCCTGCAGAGTCTGTTATGCACAAGTGTGTGGTGCACTTTGTTCCCTTAAACAAACAGTTTCCCAAACGTAAGCAACATCCTGGCTTTATTGTACAAAAGGTGTATGACACTTTGGAAAGGAAACTCTGGAAGCTTACTGATAAGGACTTTGAAGATGTTAAACAGCAAGAAATCGACGAGCTTGTTCAGAAAACTCAGAAACGCATCGGCGAGTTACTTGACATTGAGCCTGAAGAATCCCCTCCTGTTGATCAGGAGGAGGTGATGAAAAATAAAAGAAGCTTAAGGAGAAAGAGCATTTCACCCATTGATGTTTCAAGGGAGGAGGAAGGAATTCCTAAGAGTGACCAACATTCGAAGCCCGAAACACCCATGAGTTGTGTAAATAATAACTCAGAGCATCATCGCATATTAGTGAATTTCAATGCACTAACTGGAAACGTTCATCGTGACAAATGGTTGGAGAGGCTGCTTCAGCACATTCAGTACATGTGTAATTATGACGAGGGTGTAGAAAAGGGAAAGGGATCAGGAAATGCCGATTCTGACGAAATCAAAATAAAAAACAATGATAAAACATCAGAAATAGCAAATGACTGTCAGGACAAGGGTCAGAAGGTATGAAATTTATGTTTTATTTGGGTTATCAATTATTTATTTTCTCATCTTGTTTACTATTTTCCCTTTCCTTAAGGAGTATATGAACTTTATCTTTTTATCTCTCCGCTCTACAGAGTTCCGAGTCTTTTGTGTGGCCAGATGCTGCTGTTTCAGCCATAGTTGCTCTTGAGAAAGCTTCCAATGAGGCCCTTCCAACAGATTTTCAGAAGTACAACCAAAAGCTACGGCAATTGGATTTTAATCTCAAGGTCAGAAGCTGGCATTCTGCATATATAAAACATACCATTGGAATAATTGTTATCTATGAAGCACAGACACCGGAAACACGACACCGACACTGACACGTCAACATTGGTAATGATTTGAAAATTTGATTAAATTAAACGTAATCACAAGTGTCGGGGTCGCTTACTGACACGGACACACCTTTTTTAAGGGTGTCGGTGCTACATAGATTGTTATTGTTATATTTGAGTCATTGAAAAAATTGCATATTGTTGCTACATTTTAAGGTGGGACTTTTAATCTTGTATTGTTTTTTTGTTCATATTATATAATAAATAATTAGTGTCTAGGAGGTTAAGAGTTCGTAATAAGAGCATTGTCTTTCTATTCCTAAAGAAGAAACGATAAATTGGAAATGTTGAATGATCATGCTGTTGCTTACTTAGTAATTATATATCTACAAAGCATACTATCATGTTATGTGCTGTATCTCTTAATGTTCATTTGAAAAGAAAGGGAAAAAGGAGCAAGCTGTAAATTTTCTCAATCTCTTATTTATATATTTATCGTTGCCACAACCAATCCTCTTGCAGTGTTTTGGCCTGTAAATTCAATGTGGCAGCACGTCGGTTATAATGATATTGTATTTGGCTCGAGAAGTCAACACTTTTGTCTTTTACATGTCATCTCTTTGTACGTCTCTCTGCAGTAATAATGATGACCTGATATATTATTCCATTTTTATGTTCTTTGCAGAACAATGCATTGCTAGCACGCCGTCTGCTAAATGGAGAGTTGGAACCTTCTAAAATTTTGAATATGACACCCATTGAATTAAAGGTACAAGATCTGTCTAGACATAGTATTTTCTTAAATATTCAATGGAACTTATGACTTGCCTGCTGGATGAAATGAAGTTGTTTAGTAGATTTTCCACTACTGTTTTCCAATTTAAGATAGCAGCATCTGGTTTTTGTTCTGAATTCCTATTGATTCGACCTTCTACAACAGTCTCCAGCATATTCTTCTCCTTTGATTATCTCTTTATCATGATAAAAGACATGAATATACAAGAAGCTGGATAATTTTATCGCCTAAGTAAGACTCTTATTTGTGAAAAGTTTGGGTTAAAAGTTAGAGAACTTGCATTTTTTTCTAGGTGACGTGGAAGATTTAACACCTCTTCTCTTATATCCTCGAGAAATGTTGATCTCTCGCATTTTGTTGCATATTTGTAGAGGTGCCCTTGTTGGGTTAAGTTGCTTGCATAATATTACTATTGAATGTAGATGAACTTTCAGTCTTGCAGAAAACATTCACATAGAAACTGTAGCTTTCATTATGCTTGCTTTGTATGTCATTGCTTTTGTAGGTTGTTTCTACTTCTTAAAAACATGCTTTTCAGCGGTGCTTCAAAATGTTTTGTAGGGTTGCTTTCATTGCTTTTGTAGTTTGTTTCTACTTCTTAAAAACATGCTTTTCAACTGTGCTTCAAAATGTTTGTTTTTAAAAAAATATATTATTTGCCATTGAGATTCTAGTATCTTCTGTTCTGCATAAAAGATGCTTTTGAAACTGTACCAAAAAAAGATGCTTTTGAAACTGTACCAAAAAAATGAAAAGATTAAACTGCCTGTTGATTGTTTGATTTTGGACTGTCATCTACTAAATATGAACTTCAGGAGGGTTTGACTGCTGAGGAATTAACCAAGAAGGAGCCTGATGAGAAAC